>NW_023270871.1:3645831-3796587 GCF_011800145.1 Mirounga leonina | reverse complement strand
ATCCTATTATTCTGCTGCTGTAGGTCAGATCCTATTATTCTGCTGCTCAAAACCCAAAGCCTTCACCAGGACCTACAATGTTTGACCCCTGGCCTCTGGCGATCTTTCTGATCTCACTTCCTCTCCTTCTTCTCACTTACCGTGTCCCTGCCACAGGAACGTCCTTACTGGTCCGGGAGTACCCCGAGCCTGCTCTCACCCCAAGATCTGCAAACTTGCTGCTCCCTCCACACGGAGGGACTCGGCTCAAATCCCTCTTTCGATAGCCCATCCCAAACAGCACTTCCCACCATCCTCTATGCCCTCTTACTCTTTCTCTTTTCTTCTTAAGACTCATCATTACGGACATATTCTTTATGTATTATAATGTAATAAAGACTTAGTTTATTATCTACTTACTCTCTGAGACTGACTCTCCCACATATAGGCTCCATATAGGGAAGGGATCGTCTATCCTGTGGACTGCTAGCCTCCCAGCACCCGGAATTTGCCTGGTATATTATAGGCGTTACATATCCACTTTTAAACATGAATTGGCAAAAGAACGCTTAAACAAGTGAAAGAATCACTGTAGATTCAGAAACTAAGTTCTTTACTTTCTCAAGCATCCTCAAGACATTTTCCAGCTTAACGTAATTACCAGTGGCGATGTATGAAGCAAAAAAACAAAAAAAAACAAAAAAGGCCTGACTTCAAGTTGTTCATAGCCCTTTTTACCTCTCGTGCTTGTAATTTTCATCGTTCCAATTCTTTCTGAATTTGACGGCTCTTTATTTCATCTTATTTTAGAAATTCATTCTATCAGTTCTTGGTACCATGAGGACTCAGCATCGGTTATAAACAGGATGTTATAATGCCCTCAGATCTCTGCAGAGATTTTAGTTTGTGTTTGCAAACTTTTCTTTTGATTGCAGAAACGCAAATTTAAACTTAGCTGTTCTCTCCCATGTTGGTTGGTTGGGACTAGTTAACTATGGAAGAAGTCAATCATGTGAGGCAAGGGAAGGGAACATCTCTGTTCTGGGTCTCGACCACCTCAGGTGACTGCAAACTGATCCCAAAGGCTCTTCCAGCTCTGAAAGTCTGTGGATGACTTGGGAACTACCGCCATCTGCTGGGAGAGTCGGCCTACTTTCTCCTGAGGAGCAATTGTTTGTCATTCCCCAGTGTCTGATCCTTTGGACGTCTGGCCTTTGGAATTCCTTTATGACCAGATGACCAGGACTACTGATGGAAGCAACATTCCATTGGTCCAGAAGAGACATACATTTACTTTTTAAAATATAGTAGATAATGGGGTTCGAGTAAGATGGTAGCGCTAATCTATGTTCCCTGACAGATCTCTAGCTCACCACACAGGTGGGAATGAGAAGCTGGAAACAAAAATTCCAGTATGAGACCTGAGCTTTAAGGCAGATGATTTTTTTTTTCTTTTGAAAAATGGTTTTGTCTTAAAAGTATGTATGAACAATGTGCTTTACTCTGTACATTACCTATCAAGCTACTCACTAATAGAAAAACAGGTGAGAGTCTTACAGTTCAGAGGCTATCCATATTACCAACTGGCTGCACACGTGAGTCTATCCACCAATAAATATAAGGAAAGGGTAACAGTCCTGACCCACTCTGCTGTACAGAGATGTCAGAAGGGGAAATATAAACACGGACAAGCTGAAAGCTAAGTAAGGGCATTATTGGGAGGCCCAGCTTTATATATAATAGTGAAACAATCTAAGTGTCCATCAACAAAGAACTGAATAACGTCATAGAGCTTTCCAATGGAATACACTATGGTTATTAAAATTAATGATATAGATCTATATTTGTTGATATTTAAAGATGTGCATAGCATTTTGTTACACAGAAAAATTATACAGACTATGATATCAGCATTGGATTAAAAAAGTCCTGCAAGATTATATACTGCTATGTGAAGAGCTGCTATGCCCGGATGCTGAGAGTAGATATAATTTTCATTTGGAATTTTTTTACATTTTTAATGTTGTTTGAATGTTTTTTCTAATAATAAGTATGGGTTACTTTTTCTATTTAAAGACAACAAAAAAAGCTATTTTGGCTTTGACATGATTGAAATGGTTTCCCTGGTTGGTCTCACTGCTCACACTCTGGCCCCTTCACATACCAGTACAAATGCTTTCACTGAAACGTAAGGTCTTTCCATTCCTCTGGTCAAGCCCCCAATTCTCCCAGTCTTCCCACCTTCCTTCTGGTGAAAGCAACGTCCAATGGCCTCCAATGGCCACCAAGGTCCTAATCAACCATAACCATGACTTCCCTTTCCCTGTTACCTCATGTCCTTACAGGCCTCTCCCCCAAACACCCCTAATCCGGCCACACAGGCCTCCTCGTTCTTCCCTGAACATCCCAGGATGCTCTTGCATCAGCGCTTCTGAATTTGCCTAGAACACTCTTCTCCCAGGTGGATCGATGGATAGATTAGAGAGATGATACATAGATAGATCAATTGATAGATCAATCAATTGATCTACTGACCCGGGTACACATATCCAGAAAACTCATCCCATCTTTCTTACTCAAATATCACCTTCTCAGGAGGCTTTCTCTGACTGCCCATCCCCTTGTCTGTTTTGCATTTCACCATAGCCCTTATCCTATCTGACATACTCTCTACATTTTTAAATTGTTCTGTTCATTGTCTGTCTGCCATCACTAAAATGTTAACTCTGTAAGGTCAGGGATTCTTTTTGCCTGTTTTGTTCACTGCTGAATCCCCAGCATCTGAAACAGTGCCTGGCCACTGTGGGCACTAAGTATTTGTTTGAAAGAGCAAATCGGTACATCGTAAAATAACTTGGGGGATCTGACTCTTCAGGAAAAAGAAATCCCACGAACTTTAGGAATCAAGTTGAAAACAAGGTTATCACTAAACTGCACTTTTATCCAGGCTCTGCAGCTATGACCTTGAGAAGACTGTTGAGTCATTCTGGGCCTCAGTTTCCTCATCTGCAAGACAAGGAATCAGTCCTTGCCCACTCTGAGTTTATAAACTTTGAGTCAACAAAAGTTTGGCTGTGAGACCCGACTATCTCCTTTGTTGGAGGCAAATGCTAAAAAGGCAAAGATGAATGAGGTAAGGTTCCTGCTCTCAGTAAGAGTGAAGGGCAAAAACATAATCCATATTCTTGGAATCCATGTAGAAGGCACCAATCTCTTATTATACGAGATGATACTACTACTACTTCTTTCGGTGGATTCCATTCTTCTGTCCCCCAGCTTCTTCCTCTCCTCCTCCCCACTCTGCCCTGGGCCCTGGGAAGCTGACCTGTGGGGCGGCCAGCTGGGATCTGACCATCTGGGATGTCAGCAGGAGAGTGCGAGGAGGGAGGCGAGGAGTCAGCGTCTCCGTTCTCCAGCTTCCATTCTAGCAGGTTGCCACGGGACACACGTCTGAAGGTCACAGCTCTTGCCCGATGGCTCTCCCTGTGTCCAGGTGCTGGCAATTGCTTTCTTTTGCTTTCCTTCCATCGACCCAAATTTTGCAAAAGATTCCTTCACTGAACTCACTTCAAATGAACCAAATGTATGTGTCTCTGTTTCCTGCTGGAGCCTGCTGACACCCGAGATCACTAGAAAAGTCATCTTTTCTCCTGTGGTCCCTTCTTACTTGCACATTTGTTTCACATTTGGTTGCACAATCAGACGAGATCCATCAGACCCAGCTGGTGTGTACTGTGTCCCTCCTCCGTGTCTGTCCCTCCGTCCAGCGGATTTCACAGGCCTCCTCTCTGTGCTACACCACCGCGGTCCTCCTCTCTCATCGAAGAGCTTCAGTGATTCAAGGATTTAGAAGCTAAGAGACGATCCCAGTGGAGAATTGTGCGGAAGCAAGAGGTGCTCCAAAGGAAATAACAGAAAGACTAACCATGAAATAAGGAATATAAAAGAAAGAACAAAACGCGTCATAAGGAAATAGAAGGAAACAAAAGGAAAAATGGTGAAGAACATCTGCGTATTACTTCAATATATGAATGTTTCAAAATCCATTGAGACGGAGCACAATACACACTATCCGGTTGCTCACAGTGTGGCCGAAAGAGCAGCTGACCGGTTCAACAGAGGCTTCAGCTGGAACTAGAGCATCACGATTGACTCTTCTTTGGAAAAGTATATTTTCTTAACATTTGTTTTAGTCTTTCTTCCTTAGAGAGCCAGAGGGGGTAAAATATCCGGGTAGTGATTATAAGCAAATGTATGGTACTGTAAGAGGTACAGAGGCCTCGGAAGAACAATTAATAGGTAGCAGGTATTTAAACAGCAAAGTGAATCATTCTCTTTAGAACCAATAAAGTTGTGCAAATGAGCGCTCCTCAGATTTACATGCGTCGAGGCATTAGCAAATCAATGGCGCGATTACCAGGGAGGGCACCTGAATGTAAAATCACTTTCCAAGTTATGTTTATGCACAAACTGCACACTTAAAATGCAGATTTATTTAGGCTATGAGGGAAACAAATGATCTGTTCTTCCCCCTGCTCCCGTTTTCCCTCTTACATTCTAAAGATTTACAAATCCATGAAGCTCGCCAATTTATAGGCCGAACCCAAGCTCAGGGAATAACGCCCAGCGGAACAATCTTCTTCAGCTTTCTCGCTCTCCCTGGACAGCAGTGTAAACCTGTCCAAATGCACCTAGGTTGCAGGCCCTCTGGGGCTCTTATTTGTTTCAGCATTTTTATGTGAAAATTAAAATTAAATTCCATGTGGAAGTTCAATTTCCATCAAGGAGACAACTTCATTAGTACGCACTAATTGATTCTTTCCAAGTTTGACAAAATACTACCGAGTAAGTTCCCCAAATTTCCTGGACAGTCTTCTAATATTCGGGGGGGGGGGAACCCCAGTAATACATAGCACAGAGGTCAACAAACTATGGCCCTCAGGCCAAATCTGGTCCAGCTGCCGGTTTTTATACTAATGAAAGAAATTTCTAGGCCCAAGATGGAGCTGTTTCTGCCAGGGGTGCCACATCAGCAAAGAGAAACCTAGGTATCGGGTCACCTGGGTGGCTCAGTCAGTTAAGCATATCTGCCTTTGGCTCAGGCCATGATCCCAGGGTTCTGGGATGGAGCCCCTCATCAGGGCCCTTGCTCAGTGGGGAGCCTGCTTTTCCCTCTGCCTGATGCTCCCCCTGCTTGTGCTCTCTCTCTCTCTCTCTCTCTGTCTGACAAATAAATAAATAAAAATCTTTAAAAGAAGAGAAAGAAAAGAAAACTAGGTATCTTTCAAGTCCCTGTAAATGCCCCTCTTGACTAGAAACGCAGTATATCCAGCCAGCCAATCCCAAATGCCCAAGCCAACTCTGAGCTCTATACTTATCTCCTTCTTCCTGATTCATTTTCTATTTTTCTCTTCCTGCTGTTCATTCTTTATCCTGCAGAAGCTTCTGCCTCCCACCCCATTTTGCAGCTCTCTGGAGCCTTGAGAATGAAGATTGCTCAATTCATGAAGTGTTAAATAAAGTTTGTGTGTATCACCTAAATTATCTTCTTTAATCCTTTTAATAGTACACAAGTGGTTTTTCCTTTCTTAAATGGTTGAAAAAAAAGTTTCAAACATATTTTGTGAACAGGAAAATTACATGAAATTCAATTTCCCATGCCCATTGATGAAGTTTTATTGGAACATAATCACACACATTTTTTATTGTCTATGGCTGCTTTCATGCTACAACAGAAGTGAACTCAGAAATCCCAAAATATTTACTACCTTGCCCTTTACAGAAAAATCTGCTGACCCCTGTCTAAGTAAATGGCTAACTTTGGGGAGGTTAAAAATTAGAGGTACAGTATTAAACTATGAGGTCTTTTTTTTTTCTCTCTCTCTCTTTTTTGCCTGAATTCAGGATGTGCTTGGGTGGTGAGAGAGATGAAATTTTGTTAGCAAAGTTCATTGTGCCTTGCAGTTTTAATTATCTGATGTCTTTTAAATCTGCAATCTTTTCAAACCAACCAACCAACCAAATCCATCTTAATGATTCTATTTGACTTAACTCTTGTAATCTCTTCTATGCTTCCACTTCTGTTGGGACAGTTTTTCCCTGAACCTTTGTTTCTGAATTCTGACATTCTAATGCCCTCAAGTCCCAGGAGCAGAGCTCAGGGCATACAGTCATAAAGGAAAAGTGACAGACCACTTGGCGATCACCTGGTCAGTTACACCAACTACAGCATCCTTCAGTAATTATGCATGGAGGAAACACATATCAACATCGCCTTCATCTTGAAAAGTGGGTAGATGTCATAATCTCTGTTTCACATGTGTTTCCTCAAAATGATCTTTACAAGTAGAAAATATTATCTACCTCAGATATTATCATACCCATTTTAGAGATGAGGACACTGAGGCCCACAGAATTTCAGTGACTTTCCTGAGTTCTTACAGCAAGGCAGTAAGAGAACAGTTCTCCTGGCACTCAGACCCAGACATGCCTAACAGATTCTGCTCCATCTAAAGGTACAGTCTTTGGGGGCAGTGAGGAACTTCCAAGGGTTGGTGAGGATTTTTCATAGGCACTGACCAAAAGAAGCAGTAGGTTGTATATAGAAATCACGGGGATTTGGGGAGAAGCTGCTTCTAGTCCCTTCCTGTCTGCCTCTTACCCATCCCTGGTGCCCGCCACTACCTTTGGTCCCCACTCAATTTCCCTCTGCTCACTGTTGCAGCTAATTCAAGGCATTGCTACCAAATAGGAACCCTTACTAGTGATTGGGGATAAAGAAAATCTATTTTGTGGCTAGGTATGTGACAACATGTACCGAAGAACCCTAGCACGCTAAGCATGTCTCTGGGGAGACAGGCAATTAAAGACAAGGGTCCAAATCTCAGAGCAAAACTGGGAAAAACCAGATCCACTCACAGACATTCACATGATGAGGGTATAAAGAGATACACAACCAATACCAGCTGCAATGTCCCAGTAAGCAGGAAGGTAGAGACCAGAAAAAGGGGGGTAGGGGGAGCAGGGAACATCATGAAATCAGGTCTACTGTAGAAATTTGATTGATTTGGGCTAGGGTGGGTTTTCTCAGTTCAGTAGAAGAGAGTGTTTCTCCAACTACTGTTGTAAATGGACCTGGGGGAGGGGGGAGCATGTGGTGAAAACCAAACCCACACCGGACATCTGACACCTCCCTAGCAATCTCTGAAGGTCGAAGACCATAATTAGACTAGAAGCAAAGGAAAAATGCCCTCGAATTTAGCATAGAAATGTTAAAGCTTATTCTAATGATCAAGAGAGAACACAGGAGTAAACACGGGCTTGGTCAGAAAATGTCTCTCCCTTCCTCACCCCCTTATTAGCAACTTGTGCTCTTTTGATCACTGGACTCTCTCTCGAAGGCCTCTTTTCCATCCTTATTGTCTTGAACCTAAACCCCCAGGTTTTGCTCTCTTCCTTCCCTCCTCCTCCCTCCCTCCCTCTTTTACTCTACTTTTTCTTTTTTTGTGACATACTGCAATTCTGGAGTTGGACTTTTCCTGTGAACCTTGCCAGTGGGGAAAACTGGTGGGTTTCTAGACTCCCTTTCTCCTTCCATCTTCTCTTTGAATTCTCCAGACAGTGGCAGTAGAAAGTTTCCAGCCTCCAAAGTAGTCATGGGCTCTTGTCTGAAGTCATGTTTAGTCATTCACATACTCAATAATTATTTATGGAGCACCGACTTGGTACAGGGTGTTGGGGACACAACCTCGAGCAAGTCATTCCAACTCTACTACGAAGCTTATCCGGGAGGAGGGATCCAGATACTACAATGGTCTCAGGCAGTGACAGTGCTCGGAGGAAATTACAGCAGGAATGGGGCTGGGGTAAAGGAGGGTGAAGTTCAGTGAAGGCTGCCTGAGGAAGGGACATCTGAGCTGGGGGGGTGCAAGCAGCGGTCATGGAATCTGGGAAGGAGAGTTCCAGGCAGAAGAAACAGTGGGCGCAAAAGCCCCGAGGCAGGAAAGAACAAAATGGCTTTTGTGAGGAACAAAACAGCACCTTCTGCTGGGACGGCCCTGCCAATACTAAGTGCACTGCAGTGAAGAACTTACTGGTTCTTTCTCTGCCTAAATAATGACAATAGAACATGAGAAATTAAGTGGCTGAGGGTGGTCGGACCAAAGGTCATGTAACCCTACAGTTGGCTAAACATGTGAGTTCTTTTTCATCCCATTTCATTTGTCTTTGGGAAAATGAAAGAAAAATTTGGCTTGTTACTTCTACCATTTCTATTAATTCCAGTTTGTGCCCTCTTACACTCTTTCCATCCTTGTAAACCAAGCAAAGTTTGGATCCCAGCCAATAAGTGGCCACCAGATGGGGTGAACACGTGTCCTACAAAGCCACGCATGTGTGCCTGTGTCCTTGGGGCTCCACAGAGCCCCCTGCTCTGACCGGCTAATTTCTGAGATCGACTGCAGGGAAAAAAGCATGCCACAGAGCAGTAAGGCAAATTATAATGCTGTTGGTATTTCTTTCTCGAAGGAAAAAAAAAAAAAAATGAGCAGGATGGGGTAAGGAGTGGCAGACCGTGACCTTTGTCTTTGTATTGTCTCAGGGGAACAGAATAGGCCCTATATGTGTGGAAAGTCACCAACGAGAGAACAGACGTAAATACAGGGTAGCATCATTGTTACTCAAGGTCACCAAAATGATTCTATTTTTGTTAGAGGACCTGGACCCTGAAACCTCTTCATATTTTCTTCCCTCTCTACTTGTAACTTGGTGGAGCTGAGGTAAGGTGTGGAAGTTGGGCACACTGGGCGCCCTACCAGAGAAGAATTAGGTTATTTTATTATGGAAAAATGGGTTTGGGAAACTAATAACTAAACTAATAGCAAAATAAGAAGTGTGAATGCCCTTCCTCACTCCAGGTGAGCACCAAGGAAGGAGAACACTGGGCCCCCGGCTTTCATTAACCACACACACTAGCGCCTGAGATCCACCAAGGGCCCCATTGAGCAGTGAAGCTGCTAATAGGGTCTGGCATTAACAGGTCAGGGGAAGCTGAGATGTTCTCTCTCCTTAGGAAAGGAGGTGGGTGGAGGTCTAAAATAAGCCTGTGGTGGTGACTAGGTGGGGTCTCAAGGCTTCCCATTGGGCACTCTCCACCTTGGTGGTCAATGTGAACGTTCTGTTCTGAAGTGCACCGTTCAGGAAGCAAAAGAAGGTACTACCCCAAGAAAACATCCCTGTGGGACGGACCTGGAGGTGAGGAGGAGGAGCAGTGAGGACTGGGGAGCGCCCAGCAGGCACAAATGCTGGTCTCACAAATCCCTTCAGTGTGGCCTGCAAAGTATTTAACAACTGGCTTGGGGTCTAACCAATCAGAAGGGCTGCTGGCTGTCAATGCTGATGATTGCCAGCTGAATTTCAGGCCTGCATGGGTGTTTTATTCCCATTTTTGTATGTACCATATACCTCACATAGGTTTTTTTTGTGTGCTGGCTAATTTCCTTAGTCCCTAGATTCCACCAGAACTATTTCCTGTACTTTATTTAATTGCTGACCCTGCTGTGCTCATGCTACTTTGCATTAGAAGCATAAGAACCTCCTTTCATTTGAATCTGGCTCAAGAAGTGGCTTTCCAGTCAGCTAAGCTTGAGTTCAAATCCTGCCTTTGCAATGACTATTCTTGGCAAAATATGTAACCTTTCGAAGACTGAATTTTTAAAAATCCCTAAAAAGGGATACTATTCCTCCAGCCAGGGTTTCTGTGGGAATTAACATGGAAGGGTGCCTGGGTGGCTCAGTCGGTTAAGCACCAACTCTTTGTTTGGGCTCAGGTGATGATCTCCAGGTTGTGAGATCAAGCCCCATGTCGGGCTCTGAGCTCAGTGCAGAGTCTGCTTGGGTTTCTCTCTCCCTCTCTCTCTGCCCATCCCCTCTGCGTGCTCTCTCTCTCTCTCTCAAATAAATAAATAAATTTAAAAAACAAAAAGAATTAACATGGAATTTCCTAGGTAATGTGCTCAGCGCAGTGCCTGACTCAAATGAGGTTTTTGCAATTGTAGCTCTGATATTGAGAATTTATTATAATTCAGATAAGTGCTAATTGGTAATTAGGTTATTTCATATATGGAAAAATGGGTTTGGGAAACTAATAACTAAACTAACAGCAAAATAAGAAGTGTGAATGTGGCAGAATACAGGGTTTTCTAAAATATCTGAAGCAATCATGAGGAAAAAACTCCCAACTGAAATCCCAATTACAGCACATTCTCATGCATTCATGAAACCAGCCCTCTAATCAATTCTATTTCTGTTTTCCTGATTTGAGTATCTGTATATATGTAAAACACAGTTAAATTTTACTTATTTCAGAATATTTCATGGTTGAGAGTTCCCACTGAATCAGCCACCTCCTTTACCCAAAATTACTTTGCAATGATGCAGTCTTAGTTCACACAGGAGACCAATCGTAACCTAACGTTACATATCTATGAGGCAATTTCACGTGCCTTATCCCATTTCATTCACAAATCATCATCAGAAACTGCAAGCACAGACCAGTATTTCCATTTAAAAAAAAAAAGTTTAGGAGACGTCCCAACCTCTGCCCCCTCCTGGGACTGCAATCTCCACACCCACACCCACACCCAGGGTGGGCGCAAGGGTTCTACTTCCTTGTCTATGTGGAGAAGGAGCTATAGGAAGGCATGGAGGAAAAGAGCATGGGACAGCTCACAAGACATGAGCAGAGGAGTTGGACGCTGGGGAAGTGGGTGGGCAGGGGCACGTCCGCCATACAGAGCACCTACTTAGCCCAGGATGCAAAAAGACAACCTCATGTGTCAAAACACAGGCAGATCCCGGGGCCTGTCCCAGCCACTGTTGCCCCCATTTGGGTCCTACACCCCAAAGCTTAACCAAAGATTATAGCACGGATCTCATCCAGCAAGAGTGGAAGGAGACCCTGCCTGGATTTGAAATCGAATCGTTAACATTTCTTCTGGAAAGAAGGAGCTTCATCCCTTGTCATATGACTGGGGAGTTTTAGCTTCTAAATCCTAAAGAAGAAGGAGAATGAAACAATTGCTGGGTGATGATTGTTACTGTGTATGTATGAGTGAGTGTGTGTGTGTGTGCATGTGTGTGTGTGTAGGGGACGTACACACACGCACACACACGTGTGGCCTCACCATAGCCCCATAACCCCCAACAATTCAATTTGAAGGAAGAAGCCCTGAAAGTCAAGGTTAGGGTGAGGGTTGTTTTCAGAAAAGCCAAAATTCCCAGGATTTGGGGAATGTGGTGAATCCACACCCTGGAAAGAGCCATGGCCTTGTGGCCTTGGCTGTCAGCCGCACGGATGCTGCGTGAGGAGCTTCCTTGGACTGACTAACCAATATAAATAGGGCTCTGTGCTGGCCAATAGAAAGCAACTGGAAGTGTTAGGTAGGCTTCTTTTCTTTTTTTTTTTTTATTTAAAATCAATTTAATTAACAAATAGTGTATTACTATTTTCAAAGGTAGAATTTAGTGATTCATCAGTTGCATATAATGCCTAGTGCTCATTACATCACGTGCCCTCCTTAATGCCCATCACCCATTTACCCCAACCCCCATGCCCCTCCCCTCCAGCAACCCTCAATTAAGAGTCTCTTATGGTTTGCCTCCCTCTCTGATTTCATGTCATGAAACAGCAGATGTTGGCGAGGATGCAGGGAAGGGAACCCTCTTACACAGTGGGTAGGATTGTAAACTGGTGCAGTCACTGTGGAAAACAGTATGGAGATGCCTCAAAAAGTTAAAAATAGGGCTACCCTATGACCCAGCAATTGCACTACTGGGTATTTACCCCAAAGATACAAATGTAGGGATCCGAAGGGGTACGTGCACCCCAATGTTTATAGCAGCAATGTCCACAATAGCCAAACTGTGGAAAGAGCCCAGATGTCCATCAACAGATGAATGGATAAAGAAGAAGTGGTATATATATACAATGGAATATTATGCAGCCATCAAAAGGAATGAAATCTTGCCATTTGCAATGACATGAATGGATCTAGAGAGTATTATGCTAAGTGAAATACATCAGTCAGAGAGAGACAAATACCATATGATTCCACTCATATGTGGAATTTAAGAAACAAAACAGATGAACATAGGGGAAGGGAAAGAAAAACAAGATAAGGCAGGCTTCTTTTCTGAGAGGTCCTCTCTAGGTAAAGAGGACCCGGGGTAGAAGCAGGGACTTTAGACACAGGAACCCGGAGGAATTTGTTGTTAAAACTGAAAAGATTACAGAGTTTTCAAACAAAAAAGTGCCAACATTCCAGTTCTGAGATCTCCTCTCTATAGTGTTCTAAGTTTATGTCAATGTGCCCCCCATTTCCAAAAGACAAAGATTTCTAAGCCAGGGTTGGCAAGGTGGTCTAAGTAATCTAAGTGTGGTTCTTGCCTGAATCCTGCGGGAACCTCTTAAACCCCAGACCATAATCAGAATCTGACTTTTCACAAAATCCCTGGGTGATGTGATAGCCGGTGGCCCAAGTTTCCCCAAGCCCCCCAGGGAGGCACTGTGACAAACAGGAACTTTGCCATCGATGACCCCCAGCTATACGTCAGCACACCAATGACTTTGATTCTCCCTGACCATCATTCCGCGGGACTGATTTTCCTTGAGTGTCCTTGATTATGGAGATGAACGCTTAACCCCGAAGAGTCTGGGAGCATTATTTGTTTCTCCTAGCATTCTCAGATGAACCCATTTTCTCAAAAGATGCAAAGGCCAGGAGGTGAGGGGAGGCTGCACATCATCTTGGTATGTGGTTTGTTCTGTAATTGTGAAAGAACACTGACCTCGGACTCCCCAAGGACGATGCAGAAATAAACCTTCTGCTGACCTCCTGTACATAGAAACAGCCTGTGTCCCTGCGGAGAGCCTCGAACTTCCAAAGTGCTGGGAAAAGCACAGCAGGAAAAGCTGAGGATAACCTCAGTGCAGGCTGTCCCTCTGCAGGGCACTAAGAAACCCCAGTCAGGCGGGTCCCCGCCAGGCAACCCCAGCAAAGCAGCTACGTCTGTCCTTCTGAAGGGCCGAGGTACTCACAGAAGGTCCTGATGGTGTCGCTGGGCGGGCTGTGGGGGCTGTGGCCGTGGCGATTCACGGCCCTCACCGCAAACTGGTAGTTGGTATCTGGATCCAGGCCCTTGATAACCATGGAGTCCATCTGGATCTGCTCTTGGATTAAGGTCCAACTCATGTCCAAATCTGGTCTTTATTGATTAAAAAAACAAAACAAGAAGCAGTAATTCAGGAGGAGCAAGAGGGAAGGGAAGCTTGCTGGCTATGTAAACTGACCTCGTTCGGACTCCAGCAGCAATGCTTATAAAAATGAGTTAACTCTTCCTTCTAAAAGTCATCTTGATTTTAAATCATAGGTCATCGTTATTAGGTCACTGCCAATAAAAGCAAGTAGATCATTTGTAGGGTCAGTTTTAAGCACTGTTTCAAGATCATCCACTTTGCCTCGGCATGGGCTTGACTATAGTGAAAAGATCCCCACACAGGAGTTCATTTTCAAGGACTTTGCCTTCCAGATGTTTCACAAACAAGCCTTCCCCTAACTGTCCCCATTCCCAGAGGTCAGGAAGGCACAGATTCCATCTATTCACAATCTGTTCACAAAGTAAACAAATAATAAGTTGTACACGGTGACTAACTGCATGAACTGCCATGGGAAAACCCAAGAAGGCTCTGTTAATGGTCATTCTCGCTCTTAACAAAATTGTACAACGGTGCCAACTTGCTGAATTTTCATACGTTCTTCTAAGAACCCTATAGAGAATGCAGACCCTCACTTAGAACTCCCAGCTGGGAGGCAATAAGCGGAGGGTAAGGGTTACAAACTCTGGGGTTGGACAGAGCCGCTCAAATCCTGCCTCTCCTACTTACTAGCGGCTACTGAACTTCTTTAAGTCACAAAAGTACCTATCTAAGAGGACTGTCGTGAAGACTAAATGAATCTATATCCTCAGCATAGTGCCTGGCACCATATTGTAAAGACTCAGCGTATTTTGGCCATTATTTAAGGGACTTGCCCACATCACAGAGCTGGTAGATGACCCCGGGGCCCCTGCTTACTACTCTATACCCGCGTGCTGCAGTGCAGTACCATAGCCCCTGGGGCGAGTCAGCCCTTGACACACGGCTCATCAGAACCGAGATGTGCCACGAGGGTAAAGCATACGCTGGATTTCAAAGGGAAGAAAACGAATGTAAAATACCTTACGCATCGCATGTTGAGATGATAACATTTTGGATTCAGAGGGTTAAAATATGTTATTAAAATTAATTTCACATTTTTCTTATTGCCTCTTTTTTTTTAAGACTTTATTTATTTTAGAGAGACAGAGAGAACACAGAGGAAGAGGGAGAGGGAGAAGCAGGCTCCCCACTGAGCAGGGAGCCCGATGGGGGGCTCAATCCCAGGACCCTAAGATCCTGGCCTGAGCCAAAGGCAGACACTTAACGACTGAGCCACCCAGGCGCCCTTCTTATTGCCTCTTTAATGCCACTATTAGAAAACGTCAAATTTCACATAGGGCTCGTATTATATATCTGTTGGACAGTGCTGTTCTATAGGGCAGAGTCCCAGCAGGGAGAAGAGCGCCCCAGGTAATAAGAACTGCAGAATGAAACTTGGGGGGCGCTGGATGGCTCAGTCGGTTAAGCTTCTGCTTTTGGCTCAGGTCATGATCCCAGGGTCCTGGGATCGAGTCCCGCATCAGGGCCCCTGATCAGTGGGAAGCCTCCTTCTCCCTCTCCCTCTGCCTGCCGGTCCCCCTTCTTGTGCACTCTCTCTCTCTCACTCACTCTGTCAAATAAGTAAATAAAATCTTTCAAAAAAAAAAAAAAGGAAACTTGGAAATGGTGGTGCATAGCTGCAGGATGGTCTGAAGGGCCTAATCGAGTGGATGTTTTGTGTTCATAGCTAATAATAGTTACCATTTATCAAGTGCTTGGAAAGAACCAATCTTGTTCATAGTATCTATGCAGGAGATATTAATGTTAAACACCTCTCTCCTTTATTTTTACAGAGGAAATTGATGCATTAAACGAATAAGTAACTTGCCCAAGTTCACACAGCTGGTAAATGGTGAGGCCAACTTGGGTGGATGAGGAAAGGCTGGATTAAGAAAATCCTTGATACTGGATGAAAACTTGGGGTGATCGTGGTTGGGGTCCTTTAGCTTGCTTCCTGACCACTTCTCAGTTGTTCGATTGTTAAACGTCTCTGCTTACAGGTATTTAGAGGAAGGTAGAAAGCAAAAAACAGTGATGTTTAATCCTTTATGAACAACTTATCAGGCAAGGAAATAGAGGCTTATTTTGCTGAAAGGAGATGCCTGGATGATCCATGGATTTCTTGGATATGAGCTTGCTTCATTTCTCACTGGCAGGAATTCAAAGCCAAATGGAGTCCTTAAGCCCCGTCAAAGAGGCTTTCTCAAGCTCACCATGCAGACAAGGAGTCTGTGGGGCCCATATTCCATAAGAATTCATCTGGTTGGAGATGCAGCGATTACGGGGCATGCTCACTGGAGGAAGTAGGGCTCATTTCTCTGTCTTGATATCCTTTCCCTAAAGATGGACTTCTCGTGTAAACTAACTTTGTCATCAAAGAGAAAACCTCAGTGAGTGGACGGAAACACATTTACAAACTCAAATTAGAACAAAATCATGTCACAAGAAAGCCACCAGGGACACCTAAAAGTTGACAGAAAAGATGTGATCTTTAGATAAAACGCTCCTGTTCTTTGCTTAGCTTTCCTGTGGCATTTATAGAGGAAATGACATGTACCTGCTCTCAGAATGTGCCATTGTTTACCCAGGACTACCTGCAAATATCTGCAACAATCTTCATGTAGAAATGACAGCCCCCTCCTCCACACACAAAAAAAGGAGACTATATTGTATTTGCTCATCTAATGCAGGAAAGAAAGCTATATTTTCAGCGAATAAGAAAGTGAAATCATTAATATTTAATTCATGATAACAAGTGAGAGAGCAAAACTCATGCGGATTGAACACCAGTCCAAAACCTTTGACATTTTGCCTCTGATTTTGTCATGGGTTTCGCATTTAAATGCTTTTAGAGTCTCTTGAGGTACAAAAGTGCAAAGGTGAGGTTGAGCGAGAGATAACTAGGCAAAAGGATTATCTTAGATCACTCTCAAACAATAGCTTTATCTTTCTCCACTGAAGAAAATCATTCTGTTCTTATTACACAGTCAGTCAAATCCTCCTAGTAACACCGGCCTGCCAATTTCCCCATGATCAAAAAGGCATGGGGTGTGGGGAGAAGTAAACCAGGAACGTGCTGCCATCCCAGGTAAAAATAGGCAGCCACCAGCCTGGGGGGCACTTTAAACACTTTTCCACATAAGGGATTGGGTTGGGCTGGGCATCCTGCATCCCAGGAGATCAAATGCCTTCGGAAGGTGTTTCGGCTGCAGGGGGAGGGTCTGATGGGGCAGGTACAATGCAGTCAGCAGTGGCTACTCAAAACCCCATTAGCTAACTCAAGTAATCGAGACTCACTGGTTCCTTTCGACGGGAAGCACCGTCAGCAATGTTAGCGTCCAGCCTGGTTATCAGATATCTGACAGATCAACTGGTCCAGATGTCTGAGGGCTCTCAGAAATCACATGCAAGGTTTTATGTGTGAGCATCATTTCAGTTTCCTGAGTGTCCTTAGCTTTTTATCAGGTTCTCGAAGATAATCATGACCCCCAAAGCTTTAAGAGTCACTAATCTGGTCCAGTCTCTCATTCTACCCACGTGAACAGTGAAAAAAAGTAATTTATCCAAAGTCATAGAACCACTGGGTGGTATATTTTTCTATTTTACTCCCTTTCTTGAGGCATTTTGACTACCTCGCCTATTGCCAGCTTCAGTTTTATGTGGATATTCTTTTTCTTGGTACCATCAAACCCAGTAGGTGGCTGCCTTGGACAACTCAATTGGGATGTCACTGATTATCAACAGGGTGTCCATCACAGAAGCTATATTCTAGGACTTGAAGGAACTATAAACACAGTTCCATTCTTAGGGCGTTTATAATGTAATTGGGAGATAATATATCTAAGGATCAGTAGGAAGCCGTGCAAAATAGCATATTTCAAGTGTTATATAACCGACCCTTGAACAATGTGGGGGTGAGGGGTGCTGACTCCCCTGTGCAGCCAAAAAGCCATGTATAACTCTTGACTCCCCCAAAACTTAACAGCCTACTATTGACCTTATCAATAGCATAAAGTCAATTAACACATATTGTGTATGTTACATAGTACTATATTCTATATTTTTACAATAAAGTATGTTAGAGAATAGATCATGTAATTAAGAAAATTATAAGGAAGATGCATTTACAGTACAGTATTTATCAAAAAAGATTCCATGTATAAGTGGACCTATGCAGTTCAAACCCATGTTGTTCAAAGGTAAATGTGAACTAGAATTCTAGGGAAGGTCTAGGAGACCAGGAAGAACTTGAGTTAGATTTCAAATGTACTTGGGTTTTGATAACTGAAAAGGAATAGAGTATCTGTGGGGGGAGGAGAGACAAGAGCAACATCAGCTCTCTGTATAATTTGGCCACATTAAGCACTAGCTACATGTAAAATATAGTGTGGACTAGCCAAAGACAATATGGGTCCCAGAAATGGTTGATCAATGAATCTATATAAAAAATGGGTATAACATATAAAAACATTAGCCATAAGTAGGTATGAATATATGGCATCCCTGTGTATATCACACATAGTCAAAGCTTTCCTTATCAACCTCTACTTAACCAACTTGTCGAATTAACCAATGTCTTCATTTGTTCCCACTAATTCAGCTACCAGCTTGTCAAGAGTCAGTTGTGTTCATTCCCAAATCTTTTTAAGACTTTTATGTTTGTTATTGTAATTTTGTTATTTAATGTAATATTATATAAACTCGTGAAATATGAATAAAAAAGAGAAGTGATAGCTATGTTAAATGTTTTTGAAAGACTTGATAAAACTGAACCACTAAAACATAATTGCTTTTGATGTGGTGTGTGTGTGTATATATATATATACATATATATATTTAATTATATATAATGAAATATTATTCAGACATTAGAAAGAAGAAAATCCTGCTATTTGCAGGAACACAGATAAAATGAGGACGTAAGTGAAATCAGGCAGACAGAGAAAGACAAATACCATACGATTTCACGTTTATATATGGAATCTAGAAAAGTTGAACTCAAAGAACCAGAGTTGAATGTTGGTTGCCAAGGACTGGAGAGTGTAGGAAATCATAAGAGGTTGGTCAAAGAGTATAAACTGTCAGCTTTAAGATGAATAGTTCTGGGGATCTAATGTACAGTGTGGTGATTATAGTTAAAAATACTGTATCATATTCTTGAAATTTGCCAAGAGAATAGATCTTAACTGTTTTCACCACACACGCATGCACACACACACAAAGGTAACTAGGTGAAATAATGGATGTATTAATTAACTTGATTGCATCTATCATACACAAATGCATACACATATTAAATCATATTATACAACTTTTAAAAATCACACTGTAAAACCTAAATATATACAATTTTTATTTGTCAATCATACCTCAATAAAAGTAAGAAGAAAATCTAAAATAACCAGAAGTTTAGGAAATGCAAATAGTTGCCTGGGAAGTGGTCTTACAAATAAGATGCATGAGAGAATAAAAATTCAAAATGATCTCCATATACAGAAACATCAGGGCAAAGCCAGCTCAAATGGTAAATGTAAAATCTTATATTAGGGTTTTTTGTTGTTTTTTTTTTTTTAAGCCAATGGCACAGATATAAAGACAGAGAAAACCAGGTATGGCAAAAATCTATGGGGAAGGCAGGGGCATAAAACTGGACTTTAAAAATTGGTTACACACTCAATATGAATTCTCTGGATTAGCTGCTATTGAACAGCCCCATGCCCATACCCTGGGGAGATGTAAGTTTTCTAGGTTGATCGTTCAGCAGGAGGTGCTCTGGACTCATCTCCACTTGAGGCAGAGTTCAAAGGGCTGGTATTGCTTGGCTCCAGAGAGTGAGCCTAGGACAATGTCTTTACGTGTGTTCCAGATGAAGACGGCAAAGACACCTCCATGTTGTCCATATTGGACTAGGAGACCCAGTGGTTCCTTATAGGGAAGCCAATGGCAGCACTGGTCCTCAACATTAAGGGAAACCTTCAATGGCACTTAGGAATGATTGACAATGAAGCCAGCTGCCTCAGGAGAGTAGAGCTCTGCATTAATGGCTATATTGAAGCAGAAGTTGGATGGCTATCAGGGATGGAACAGAGGATTTCTGAATAGGATAGCAGGTTGGACTTGGCTCAGTAACTCTGACCTAGACTCACAGTAACAAATACATTCATGCGTAGTAACCCAGTATACCTATAATATATGTACGTATGCATAGGGCTTACGTGTGAGTACAAAACTGAGAAAACTTTCAAGGAAAAATATTTATCCTTACTCTATTCACTTTGCTCTTTTCTTTCTCTCCTTTTCCTTTTTTTTTTTTTTTTTTAAATCTGGTAAGAACCCACTAAATCAATCTCACCACCCACTGAAGTGTTGTGACCCATGATCTGAAAAACACTGGACTGGAAGTTTGTTTTGTTTTTTTTTCCTAGAATACTTAAGTTGGAACTTTCAACTCTAAAATTCTAAGAATAAAGAAAGCAGATTTTGTCAGCCATGGCGAGAAATCTATGGCTTACCGGGTCCTACAAGCCTGTTCAACTCCAAATATGCTCTAGTACGTCATGCTCTCCAGCACTGTTTTTCAGTCTTTGAATGAGCCACAGTAAGACGTACATTGGACATTGTGACCCAGGACACACCACGCATACGCACACACACACAACTGAAACATACGTCTCATAAAATAACTCCTAGTTTTACTATGTGTGATACCCTCTGATATTCTCTCTTCTGTTCTGTTTCACTTTCAAAAAACTCTCCTACAGGACCCCTCAACTGGTCTCACTACCTTCTAATGAGTAACTACTCAGTTTGAGAATCCTTTCTCTAGAAAGTGGGAGCTGGGCTGAGGAGTGAAGCTAAGCGTGCTTCAGACATTAACTAGGAAACTGGGCTAAGAATGGTTAAATCCTGTTAGGGAAATACTTTTGAGAATGGAATTTGTTGGTGCAGAAAACAGTCCTCCAGGGGATTCAGCAGAACATCCAGAATGGCCTTGACAATAGAGGCCACTTAACTGGTCTGAGAGGGAGTGGACCAAAAGCCTAATTATAGTATGCTGGATCTATGTGTGGCCTCCTTCCCTCAGTATCCGACCTATCATTCCACGGTTTAATGTTTTCGGGAGAACCTTAGATTATTTGGAGGCTCCTTTCCCAAATATTTTCCTTCATGTTATTTCTTCTAAGCATCATCTCAGAAACAGAACTAGGAAGACTCTGCTCAGGACTCGCGCACGCCTTAAATCTGATTCTAATATAACACCTTGTAATGTTGTTTTGTATTTCTGTCTTTCCTATGAGGCTGTGAGCTCATTAAGCATGCTGATTGTGTTATTCATCTCTGTGTTCCTGTGAAACTCTGGGTGATCTTTCCAAAATGCAAATACTATCAGTCTCTCTCCTGCTTAGCAGTCTCCATAGCTCCCTATTCCCTTCAGGACAAACTTGAGCTCTGTTATTATGCCTTTCTTGCTCTGAACCCGATTCACCCATCTAGCCTTATCTCTTGCCTCACAAAGCTTCAGACTTTCTAAGCAATCCCAGGAACATTTTCTTCTCGCCTCCAAGCCATCACTCAAGTAGCTTCTTGTGGCTTAACCCTTTTCATGCTATGTCTTCCCTCCCCTTTGCCTGGTCATCACCAATGTGTCCTTCTGAGCTCCTGTAAGAAGCCTTCCCAGACTCCTTCAAAACTGCATCAGATGTCAAGCTGGTATTCCTCTAGGCCCCTGGTCCCCACCCCTACCTGCAACACTCACCACTTGGGACTATGCCCTCCTCTGCCTTCCCCACTGGATTGTCCAAGCAGGGGCAGAGCTGTTTGACCCCTAAATCTCTTGTACATGCTTTGCACATAGAAGATACTCAATATGTACATGTTCGGATGAACATACACACACAGTAGGTATCTGATAACAGTTGGCTAAGATGAATTGAAATAGCTTCAAAATTTGACCTTAAGAATAACATGATGTCCTAAATCAGGAGGTAGAAAACTTCAGCCTGCTGCCTATTCGTAAATAAAGTTTTCTGGGGACACAGCCATGACCATTTGTTTAAGTGATGTCTATGACTGCTTTCTTGCTACAACGGCCAGATTGAGTAGTTGAGACAGGGCCCACAGAGCTGGGAAAGCACCAAATATTTACCATCTGACCCTGCGAAAAAAGTTTGCCAACCCCGATCAGAGACAACAGTCTTTACCTTTGTGCCATTTCAACCGTCTGAGGAACACTTGTGAGCCTTCTCAGAAGAATATTTTTAAATGCATCAGGGCACCCGGGTGGCTCAGTTGGTTGGGCAACTGCCTTCAGCTCGGGTCATGATCCTGGAGTCCCGGGATCGAGCGGGCTCCTTTCTCAGCAGGGAATCTGCTTCTCCCTCTGACCCTCCCCTCTCTCGTGCTCTCTCTCTCTCAAATGAATAAATAAAATAAAAAAAAAAATAAAAAAACAAACGCATCAAACAAAATACTTAGGATCAAAAAGGACACCAATTACATTGAAAACAATGACCTAAACAATAAAGAATTATAATTATGATAACAGAGACACATCCTTATTAATAGATTAAGTAACAATACCTAGCAATGGATTTAATAACTACAATTATTTCAAAGTAGTGATAAGCATATGACTGGTACTTGGAGATATGTACAATAGTTGTAATGGGATAAGAACATATCTGTGATTCTATTAGTGACAAAGCCACAGAAATTGCTAATACTACTGTGGTTTGTTGACTACATCTATATTTGAAGAGAACATTAAATTTTAGTTGATAAGCTAAGAATGTAATTTTTGTCCAACCGAAGTCCAAGGACCCCTTGAATTCTGTCCATGGACCCCTTGGGAATCTACAGATTGTAGGTTAAACACCCTGCTCTAAGAGAAGAGACATGATCCCATAGATTATCCAGGGCGAACATAAAAGGGGAGGAGAAAACCTCACACAGAGAAGAGCCTCTAATTCCCTGTCAATTTTGCAGACTGGTTTTATGCAGGATTTGCTCTGCACTAAAATGCATTGCAGAGGAAAGTCCAAAACCACTAGTCACAGTCAAAAAAGAAAAAAAAAAAAAAAGATGTATTATTTGACCTTCAGCTTTCAGTCTTCTTTATTTATGAATTGGTTCAACCCAACCAAATGACAAACAGATGGACAGAATGGGGTAATGATAAACTCAGCCAGCAACGTGTCCAGGCAGGACAACTGCAGAGCACACTTTCATTTACAGTTTACAAGTGGCTCCCAATTCTGTTGCACAAGAATTCAATTTATGGGAGCTCCCATCAATCTGACCAGGGATTACATCAGGGGAGCTCATGGTAGGAAGGATGGAAGCTTTAAGGGATCAATTTGTAGAACTGTAGGTCAGACTTCTGCAAAAACATTCAGAACCACCCTTCCATTTGAGCCTATCTGGAGGAACTTGCTGGCTCCCAGAATGGCTGGGATCAGGCACCAGTCGGGATGGTGGTTCTAAGATCTTGGATTTGGAAACTAAAGATAAGAAAAAGGAATTTTTTTGTGAAGCGCCACTTGTAATATGAAATCTCAGCTGACATCAAGTGAGCCCATTCTTGCATATTTCTAATTCTGGTGGTGGTGGTAAGGAAGGCTTATACTTAAATGGCGCAACTTCCTAAACACTTCCTTGAAAGGAAAGGAAGATTTTTTGGTCTTTTTCCCATTCCCATTCTTCCCTAAATTAATTAATTGTTTAAGAACAATTCTTTTTTTTTAGATTTTATTTTTTATTTATTTATTTGAGAGAGAGAGAGACAGATAGTGACAGAGATAGCAAGAAAGAGCACAAGCAGGGAGGAGAGGGAGAAGCAGACTCCCCACCGAGCAGGGAGCCTGACGTGGGGCTCGATCCCAGGACCCTGGGATCATGACCTGAGCCGAAGGCAGACCATTAACCGACTGAGCCACCCGGGTGCCCCAAGAACAATTCTTTAAATATTTGAAGCTCTGTACTTTTGGGGGCAGGAAAACCAAAACAGGGCTACATCACTGTTAAATATTGCAGCTATTTGCCCAATTATTGTTATAAATTCTAGTAAAACACTGAAAAAAGATGGCAATTCACTTACATATTATGAAGAGCTCTAAAACACAAGTTATAATTCAATATGAAATAAAATAACAAGGGGAACTTCCAAGTTAATCTTACATTTTGTATTATTTGAAGCGTTGCCATATACCGATATTCCTTTTATTATAAAAAAATAAAAGCAATAAATAACTTGGGATTGGAGGGGAGAAGAGGGAGATGTAAATGCAGATCCATGTTGGGTTTTGCCTGGCTCTAATTTCTGCAGTTGGCAAGGTAGATTGGTTATTGTTGTGGCCTCTGAGGTTAGTGGTTCATTGTTCCCCCTACTCCCTATTCATGTGCTAATACATTTCCATTTCCATGTGGCTCACGGTAAGGAAAAGAACCAACATAAAAAAAAACTTCCATAAGCTACCTCTCTAAGTGCTGTACAGAAAGCTTTCGTCTTCCCAAGCCTCCTCGGGTAGCCACTCTCATCATCCATACTTTACAGTGGACGAAAGTAGGGCTCAGGGAGCTTGAGGAACTTGTGCAAGGTTCCAGCTAGTTTGGGTATTCTCTAAATTCCATCCCATGACTGCCATGTCCAAATGTTCACCAGCACCTATGTGATGTGTGGTATGTTCACCCCAGGCTAGGTGCTATGTTCCACAAAGGGGAGCAAGTCAAGATGTTGCCCTCATGTTCTGGTGAGGAGGACCGAGCTCGGACAAGTAATTAACTACAGGTGTGCTGAGTGTCGCAAGTAAATGTTGTAGGTGCACCTAACCTCATCTGGGGAGGAGGCAGGGGTTCAAGGAAGGCTTCCTGGAGGAGGTTCCTCAGCAGGGGTCCTGAAGGATGAACAAGAGTTAGCTAGGTGAAGAGGTAGAAGAACTATCCTGGCAGAGAACAGCAAACATAAAGACTTCTAACCAGGAAAGGACATGGCTCTATACGAAAGCAGAAGAGCTCTATCCCCAAAGCCATAATAGTAATGGTTCACACTGATTGAGCACTTTTGTGTGCCCGGAGCTATTCTGTACATTTCGTGTGCATCAACTCATTTAATCTCACAACAACTCCATGAGGTAAACGAACTGTTATCCCCATTCTTCTGTCAGAGGCAAAGAGAAGTTAAATAATTCACCCAAGATGACACAGCTTAGAAGTGCTGGGGGGAAGGGTTGGACCAGGGAGCTAGCTCCAGATCCGGTGCATTAAACGACCAGTCTATTCTGCCTCACCTTTGTCATGAGAACAGCAGTCAGAGTCACTGGGGTTTAGAGGGCAGATGGTCCAGCCTTATTTTACACATAAGGAAGCTAAGAATTGGAATTGAGCAATTTGTGCTCAAGTTTAGAGGCCAGCTCCGAGCTGTGTCTTCTGATTCTACATTTGAACAAATTCTAACTTGCAAGATGAAACCAAGAATTGGACTCTAAGTCTCAATTCTTTTTTTATTAAGTTTTTATTTTAATTCCAGTATAGTTACTATACAGTGTTTTATTAGTTTCAGGTGTACAATATAGTGATTCAACAGTTCCATACAACAGCCGGTGCTCATTACAACAGGTGCGCACCTCAATCCCCATCACTTATTTCACCCATCTTCCCCCCACCTCCCCTCTGGTAACCATCAGTTTGTTCTCTAAAGTCTCAATTCTAAATGAGAAACTTTAACCTTCATAGGCTGTGATCTTGACCATGAGTCAAATCACATCATCCCTTAAAACTACTCAAGGAAGATCCATAATCCATTCAGCTTCTATTCTGAATCCCAGATTTCATCTTCATTTTAGTAACAGTCTTTACAAGGTAACTTCCTGTGAGCAAACTAATTAAATTCATTTGTTACTTGCAGATTAAGGAAGAGTCTTTGATGGGATGGAAAGACAGATGACTTTGACAAAAATATCAGTTTGTGAAATAATTTTAAAAACCCGCCCAAGTGTGTATGACCTTAAGATTCTCAAGTGAAACCAATCGGTAGGCACTGCAATCAGCTTAGAAGCAGCCCTGTGTGAAGATGAATTTTGCAAGTCTTATTATGGAAGGCATCTGCAAGGGACCAGGGAATTACTTAAGCAGAAGGGTGTGAAAGGGAAAAAAGGAGACGCACTGCTTTTTCTCCTTTATTAATATAACTGTGACTGAGATCAACATTTCTTGGCCAGTGTCCTTAATACATACACAGAAATATTTTGAACTTTCACATGGACTACAAATAAACCAGTGGTGGACTTTTTTATTAAAAAGAGCCACTATCACTCGTATCTGGAATTTAAGAAAAAAAACAAACGAGCAAAGGGGGAAAAAAGAGAGAGAGAGGCTGACCAAGAAACAGACTCATAACTACAGAGAACTGATAGTTGCCAGAGGGGTGGTGGGTGGGGGGTTGGGTTAGGTGGGTGACAGGGATGAAGGAGGGCACTTGTGATGAGCACCGGGTGATGTAAGGAAGTGTTGAATCACTATATTGTACACCTGAAATGAATAGTACACTTATGTTGATGAATTGGAATTTGAATAAAAACTTAAACAGCCACTGAAAGCTTTAATCTACCCTTTCCAGCAATTGCCAATGCAAAGCTCAAGCAATTTTAACCCATCAGGTCACACTTATAGAAAAACTATACTTAAGTTAAATGAAAACTTTAACCAACCTGATAGATAGCACATGTGGGGCATGGCACTCCAATGGGAACATCAGAGGTAAGGAATACTTTTCCAGGCCTTTGGTTTTCATTGCCACCATAGTATTTATTTTTTGCTTAAGAGAAAGGCACTTACCCTGGGGAAATTCTTAGGCAGAAGGAGGAAAGTTTCTCAGATATTTATAGCCAAAATATTTCAAATCATAGGTAGCTATATTTATGCTTGGTTCTTATTTTAATAAACAGAAAGTATTGCTGCCC
This sequence comes from Mirounga leonina, assembly GCF_011800145.1. NCBI lineage: Eukaryota > Metazoa > Chordata > Mammalia > Carnivora > Phocidae > Mirounga > Mirounga leonina. The sequence continues at coordinate 3,770,358 of NW_023270871.1, read as the reverse complement.
CCAAAGAAATTTTCAGTATCACTTTAGAAAAAAAAAAAAAAAAATTCTCCTTCACCTCAAATGCAGGGCTTTTCTGTTTTAAAAAAGCAGGTAAAAGTTTTAAAAACACTGCAAAATACCTTACAGCCTACAGGCTTACTTAGAATCTGCCTCTTCAAATCTTTTCTACACTGATTAAAAATAAAAAAATCTACTCTTAGTGAGGAAGCGAATAAATAGCCCCCAGGCCAACTCTGGGGGAGATCAGATTATGTTCATCTAAAGCTTCATCCTCCCCAAGCCAGAGACCAAGTCACTGAGAGCACCCCTTCAGGGGGGTCACCCTATGGATGTCCTCCATTTTGGGGAGGCAGAAGCTGGATGAGAAATAAAAAATTTGCTTGGTCTTAAGCTCATGACTCAAGAGAGCACCATAAATACATAATGTCCACCTGAAATACCAATGAAACTAGCAAATACGCAGTCAGTACCCCCATACTCTGGTCCAGTATAATTTCTCTGGTTAATCTTTTATCAGCCAGTTAAAAACCTCTTTAAAAGCTTTTTAGACAATTTCTTAACAATGCCTTTGATACCATCACCCTCACTGAATAAGAAGAACAACTGATGTATAAGCTCCTACCAAGGCAGAGAGAGGGAGGAGAAGCTCATCTTCCAGAGACAGGACTTACAGGAGAACTTCCCATTAAGAGGGTTGAAATCTGAGGATAACTTCTGGCGGGAACCTGATTTCTACAGTTTCAGAGTCTTGGCTTGCCAGCCTGTCTCTTGGCTATAACTAGAAACTTCGGGCTCACACAAAGACCTGTCCCTGGTGTTTGTGCACACAGGAGGTATCTGGGCAAAAGGAATTCAATATTAACATTAAGCAGACCTTTCCGGGGAGAACAGAATAATGACTAAAGACCCCCAAAAGCTTTTCACACTGATTGCAGTTTCTGATTTAGAGCTCAGAAAGCTCTCTCTAAAGATATCCTGGAGTACTCACTGGAATGGGATAGGCTCTGAGACGTTTACAGATGAACGTGGGGATTTTTTCTGCGGCCAAACATTCAATACCACAACAAGCTGTGAAAGCTTTCATTCTGGAAGAGCAAACAGCAGCCTAAGATGAGGCTTCACGGTTCCTTCCCAGCAGGGCTCTGGGCGGGGGCTGAGTCTACACTTCTACCATCTCAGGAGTGGATCACGGACATGAAAGGGAGTTAGGGTTTCACAAAAAGAGCACTGGGCTGGAAGTCAGGAGACTTCTGATCTTGATTCTGTCCCCAACCTGTCATTTTACCTTGGCAAAGCAACTTAAGCAATTGAGCCTCAATTGCTTTCTTTGTAAAAGGGAAAACGAGGTGTGGAGGGGAGAAAACAAACAGGCGTTAAATGCCTATGATGTAGAAACACTTTGTAAAGACTGTAGCCAACAATTCTGCAATGAGGGTTATAGCAGCTTGCTCTTACAGATGAGGACATGGAGGTTCTGAGGTAAAATCATTTGACCAGAGTTAGATATTCTGGAAGAGATAATGGAGGCAGAGATCCTAGCATGGGGGCTGGAAACGGGGGCAGCTCCCCATTCCACCATGTTCCAAATAGAACTCCAAGATGTCCAAGAACTCTAAATTCAAAGTTAGCTTTCCAGAACACTGTAAAGTTATATTTGTCAAGATAAACAGATTTTTTTAAAAATTAAGTTTTTTAGAATGGTATATAATTTTTAAATGTCAATACATAAAAATCTGGGACCTGAGCCCTCAAATGTTAGAGACTGTTCTGAATGCTAAAGAAGTGCATTTTTCTTGGTGAAGAAGTATAATTATTAAATGTAGGTACATAACACCCATGTGTACCATACACTCTTGTAGGTTTTAACATCTACAAAGCTCTTTCTCCTGTGTGATTGCAGCTGATCCTCCTGACCACACACCATATATTGCAGATAAGGACTGGCAGTCAATGCCTGTGGGGCCCACATCACCCCCCTTTGCTCCACTTTTGGTTTCAGCAGCAGCTGCTATGTGGAAAGTTTCACGTGAGCTCAGATTGGCCTTGTAGAGCCGCATCCGACCTCAATCACATGCTGTGCTCACAATCATACCTCCTTCTAGCCCCGGGGACCCGTCCTTAATCTACATGCCAGCAGAGCCTAGAAGTGTGGGAAGTTAGACCCCTGAAGGATACTCTCAATCAGCTGAGAACAGGAGCCCATGAGTAATGGTTCCTGTCCTTTGGACAGGCAAATTTGAGAGGAATTCTGCATACTTCAGGGAGAGCTCAGTGAAATCAAACCCCCATAGAAGACCCTGGTGACTGTAGAAGTGACTTTGGAGACATAGTCATACATCCTCCTTCCCTGTCTCCCTCTCCCCACCTTCTCATTCCTGCTTCCAAATCAAATAACCGACTTGCACTCAAGCCCTTGTCTCAGGCCAGCCTGTGGGGGGACCCCAAACTCTGAGAGGCACTGAGGTTTCAGGGCAGGAAGTGACTTGCGCCAAGGCCCAGAGCCAGCAGGTGGTGGTGGCAGAGTTTTCTTCCTATTCTTCTGGTTCTAAACTCAATGAATCCCTTTCATCATCCACATTCAGTGGTGCACACAGGTTAAGAAACTGCAATTTCTAACTTTTGCCAATATGCAAGGCTTAAAACCAGTTTTCAAAATACATGTTTTAGCACAAAATTAAAAATAAATGATAACCATCATCTTTGCTGGGGGTTACACAGATAGTCTGCTGGGCTACCATGAAAAATTTTGCATTTCCCCAAATTTCAAAGTATTACATTTTGCTTTGCTGGTGCTAGACAAGTGCATTAGAAATGTCAAGTTTCACGCAGAGTTTTAGGGATGAGCAAGCTGAAGTTTTAGGACTTGCAGTGTTTCATGTTTAACTACTACTGGAAGCAGGATTAGAATCTTTTCTATCCCAGGCACACTCCAGCTTTGCCTACCAAATTTGTTCAATGGCGGGTTTGTAGATTATCCTCAATGATGAGCATCGGTCTGGAGCTTTGCAGTGAGCATCTTTATTCCCCCTCATTTTCCCAGCATCTGTTCTTCCCTTTTTCTTTAATAGCACCACAATTTTCCTTGGATGAACCAACCCTTCTGAACTCCCTCAATCCATGTACTTCAGGGGTAAATGAACCACCAGGCCTTAGTTCCAGAGCTCAGAATATGAACAAATGCCTGATCAATTAGTGTAGCCTCTTCCCTGGCCACAGTGATTGGCTCAGAGACGAGGAACCCAAGCCTGGCCATTAGAGTGGACAATGAGACTCCAATGGGTCCACTGAGAAATATCCACTCTTTTCCAGTGGGGAGTTATGCTAGTAGATGGCAAGTCTTCGGTGCCTGGCGGCCATCTTGCCACCACACCAGAGAAGCCTGCTTGAAAATGTAGCCAATAAAGGGGAAAGCAGGGGACAGAGATGGATGGAGACAAATGGCTGCTTTGGCACAGATGAGCTCTTCCCTGAACCTAGATTTGCCTGGGACTTGAGAGTCCCAGGAGCCACTACATTACTGCCTCATCTTCCAGCCTTCCGCCACCTGCAAGTCAACAAATCCTGCCTGAAATGAGCCCTGTCCTCGAGCATTAAAGGGACTCAGTGTAGCACTTCTCTGAAGAAACACGTATCTATTTTCCACCATGGAGGAGGAGGCAAGGAAGTCAAGCCACAGAGCAGGGCTAATCAAAATCCTGGCAGAATCATTTGGTCCCAGCTTCAGAGAGCCTAAGGAATGGGGTGCTGAACTAGTCTCTTTATGAATCCATGAAGCAGCAGGCCTTAGACAAATGCCACCACGTTTAATGGAGGGAACACTAACTCCACAGATGTCGTGTGCATCAGCCTGGTGCTTCGGTTCTCACTCCAACTGCAGCTGGAGTTCAGAGGAGAGGCCTTAGGTTGGGAATTCCTTTTACTTGGTGTGTGCATGTATGTGTGTGAATGTTTGTGTGTGGGGGGGATGTGTGCATTGTTTTTGTTTTGTTTTGTTTTGTTTGTGTATTTTTGCTTATAATTACATAGTGGCATTGAGAATCCATGTTTTCCTATCTGTAAGCTTTTGTTAGAATTCCTCATCCCTCTTCTACCCTCTGATAAGCTGAATAATGAGAACTGGAGAGGTAGATGAGAGAAAAAAAGCAGAAACCAAACCAAAACACCTGCCCCACAGCAATAAGGATGCGGAGGAAACAATGACTTATATTTGTTTTCCCCCTCCCTCAAGAAAAATCGCCATCAAATATTTACTTCAAGTATAATGTTCCAAAGCCAGGGAGACAAGTTTCAAGCTTGAAATGTGGGCAGGATTGTTGGCAATGATGCCTCGGGAGTTTTCAGAGCCTAGGACAGTCCTGATGGTGGAGGAAATGAGGAAGAGGTAAGGTGAGTGTCAGGTTTACCAGATGACCCGCCTCTGAAGAGGTGTGGAGGCAGGTGCTGGCCCAGGGACAGAGTATAAATATAGGTCTTTAAGCCTTTGTCATCTCTTAAACACACATGCAGAGGAGACGACACTCAATGCAGTATTCTGTCATGCTTGGAATACCTGAGGTTGATACATATGGCTTTTGAGTGTGACACACAAACTTACCTGATGAATTCTACAGAATAGTACTGAATGGGGGAGCTTCCTTCACTCTTTCCAGGTTTCCAAGACAGGGCCACCTCAGAATCAGAGACCACAGTGACGTGAGGCTGCTGGGGCGCTGTTGGAGGCAGGCAGGAATCTAGGCAGGACAGCAAACACCTAGAGTTGGCTGTGGTCTTGTTGCTGGGGATGTTTAATATATAGAAAGCACGTGTGCTTCCTACAGCCTAAACATCTCTATTCAGAATAGTCTCCAAATCCAAGCCAAACAAACACAAAAAAATAATCACAACTGGATTTGCCATGTAAGGTTTGAGATAATGAGAGCTGGTCTTCCTTCCTTCCCTCAATGCCCTGGCTGAAACTCTAACTAAATTAAGACATCATTGGCCCTGGGACACACAATGGTGCATACCCTTTAAAACCCTCAACTACACTCCCACCTCCTAGTAACCTTTCATCTGTTTGCATGTTAGAATTGACACCTGCGAGGAAAATGAAATGCATAGCATTACTGTCACTCATGTTCAATTCTTGTGTATGTGTGTGTGTGTTTGTGCTTGTGTATGTGTGTGTGTGTGTGTGTTGCCCCAACCATCAGAATACATACCAATGGTAGGATGTTTGGGACATGCCCTCATGCCCTCATGTGTAAAGATGGAAGACTCACTCACGATCCTATCACCCCAAGGAAACTGCTGTTACTATTTTCATATCCAGACTTTCACATCTCCCAGCCTTTACTTATACTATTGCTTATGCCAGAAACATTTTTCTTGCTGTCTCTCCTAGAGGAATCCTATGTAGTTTTCAAACTTCAGGCCAAAAATATTGATCTTTCTAAAACCTTCCCTGCACCTTGGGATGGAGGAGTGCTCCCTTCTGAGTGCTCCAGAGCCTGCTGCACAGACCTCAGATGCCCTGGAGCTGCTCATCTACTATTTGCTTCTCCCTCCACAATGAGCTTGTGAGCAATGATGATGGAGCCACCTTTGTCCCCCAGTGTCCAGCACAGTGTCACCTCAATGAGCCTTTGTTGGGTTCCCTTTGCCTATAAAATCTCCTCTCTCACTCCCCTTCCTCCCCTTCCTGATTCCCACTTACTGGTCAGACCTTCACTTAGTAGTCATCTCCCCAGGGAATTCTTACCTCACCCCTACATGGGATCTCCCTTTACATGTTCTTACAGCACTAGATAGCATTTACCATAATCCGTGACTACACCTTAACTAGGTAATGTCTTGACCCACCCCACTAAGTTCTGAGAGGACAAAGGTGTGCCTGTTTTGGTTCACCACCAGAGCCTTGCACGGTGCCTGGCACATAGTAGGTCCTCACTGATATATACTGAATGAAGGGATAAATGAATAGCACCCATTGCTTTCCCACTCTTAATGAATTGAACCCATCTTACCTTGGGGCAAAGTGGTAACATGCCGAGGGGAGCTAAGCCGCCCTTTGCCACTCTGGCTGTAAGCTGCTATGCTCACTTGATATTCAGTGCCTGGTTTCAAATCTCCAATCACTTCCTCCTGTCAATGACCAAACCGGAAATGTGTCAATGACCAGAAGTTCTTTTTGAGCAAACCAGACAATTTCCAGAAGGGTTGCACCTCGAGGCCCCTGTGAAACTTCTTGGGACAGAGATTATTTTGCTTTCTCTAGGACTGGCCAAGTTTTAAAATTTGCAAAGAGGAAAACACCATCACATATTTCCCACAACTAGAGAATTACCCTTTATTGGCATCTATACACTGTTCTAGAACTGAGACTCAGTCACCCTATCAGATTTTGCTTTTAACATTTGAGTTCCTTGATCAGAGTACTGGACTGCTAAAATTCAGGTAATAATCTTTTCCAGGGCTGGAATCCACCAGTTTTTTCTCTCCGTTTGCATGTCACAGATGCTCAGAGACTAGCCACAGCAGCAAACTGAGGTCTTGAGTTGTACCAATAAAGTAGGGACTCAAATTTGGTTCTCAAATTTTAAACTGCATCAGAATCACCAGGAGGGCTTCTTAAATTGCTGGGCCTGCCTCCCAGGGTTGCTGATTCAGTATATTTGGGAAGGGGCCCGAGATGTTGCATTTCTAAGAGTTTCCAAGTATTGCTGCTGGTCTAGGGACCCCAAATTGATGAAGGATGTATATGAGCTTCACCTGCACAGTATTGCTGACCAGAAGGCCCCAGCTGAAGAAGACTTGCTCCACTTCAGGCTTTGTGAAAAGCAGTATGCCCCTGGGGCTATACAGTGCTAACTAGTAAGTGGGGGTCTGGCTCCCACTGGTCCCAGCACACTACAGTGGAAAGGACACAGGCTTTGGAATCAATTAGTCATAGGCTTGAATCCTGATTCTGCCACTTATTGCTAGCTGTGGCCTTGAAATTAAATCCCCTGAGTCTCGGTTTCTTCCTCTGTAAAATGGAGATGATATAGAACTATCTTGCATAGCTGTAATATTTGGGATAATGTGTGTAAAGAACTCAAGAAATGGGTTGTCACGATTACTGTCTTGGTGAGGCCCCTCCTCTTCCCTGCTTACCTAGTTTCCACTACTCCTCCGAGGCCCAAACCTTCCCCAGGACTCCTGACCACCGAGACCTGATCTTACCCTACCAAGGTTGTGCCACTAATTTAGTACTTTTATATATTACAAAGTATGTATTACTACTTCTCCTATGGGACTGTAAGCCCCTTGAGAGCAGGGATCCTGTCTTGTACTTCTTCAAAACCTTCTCTGCAGATGATCAAATATCCACCGTTGCTAAGGAGAATTCACCCGCTGATCAACAAAACTTTTTAAAAGGACTCAACCAAGAGTTATCAAATACTTACTACAGGAGTCCTTAACCCTGAGTGCACATTAGAATCTCTAAAAAAAATACCAATGCCTGGACTCCACTCCAGATTACTTAAATCAGAATCCGTGGAAGGCAGGGCCCCGGGTGTCAGTATAAAGCTCTGGGCTGAGGCTAATGGGCAGCCAGGTGTATGAACCCCAGGGCCAAGGCTCGGCTCGCCCACTGCGTTCTGCATTCCATCTGTAGCCCACCTTCTCCTGTGACTCCATCCCCTCCCCTACCTACCCGGTCCTTATGTGAGTACTCAGTGCGCTCAAGTCTCTCCCACCTCAAGAATGGCCAACTATTCCCCAGCATACATGCGCCCACCTCCTCTCCACGGGGGCAACTTTCTTAAAGGAGCTGCCTCCACTTCCTCACCTCTTTTTTTTTTTTTCTAAAGAGAGAGGGAAACAAACTATAAGAGACTCTTTTGTTTCTGTTTTTTAATTTATTTGACAGAGAGAGCAGAAGCAGGGGGAGCGGCAGAGGGAGAAGCAGGCTCCCTGCTGAGGCAGGAGCCTGATGCGGGGCTCGATCCCAGGACCCTGGGATCCTGACCTGAGCTGAAGACAAATGCTTAACCGACTGAGCCCCCCCAGGTGCCCCTTCCTCACCTCTTATTCGTCCCTCACCATGCCTCTCTGCACTACAAACCTACTGAGATGTTCTTACCAAGCAAGGTCACCACACAATCTTGTAATAAATCCAATGGGGATGATTCTCCATACTTGACTTACTGTACCTTTCAATACTGTTACCTAGACTTGCTTCTGAAATTTCTTAGTTCCCTTGGGAGCCATGACTCTGCTCCTCCTTGGTCTCCTTCTACTTCTCTCATTGCTTCTTCTCAATATCCTCCACCCACTCCCCATTCTCTGCTTGCCCCATAGGTGTTGGTTTTTCCCAGGGAGTCATCCCTTGTCATCTTGCCCTCTCACTCTGTCGTCTTGCCTGGGTAAGCTCATCTACTACTTCCTTAGCTTTGAGCACCACCTTCACTTGACCCCTCCCAAATCTGCCTCTCAGCTCTGACCCACCTCTTGATGTCCAGACGTGGGTTTGCAACTGCCTCTAGAACATCTCTACCCAACAACTACCAAGCCACTAAGGTTCAACATAACCAAAGCTCAACTAATCATTTCTCTTCCTGCTACCAAAAACAAAATAAGAAATTGCTTCTCCTCTTGAGTTCGCTCTCTCATTACCCACACCACAAATTCTTGAACACTTTCCTCTCTGTGTTCACGTCTCCTCTCTAACCACCATTCAGCCAGTTACAAATACTGTCACCGGGACTCGTTCACATCACTTGAATCTGTTTAGGTCATCTCATCCTCATAGACTTAAGTCCAAGTCCTCATAGTTATGACAATGGGTTCTGACTCTCCCTGTCACCCATGCTGCCTACACCACCAGTGTAGACTCCACCTGCTAGAGTTATCTTCCCACACCTCAAATCTGAGCACGGCACTTCCCATTTTAAAATCCCCTTAGAATGGCGTAGTTGTGTCCCCCTGTTTATCCTTCCAGCATCATCTCATGTCACCTCCTTTCCTTGCTACATTCCAGTCATACCTAAGAACTTGGCAGGGCTCAAATTTATGCCATTCAATTCCTTGCCTCTGGGCCTTTGAACCTGCTGCTGCTTCTACGTGAAATGCCCTTCTCCCCACTCTTGCCTGGCTCACCCCTGCTCATCCTTCATGACTCAGTTCAGCTGAGACATTACCTCATTTCTCTGACCCCCAGCCTCCAGTCTGGTTAGGCGCCCCTCCTCTGTGCTTCCCTGGCGTCTCTGGTGTACCTCCATCTTAGCACCACTCACCTTAGATTGTAAGTATCTGTTTATTTGTCACCTTCTCCCCACCCACTTGAGGGCAGGAGCAAGTTCTTATTCCTCTGGCAACCTAAAGCTTAGGAGAGACAGGTAGCAAATGCTTAAGCAATGCTTTTTTTGATGAATGAATAAATGAAGGAAGGAAAGTGAATGAGTGAAAGAAAGAAATCAAATCAAGGTGGGTGTCCAATATAAGCAGATTACCTCATCAAGAACCAGCTTCTACGACTCACCCCTCCATCTTGATTAACAGCATCAGTACCCCTGTCCCTGGAGTTGGCAACTCCAGAGACAGGCTGACTTTCTCTTACCCACCTCCCTCCAGCCACCTCCACATGCCTTTCAGACCTGCTCCCTTCCTCCACTTCCTCTGAATCCTTACCTAGGCCATTTCTACAGCCTCCCTGAGGGTGTCTGTCTCCAATAACCCCTCCTCTCCTCTCTGCCCCACTCCATCCTCTATGCAGCTGCATGAGGGGTCTTGGCTGAACATATGGACCTCACTCCAAGCCCCCTTCCGGTCCTAACTCCCTGCATCTGCGCATCCCAGTTCCACTATCTGTCCCCTGGTTCCATGTTAAGTTGGAGATTAAGAGACTAGAGGTAGCAGGTGGATATAAAGCTTCTCACTTCTCTCTCATCAGTCATGCCCAGGCTCTTCCCAGGAGAACAGATACACTTTCAAACCAATGCCCTCACAGACTTTTGCTTTAGGATCTCTTCCCCTTGGAAGTCCTTATGCTGGATGGTGTATGGGAGGAGCTGAATGGTTATAGATTATTATAGGTATTAGCTCTGAGCCAATACCAAATACAGCTACTATTACCACGTATTGTGTGTTTTCTCTGTTCCAGGAACACATAGCCTGATTTAATTCTTTCTTCAGTCCTATAAGGTAGATCTCACTCTTACTTTCATTTACAGAGGAGAAAATAGAATCCCTGAAAAGTTAATGATTTGCTCAAGAACATAAATTTATTAAGTGGCAAAATGGGGATTTGAACTCTGTTTTGTTTGACTCCAAGGCCCAAGTTCTAATTCGATAATACATGTACAAAAAATATTAAATAATATTTAAATCAATAAAAAATACTTATCATAAACACTGAAGACCAGATTATTATTTTATTTATAAACATGGAAGTTTATGTACTGAAAATTTAAAAGTTATCACTGAAAACCTGAAAAGGACTGGTACTTGTGGGCCATTAAAAGAAAAAAGTTATCACTGAAAGCCAAGAGACATTAGACTTGCCAAAGTTGCTTATGTAGGTTAAAAAGCAAACTCCTTATTAGATATGGAAAATTAGCACTACCTTGAGCCCAGGTGTATTCTGATAGGTAAACAGGTAGAAAGTGGCCCTCCCAGAAGCCAACTATTCCCAGTCTTCCTGTTTTGACCAGCTAGTTAGGTGGCAATAAGGGAGGGAGGGTCAAGGGCACTGGGTAGCTGGGGCCATGGAAAGAGTAGCTGGACTCAATGATTTAACCATCACATCTTCCTCTGACATCAATCCTCCCAAATGGAATCTCTCACTATATTGTGACTAGGGATAACCCTTGGATTCTTTATTAAAATACCACACAATTTCACAAATCTTTCTATTTCCATCTTTAAGTGTTTTATAATTACTTGCATCAAGCTACATAAGATACTGTATATGCTCTCCTTGAAATTAAAAAACTAAGCGTTTTATTTTGTTGCCTGGTGGAAGTTTGAGAACAAGTCAAAATGCTTATCTCTCTTAGCTTTTATTTCTACACAAGAGAGTGGGAAACAGTGAGAGAAATTGCTTTCTTGGAGTACAGTCCAGAGTGAATTCAGCAGTCTTCATGGGGCCCTTCCCACACCTTTTTTGGGGGATGAGGGGGCAAAGCTGGATGCTTTGCTGCAAAATAACCCTGCTTTGTGTTTGTCTAGCCTTTTCTAAAATGCAAAACCCCAAAAGCTGCCCCCATTGTCTTCCCAATACCCCTAGTGGTTGTCATGTGATCAGAGAAAAGCAAGGCTAGTTAGTTCACTGAGTCCAGGAAGAAAGCTCAACCACATAAGTAATGACAACAATGGGTCTGGTTTCCCTCATAAGACACACCATAACCTAATATGCTTCCAATTGCTCAACTCTCAAACACAGCATATCAAATTTTCAGGCTAGCACCTTCTTTTTCAGATGTCCAGCTACCTTTTCCACATCTACTGTACCAGTCCCATTTCCTCCATTCACAAAGTCTGTGACAGGGATGATGGATCATCTCCTCATATCCATTCTCTCCTTTCTTATAATAGAACCCCTGTATATTAGTTGGGCCATCACCACTCAAAGACTACATTTCCCAGCATTCCTTGCATCCAGCTGCGGCCATATGACTAAAGTCTGTCCAATAGAATTTGAGTTAAAATGCTGAGGGCAACTTCTGGGTATCCCTTAGTAGGAAGGGCTGTGTTCCCTTCCCTCTTTTCCTCATCTATTGGCTAGAATGTGGATGTGCCAGTGAGCCAATTTGGGCCATGGGAAGGAGGACCAGAAGAATTGGCAGAGCAAAGAGAGAGAAGGATTCCGGGTCTCTGACAGACAAAAGCCACCAAAACTGGTTGTAACCAGACAGGTTATAATCCTGAAGGAAACATGAATGCATTTTGTTAGAATCACTATTATCTTGGCATTTTGGACTGTTAGACTTTTATCTTAATGACCCAATGTACAAAAATAATCTGGATAGCTATGTACAAGGAGCCCCTAAAAAGATGGGACTGCTCTTAACTGAATACCTCTTTACAATGATAAAGTCATGTAGAATGACTCTGAACTTAAATCTCTGACCCTGATTTCAGATTCCACCTTCACCCCCTTTTTCTCCTCCTGCTTGAAACCCAGGTCATTTGTTTCCAGAAATGAAGCTAGAGGTTGTCTTGTTTGCTAATCCAGACAGGGAGCTACTATACTGTAAGGGCATCCAGTGAGCAGAGCTGAGAGAAAGCATGAAACAGGAGAGCACTGGAGCAGGAACCAGGAGACCCAGGTTCTGCTGCCAAATAGCTTTGCGATCTTGGAGATGCCACTTCACTTCTCTGGGCCAAAGTTGCAACACCAAAATTCTGCAGTTGCTCTACAATGACCTTGTTGATAGTTAATAACCTTGGATTCAACTTCACAGTTGACTCTACAAGTGGAGGCTGGGCCTTAGTTGTGAATATCTAGCATCATTACATGGAAGGCACCAGAGAAACAGAAAAGTGTTATCTTCCAAACATCCTTCTTTCAATGGCCCTGAGGAAGGCTATGCAGGCCAGAGTGGAGGGGGGAGTTGGGGAGATTCTACTCCCTGCGTGGTCACAAGAAGCTAGAAAGTATCTTCCAGAGTTTCACAGGAAGGGCAGCATTGACTTTGGGGCTGTACAAATCTTCCTTGTATGGGTCTGTCCTGTGTACTGCAGGGAAAAATCATCCCTGAAGCTTGTCTACAAAAACGTCCACACTTCTGTCCATATGCTGCAGAGAGAACAAAGGAACCCCCAGCTGGAAACCATTACTGGGTCACCCCTTCATTTTACTGTCAAAGAGAGATTCAAAGGGGTTCAGTAACCTTGCCCACCCTTGCTGTGATGACAGAGCTGAGACTCCATGCAAGTCTCATGATTCCTGCCTATGTCTTCTCTCTCTAACCTTGGATAAGACCCAAGTGCCATCACTGTTCTGGGTCAGCCAGATCAGTGGACTCCAAAGCAGGATGATGGTACATCATCCTCCTAGGTGAGCAAGACAATCTTCTGAGATGCCAGAAGAAAAGAACTTTCTATTTCTGTCTTATCTCCTCCTTGAAGATTCTGTGGAACTTTCTAATGTACGTAATATACTAGTAGAGTAGCATGTGTATAATTCATAATTACACACACACACATAAATACTTTCAAATATTTTTTACTGATGATACGAATGATCAGAAAGCATGGAGCCCACCAGTTTAAACACTCACTTCTATTTCCAACTCTAAAAAAATGACCAAACTGCCCTGCTTTGTTTTACTACTTATTTTCCAGGTTGAAACTTGCAGGTTGTTCTTCTAAGAAAAAGGTAAGTGTCAAATGTTAACCGAATTAGAAGCCTCCATACAGGCAGATCATCAAAGGATACAACCCGATCTTCTGTTTGGCATTCAATCCAGCAAGTCAAGCAGTTTGAGGTAACCTGGTCCTGGCTTACTGGGAAGGACTAAAATCCTTAGAGGAAGTGAGGAAAGGAGAAGGAAAGTAGGGGAGGGGAACCCCCCCGCCCCAGCAGTGCTCACTCATTTAAATATCTTCTCTCCTTTTCAGTCTTTTTCACCTAGTTTTGGAACAGAGCTTAAATTACTTCAACCTTTAAAAATGTTCCTCTTAACCTTACTCTGCCATGTGAGATGAAGCAGCACAGAGGAGAATAAAAGCGACTTCTTTCTAAATGATTAAAAATTCACCTGGTATGCTCCCCAGTCCCTGCTTACACCGGAACTAAGCACTCTCCCTGGGGCCTTAATCAGTATGAGCGAGATGTGGGAAAATCAACATTTTGATGAAAAGAGACCCCCTGAATCCTGGGTTGGGGCAAGGGTTTAACTTTTCTGAAGCATACTTACAAAAATCACCCGATGATCAGACTGTTCCTGCAGAGGAGAAAAAACAAAACAAAACAAAACAACATGAAAGGAAAGGAAAACCTACAGGTTGCAAATAAACCCATAGAGTAGCCCCGCTTCTACAGAGAGCCATGGGCAGCAAACACACAGCTTCCATCTGAATTCTGTTGACTGCTCGCTCAGTTCTCGTTCAGCCAGCTGTGGGGCCGAGGGCTCCACGGCCATGACCCCATTTAGTGATCGCAGCGTCCTTATGCTATAGGCTGATACGACACAGCCTGGAGGTTCCCAAACTTGCTCTGCTCACGGCACCTTTGCTGTCTCAGGAACATTTTTACAGCACCTCTAAGGCCAAAGAAATGCCTAAGTAAGCGTTCTGTTTATCCACAGTTATACCCAAACAACCCGGTGGTGGTAGTTCACACAGATGTCGCTCTTTCTCTTGAAAAGCTGCAACCTTCCGCAGCACCCCTGTGAGTTTGCTGCACAGCCCCAGAGAACCCTGGCACACAGTTTGGAAACCCCAGATATGCTCCCTGTGACATAGATACTATTTGGACCCCTGTTCTGTCCACGAGGGAACTGAGGTCCAGTAAGGTTGGCTTGTTGTAATACCGCACGCTGAACTCAAGTCCAGAACCCACTCTGTTCCACCGGACCCCTCCCCTCCTCCTGACTCCCGCATGATTTCCTCTCTCCATTCTGGATATTCTGCACCTCCCCCCACCTCCCCACTGGAACACACAAGCACACAGGCATGCACACACACAGGCATGGCTTGTCCTCTTGGTTCACACCATTCCTTTTTTTTTTTTTTTTAAAGATTTTATTTATTTATTTGAGAGAGAGAGAATGAGAGACAGAGAGCATGAGAGGGAGGAGGGTCCGAGGGAGAAGCAGACTCCCCGCCGAGCAGGGAGCCCGATGCGGGACTCGATCCCGGGACTCCAGGATCATGACCCGAGCCGAAGGCAGTCGCTTAACCAACTGAGCCACCCAGGCGCCCTCACACCATTCCTTTTGATTTCAGTGCTCCTCCCTCCCCTCTGCCCTCCCAGAAACTGCCCCTGCTTCAATTCTCAGCCCCTAGGTGGACCACTTGTGAAACTTGAGTCTGTTAAGCAGCCTGTTCATGACATCTGATCTTACGTTGCCTTCCAATTGTTTATCAGCGAGAATGGGCTTTTCCCAGTAAGACTGAAAGCTGCCCGAGAATAGGGACTCTGTGTTATCCTATGCTGGGCGTATGGCAGCAACTATGAAAGTGTGCTGAAATTGGGCAAGGTATAATTTGATAGCATACTCTAATGCCGGGATGTAATGAACAGACAGAATATATTTAACATAAAGGCAAAGATCATCAGGAATGATCACTAACGTCTATCTGGCTTCTTTACGTTTTAAAAACCAAAGGCTTTTACATACGCCATTTTATTTGGAACTCACCACAGCGTAATTATTATACCCCTTTCATGGGAGAAAGGTAAGGCTTAGCCAGGTGAGGTGACTCTGGCCAAAGTTAGCCAACCTGTAAGTGCAGGAAGGATGTCTGGAAGCCCAGGGTGCCTATTTCCCTCCTGGCCCCGTGCTTCACCTTTGCACTGCAGTGCCCTCCCCAGAGATGCCAGTGTTCAGGGCAGGATCTCGATTCCAGAGGCACTGCCCAGACTCCAAGACACCTGTCACCAGCACTGTGCCCTCGCTTTCTGGACCGTGCTGCAGGCTGGTGGCCGAGGACACTGCTGGCTCCTTGGTGGGGTCCAGGTGCTCGTTGAAAGTTCCAGTGCTGAGGTGACACGGAACCTCACCTAGTGGCTTCCCAGGTGGGCTAAGCCAATCTCCCCTTTGAGGATAAAGTAAACCATAGAGGTTGGGGCTGAGGGCTTCTGGGGCAAATGAGGGCAGCTGGTACAAAAGTCTGAGATTAAAAGCGTATCATGCTTTAAAAAAAAAAAAAAAAGGTGGGGGGGAACAGCTGTAAGGTGGCTGTTTTCTCACAGGATGCATGGGGTGGGTTGAGTCCAGGATGGAAGTGCTTACCCAGAACCCTTTCTGCACGCGCCTGCCGTCCTGGAGATGCAGAGGCCAGGCGTGTGATGAGGGCATGTGCATGAAAGACGTGTGTAAATTCCAGAGGACTATACACACATGATTATTACATACACAGCTACGCACACACATGCACGCACGCAATTAGAAATCCTTCTGAATATCGCTGCAACGCCAACCAGAGGTGTGCTTTGAGGGGGCTGCCTCGATGGAGCTACTCACCGGGGCCGCAGAGTCCTGGCTGAGCAGCACAGGATGCGACCGCTCCTGCAGGGATTTATCCACGCCGACCTCGGAGTAGAAGACCTGGAAAAGAGGCAGGCAGCCGCGGTGAGAGCAGTGCTAGTACTTCTCTAGCAGATCAAGGGCCTGGGGTTCGAGCTCCACTCACAACCGCAGGGGCTTCCGAGGTGCGCTGCCTCGCCTCCCTGACCCCGGTTCTACAACGAACATCAGCTTCCCCCGCGCCCCCGGCTGGGCTCGCACACTCATGAGCCTGCAGAGTCCAGGAGGGAGCTGTGTGTCACTGAAGTGGGAGGGAGGGGGCTGGACCCAGGCCCTGCTATTCTCCCCCAAACCATGACTTTCTCAGGTAATCTTCCATCACCCCACTTTTGCTGTAACATGAGTTCAGAAACACATTTCTCTGCCTTAAGAAGACAATAGGAGGAGGGCCTATGTTTGGTGAAAGGGAGGCAGTAGGGAGTTATAGATCTGGGTGTTATAGGGAGTGGGGGGGGCTTCTGTCCCATCTAAAGTGGGCAGCCCAGCTCCAGTGGGCTCGGTGCCCCATAGGAATATGGGCCCAGGGTGGCCACCTCTCTGGATATTCCCAGAGCTTTCAGAACTCCAAATATTTATCTGAAATCTCCAAACTCCTAAAAGTTGACCCATTTTTAAAAGCCCTGTCCAAACAAAACATGTTGGTGAAATGAAATCAGTCCAGTCTATAACCTCTGATAGGTAGGAATGCATTCTCTGTTCCCTGTCCCACTTTGCCTGTTCATGTCTTTACTTTAATTCAGATTTTACAGTATTTTGTACTTGTTGACAACATTCCCCAGTGACTCCTTATTACTTCCCATGTTTCTGCTTTCACCTCTGAACTTGACTGTCGGCAGCTGAATAGCAGGAAGCATATCTTCTACTTGGTTTATATTTTCCCATCCCTGAGCAGAGTAAGGACTCCATAGATCCTAACTGACTTTCAGGCACTTACAAATACCCTTAAAAGGGAAACATTTGCTCTGGTTTCATGTAAGGAGACTGGGGCAGTGATTAATAGGGGAGAGTTGGTATAAGGAGGCCCTATATAGGAGGAGAAAGGGTAGGCAGGGCGTATAGTTACCCCAATGACACCCATGACAGAAATCCCTGTGCCCAGGTACTCACAGTATAGCCAATGACGGGGCTCCTGGGATGCCTCGGCATTCTCCACTGGATGCTGAAAGCTGTGCAGTTCAATGAGAACAGCATGATATCGAGAGGAGGCTCCACCTTGTCTGCCCCAAAGCAAAAGAGACTGTGTTAGAGGCTCCGTGCGTCCACCTTGCGTGTACTTACCGCTGGACAGCTTACTGCAGGATGATGCCGCAGGGCAGAAATCAGACACCTCTCCGGCATGCCACACCTCTATCAGCTGACTCCCCAGAACTCTGCTCTCCAACCCCCCCAACCTGGCAACCGTATGTCCCTCAGTCCCTTCTGAAACTTCTAACACCCCAGGGGCCAGCAAAGGGAGGCCAAGCACTTCCGACTTGACTCTAGGAGCTTGGAATGTATTAAAGGAAGATGATGAATTTTTTTTCTTTTTACTTAGTAACATATATATGTTTTATAGGTATGTTACATAGCTATGTCTGTTTACACAGTTCACTTATTACAGAACATCTCAAAAATATGGTTAGTTGTAAAATGGGGTTAGAAAACTTCAAATGTTTTACTGTATCCTTACTTAAATAATTTTATGGTTATGAATAATAAATTTTATGTTTATAAATATAACATACACAGATTGCCAAAATTTAGAAATGAGTCCTGTCAACATTTGAATACACTACCTCCTTTTGGTTAATGCAACTTTTTGTAAGACATCTATATGTAAATGTAGATATAGATATATAGCTATATACATATACCATATGTACATATATATTTATATATGTATGTATAACTTTCATTTTTCTTTATTGTGTTCATTATATAGAATAAATATGTATGCATATATAGTCATAATTTTTAATCTTATTTTCACTTTGTATATATACTGACAGTATATATTTATCAATCAAATTAATTATTTTTAATGGCTGTTAGTTCTTCTATATACAGTAATTCCCCCTTACCTGCGCAGGATACTTTCCAAGACCCCCAGTGGATGCCTGAAACCACAGATAGTACTGAACCCTATATATACTATGTTTTTTCCTATAAATATATACCTACGATAGTTTATTAATTAGGCACATCAAGAAGTTAACAATAACTAATAATAAAATAGAATAATTACAATAAGCTACTGCAGTAAAAGTTATGTGACTGTGGTCTCTCTCAAAATACCTTATTGTACCATACTCGCCCTTCTTCTTGTGATAACATGGGATGATAAAATGCCTACACAATGCAGTGAAATGAGGCGAATGATGGAGGCACTGTGATGGAGAGTTAGGCTACGCTGACCTTCCAATGAAGTCAGAAGAGGCATCATCTGCTTACAGACTAGTTGACGGTGGGTGACTGAAACTGCTGACATTGAAACCAGACAGGTGGGGGGCGACTGGGATGTACATGCCACAATTTACACTATTGCTCGTTCCACTATTGTTAAGACACTTAATTTATTTCCAATATTTTGCGATTTTAAATAATGCTCCATGAGGGACACGTGGGTGGCTCAGTCAGTTAAGCTTTTCCCTTCAGCTCAGGTCATGACCCCAGGGTCCTGGGATGGAGTTCCGCATTGGGCTCCCTGCTCAGCGGGGAGCCTGATTCTCCATCTCCCTCTGCTGCTCTCCCTGCTTGTGCTCTCTAGCATGCTGTCTCTCAAATAAATAATAAAATCTTCATAAATAGTGCTCCATGAGGGCAGGAACTAGGTATGTCCAGTTCAGAGCACAGAGACTAATAAATGAAAGAGCTTGAATGGATGAATGTTCTTCCATTTGATTTCCCACTTGCCAGTATGGCCTGATGATCGTTCTTTTTAACAACTGTGTAGAATTCTCTAGTATATCAGTTAGGTTACTTTGTCTGCCATTCACAGAGATCTAATGTGTCAACTTATTAGACTGCAGCTGGGGCCTCCCATCCTTTTTTTTTTTTTTTTTTTTTTTAATGTCTCATGAGAGACAGAGCGAGAGAGAAAGGCAGAGGGAGAAGCAGGCTCCCAAGGAGCAGAGAGCCCGATGTGGGACTCGATCCCAGGACCCTGGGATCATGACCTGAGCTGAAGGCAGACGCTTAACCATCTGAGCCACCCAGGCGCCCTCCCATCCATGTTTTTAATAACAGAAACCAAGGCCTTTCTGGTGCCCAAGTAGTAGAGGCTCAGTCTGTCACTTGGCAAGAAGTGCCAGTCTAGGGGGCAGCTGCCGCCCCTCCCTGCCCATAGACACCTGCCACAGCCACCACTGCTGTCACTCAGGGCTTTGGTCTTCAACTACTCTCTGGCTCCGCTTTGGTTCAAGATCTGAAGTCCCATCTGGTTAGCCAATTATGTAATGTGACTCCCCCTTGACTCCACCAAGGGGTCAGAGAGGAAAGATCAGTTTTTTCCGGTTCCCAAACTGGGAACTGACAGACGAAGGGAGTCTTGGGAATAGTTCTTCTATTGATCTCATCCCATAGTACTGAAGGCTCCTTAGAGGAGAATCAGATCCTAGGGAAAGAGCAGTGGGAGGTGGGAAGGCCAAATACTCTGCTACTTAGAGCACATATGTACACTAACTGTTACTCCACTGATTGATATCCAGGTTGTTTCCAAAATTTCACTGTTAAAAATAATGCTGAGGAGAACATTTGTGTATGTGCCTTTTTGTTCACATGTCCGAATATTTCTAAGATGAATACCTATCAAAAATTATGGATATATCTATCCTAAAACAGTGAAATACACATTCTTTTCAAGTGTACTTGGAACATCTCCAGAATAGATTACACATTAGGCCACGAAACAAGTCTCAACAAATTCAGAAAGACTGAAGTCATACCATTATCTTTTCCAACCACAAAAGCTTGACAATAGAAATCAACCACAAGAAAAAAATATGAAAGACCACAAATACATGGAAGTTAAATAACATGGTACTGAACAATGAACAGGCTAACCAAGAAATCAAAGAGGAAATAAAAAAATACATGGAGACAAATGAAAATGAAAACACAATGGTCCAAAATCTTTCAGATGCAGCAAAAGCTGTTTTAAGAGGGAAGTTTATAGCAATACAGGCCTACCTCAAGAAGCAAGAAAAATCTCAAATAAACAACCTAATCTCACACCCAAAGGAGCTAGAAAAAGAAAAGCAAAACTCAAAACCAACAGAAGGAAGGAAATAATAAAGATTAAAACAGAAATAAATAAAATAGAAACTAAAACAAAACAAAACCAATAGAACAGATCAATGAAACCAGGAACTGGTCCTTTGAAAAGATCAACAAAACTGATAAACCTTTAGCCAGACCCATCAGAAAAAAAAGAAAAGAGAGAAAGAGAGATAAAGAGAGATGGAGGATTCAAACAAAAAGAAGAGAAATAACAACTGACACCACAGAAATACATAAGATTATAAGAGAATTTTATTTAAAAATTATATGTCAACAAATTGCCAACCTAGAATAGATAAATTCCTAGAAACATATAACCTCCCAAAACTGAATCATGAAGAAATGCAAACTTTGAACAGATGGTTACCAGCAACAAAATTGAATCAGTAATCAAAAAAATTCCCAAGAAACAGAAGTCCAGGACCAGACAGCTTCACAGGTGAATTTTACCAAATAATTAAATTAGAGTTAAAAACACATTTTTCTCAAACTATTCCAAAGAATAGAAGAGGAAAGAAAGCTTCCAAATTCATTCTATGAAGCCAGCATTACCTTGATACCAAAACAAGATAAAGACACTATAAAAAAAAAAGAGAACTATAGGCCAATATCTCTGATGAACATAGAAACAAAAATCTTCAACAAAATATTAGTGAACCAAATCCAACAATACAATAAAAATTCACTCACCATGATCAAGAGGGATTTATTCCTGGGATGCAAGGGTAGTTTGATATTCACAAATCAATCAACATAATATATCACATCAACAAGAGAAAGGATAAAAACCATATGATTATTTCAATAGTTGCAGAAAAAGGGGCGCCTTGGTGGCTCAGTCGTTAAGCATCTGCCTTCAGCTCAGGTCATGATCCCAGGGTCCTGGGATGGAGTCCTGCATCGGGCTCCCTGCTCCGCGGGGAGCCTGCTTCTCCCTCCCCCAATCCCCCTGCTTGTGTTCCCTCTCTCCCTGTGTCTCTCTCTGTCAAATAAATAAATAAAATCTTTAAAAATAATAATAAAAAAATAGTTGCAGAAAAAGCATTTGACAAAGTACTACATCCATTAATGATAAAAACTCTCAACAAAGTTAGGTCTAGAGGGAACATACTGCAACATAATAAAGGCCATCTATGAAAAACTCACAACTGACATCATACTCAAAGGCGAAAAACTGAGAGCTTTCCGCCTAAGATCAGGAACAAAACAAGAATGGTCACTCTCACCACTTTAATTCAACATAGTACTAGAAGTCCTAGCCACAGCAATCAGGCGAGAAAAAGAAATAAAAGTCATCCAAATTGGTAAGGAAGAAGTAGAACTTTCACTGTTTACAGATGACATGCATGATACTATATATAGGAAACCCTAAAGACTCCACCAAAAAACTGCTAGAACTAATAACTGAATTCAGTAAGGTTGCAGGATACAAAATCAATACACAGAAATCCATTACATTTCCATACATGAATAATGAAGTAGCAGAAAGAGAAATTAAGAAAACGACCCCATTTACAATTGCACCAGAAATAATAAAATACCTGGGAATAAACTTAACCAAGGAGGTGAAAGACCTGTACTCTGAAAACTAGAAAGCTTTGATGCAAAAAATTGAAGACGACACATGAGCGCCTGGGTGGCTCAGTTGGTTGAGCGACTGCCTTCGGCTCAGGTCATGATCCTGGAGTCCCGGGATCGAGTCCCGCATCGGGCTCCCTGCTCAGCAGGGAGTCTGCTTCTCCCTCTGACCCTCCCCCCTCTCATGTGCTCTCTCTCATTCTCTCTCTCTCAAATAAATAAATAAGAAATCTTTAAAAAAAAAAATTGAAGACAACACAAACAAATGGAAAGATCTTCCATGTTCATGGATTAGGAGAACAAATATTATTAAAATGTCCATACTACCCAAAGCAATCTATAGATATTTTTTCCAAGATTTTGTTTATTTATTTGTCAAGAGAAAGAGCACAAGCAGGGGGAGCAGCAGGCTCCCTGCCCAGGAAGGAGCCCAATGCAGGACTCAATCCCAGGACCCTGAGCTGAAGGCAGACGCTTAACTGACTGAGCCACCCAGGCGTCCCTCAGTCTACAGATTTAATGCAATCTCATTCAAAATACCAAAGCATTTTTCACAGAGCTAGAACAAATAATCCTAAAATTTGTATGGAACCACAAAGACTCTGAATAGCCAAAGTAATCTTGAAAAAGAAGAACAAATTGGAGGTATTACAATCCCAGATTTTAAGATATAATACTAGACACATAGATGAACAGGGTAGAAGAGAATAGAATAGAATAGAATAGAATAGAATAGAATAGAATAGAATCCCAGAAATAAACTCAAATCATATGGTCAACTAGTCTTCAACAAAGGAGGCAAGAATAGGCAATGGGAAAAAGACAGGCTCTTCAACAAAACTGGACAGCTACATGCAAAAGAATAAAACTGATCCACTTTCTTGCACCATACACAAAAATAAACTCAAAATGGATTAAGAACCCTAATATGAGACCTGAAACCATAAAAATCCTACAAAAGAGCACAAGCAGTAATTTCTCTGACATTGGCCATTGTAACATTTTTCTATCTCCTGAGGCAAGGGAAACAAAAGCAAAAATAAACTATTGGGACTACATCAAAATAAAAAGCTACTGTACAACAAAGGAAACAATCAATAAAACTAAAAGGCAACCTGCTGAAAGGGAAAAGATATTGCAAATGACATATCTGATAAATATATATATATATATATCTTTATATATCCAAAATATATAAAGAACTATACAACACAATTTATCCAATTTAAAAACAGGCAGAAGACATGAACAGACATTTCTCCAAAGAAGACATCCAGGTGGCCAACAGACACATGAAAAGATGCTCAACATTACTCATCATCAGGGAAATGCAAATCAAAACTACAATGAGATATCATCTCACACTCAGGATGGCTAAAATCATACATACAAGAAGCAACAAGTGTTGGTGAGGATATGGAGAGAAAGCAATCCTTGTGCTCTGTTGGTGGGAATGCAATCTGGTGGTGCAGCCACTGTGGAAAACATTCTGCAGTGGACATTCCTCAAAATATTAAAAATACAATTATCATATGATCCAGTAATTCCACTACTGGGTATTTACCCAAAAAAATATGAAGACACTAATTCAAAAAGCTATATACACCCCTATATAAACATTATTGCAGCATTATTTACAATAGCCAAATTATGGAAGCAACCCAAGTGTCCATCAATAGATGAGTGGATAAGAAGATGTGGTATGTATACACACACACACACACACACAGACAAATATTACTCAGCCATAAAAATAACGAAATCTTTCCAATTGCAACAACACAGGTAGGAGGCTATAATGCTAAGTGAAATAAGTCAGTCAGAGAAAGACAAATCCATATGATTTCACTCATATGTGGCATTTAAGAAAATAAATGAACAAAGAAAAAAAGAGACAAACAAAAAAACAGAATCTTAAATATAGTGAACAAGCTGGTGGTTACCAGAGAGGAGGTACAATTACCATGGTGAGCACCGAGAAATGTATAGAATTTTTGAATCACTAAACTGTTCAACTGAAACTAATATACACTGTATGTTAATTATACTGGAATTAAAATTCTAAAAATTATGGGTATATGCATTTTAAGTTTCAAGAGCTACTGACTTATTGTTCTCCAAAAAGGACTGAATAAATGAATCTTTAAATACATTTATCATTTGAAAAAATTCTTAAAGCAAAATTCTTATATCTAAGACAGAATTTCTCAATATCAACACTGTTGACTTTTGGGCTATGTGGGTTTTTGTGAGAGCTCTCCCATGCATTGTAGGATGTTGGATATCATCCCTGGTCACAACGCACTAGATGCCCATAGCACCCCCCAACCATAGTTGTGAAAACCAAAAATAAGCTCCAGACATTGCTAAATGGCTCCTGGGGCAAAATTGCTTCCAGTTGAGAACTATTGATTCTAGAGAATGGATATTATAAATATAACCAAACTAAAAACTAGAAAATTAAACAATTTAGAAGCTTAAGGAAGTGTTAGGAGAATGCCCAGTAGAAGTAATACATCTTTACCAGATCTGAGTATTACTTAAAAGTCTTTGCTAATTTTTCTTAAGATTTACTTATTTATTTTAGAGAGAAATAGAGAGAGAGAGAGAGCACGAATGGAAGGGGCAAAGGGAGAAGGAGAGAATCTCAAACAGACTCTACACTGAGTGCGGAGCCTGACACGGGGCTCGATCTCCCCACCCTAAGATCACGACCTGAGCCGAAACCAAGAATCACTCAACCGACTGAGACATCCAGGCACCCAAGTAATTTGATAAGAAAAAAGCTTAATATTTTAATATCTTCCTTGGCTATTTTTCTTCCTCCGTTCGTGTGTTTTGTGCATTTTTAATTGGGTTGTTAATTTTTTTCTTATTGATTTAAAAAAAACTCTTCCTATGTTAAATATCTTAATCATTCACTTATATTTTCTCTGTGTATTCTTATTTTTAGGTCTAGCTGTATAATTACCCACTACTGGTAGCTTTTTGCTGGTTTAAGAGGTTTATGCGAACAAAATCTCAAAGGAGACCGGGAAGTAGGGGGAAAGATAGTGGAAATGATCTATCAGACCCTCACAGAACCATAGAATAACCAATAAGCACAACTTTATTCTAAGTCCTACGAATAGAACTTTCTCCAATTACTTTGGGAAAAGTGACAACTGACCAAGGCGGGCTACTTGGGTCAACAAGGGTGACACCACTCCTTGTGTCCTCGTGTATCTGCCATGGTTCAGTACAGAAAACGGAAAACAGAAAACACTAAGCATTTTAAGCAGAAGTGTGGCTACAGAATTGGTGAGAAGGCCCGTGGAATGGAATTCATGACTCGCCATTCATTCTATTTTATAGATGGGTAAATGTATAGATGAGAGAGAGAAAGAGACTAGCTTTAGTGGTGACTCAAAACCAAGAAGTCTCTGCCGTCACACCTGATCCTGCCATGAGACTGGGACTGCCTTCAGACACCCACAAAGTGATGGTGAACCTTGGAAGGATGAGTTTTTATGTTTCGATGGCCTTGCTTAGCAGGAGAAATAGCAGCAGGAAAGTGGCCTTCATCCCACGCCTGCCTTCCACTTGTCCCAAGAATGCAGCTCACTGCTGGGACCTAATTGACATCCAGAATACTGGCTGCAAGGCAGTCTGAAACATGTCATTTTAATTTTTCCAACATTTGCATGACAGTCATGGCACCTAGAAGGAGGATAAATGGATGTTGAACAAGCCAAGCTACAGTATCCATGACATCTTTATACAATAAAAAGCATGAATTCCAATATGCTATCCCCTTTATTTTCATATTCTGCAAGAAAATATTCTAATCAAGCCCTGCTGGGACACAGTTAGGTATGACTTCTATTTTACTGGTGCATTCACTCATTTATTAGCTCTTTCACATACCTAAAAAATATGTATTGAGCTCCTATATGTATCGGGCCCTGGGTTAGTCAGTGAGGCTACATTAATGATGCAAGAGACAGAGGACCACAAACAAGTTAGCAGGACATTAGAAGTGGGTGCAACAAACATAAAGGGCAATATGGGGCACTTCTGTGGCACAAAGCAAGGACACACCTGACTCCACCTGCCAGACTAGTAAGGATGAGGCAAAGTGGGGTGGAAAAGTGTTCCAAGCAGTATATACTCTTCCCCAAAAAAGCAGGAGGAAGAACCATATAATAGAACCACTAGGGCGTTGTAGTTGAGTGAATGTGGGGAGTGAAGGAGAGGAGAGAGTGAGGAGAGCTCCAAGGATTCTGCCTTGGGAGGGGAGTGTATGCCGTTCACTCATTTGGGAACACAAAGATGGCTTTTACTGTTGATGATGAAGGAGGTGTGGTCACCTGCAGCTGGTGAGCAAGAGGTGGCCAGGTCAGACATTTGGGCCAAATACCAAAAATATTCCAGGTGAATCAAATGGTTAAAGATGGGAAATCAAATTATAGAAGAGAATTGGATTTTTGTTCTTGAGGAGAAACCTTTTTAACCTTAAGAAAGGTAAAGAAAATAAATCAAAAGAAAAGTGATGAATTCTGCATCATAAAACTTTCACTGTGCTCTTCAAAAATCGCAGAAGAAAATCAAAACAACAGATCGAAGGATAAATCACTGCAGCAAAATGACAGGCCAAGGGCTATCTTTATTATAAAACTCATACATATTGATAAAAAACATATTCAGACCCTAAGAAATAAAATACGAAGAGACAACTCACAAAAGAGAAAGTATAGCTGGTAAACACATGTGGCAAAATATTCAAATTGCTAGTTATCAAATAAACAGTTTTTTTAAAAACTGAGATGTCATTTTCACCTATTAAATTTGCCAAAATGCTTAAGTGATAATAACTAATGCTGACAAGAGTACATGAAGGTGCTTCTCTCAAAAAATTACTTACGACAGTGTAAATGAGCACAGGCATTTTGGAAGGCAATTTGGCAACGTGCGAGAGTATCCGGAGCCATAAATACGTTCCTCTCCTTGGGCTCTCTGGAAGTGTGGTTACAGTCTGTTGTGAGGAAAAGAATCTTAAAAGGAGAGAAGGCTGCTCACATGAAGATGTTCTGCCTGTGATCACTTGTGATACAGAAAAAAATAGAAACAATCTAGATATTTAGAAACAGGGTGATAGGTCAATAGTGGTATATTACGTGGATGGACTGTTAATACAGTCATTAACAATGAGATTTGACCAAACACACTGTGGTAGCTTGGATTGGATCTGGAACAGAAAAGGTCAGTAGCGGAAAAACCAGTGATACCCAAATAGTCTATAGGCTCCTTTGTAACTAAAGGAAATCCACACAGCCCTGCTTCATGAGGCTTGTATTGGTTGGGGTAAGGCAGGCTTTGTCGTCTCATACATGCACTCTGTCTCTCCATTTAATGGTAAGGCTAAAAATAGTTTGCAATTAATGAAGCAGACCTATTAGCTCTTAACAACCAAAGGTAATGTATCTGCAGAATATCATTCCCGTATCGTAAGTCAATCATCACAGTAAAAGGAAGGCGCCCGGGAAGGAGGCTATCGCTGCCATGAACAATGCCTACAGCATTGTCAACTGACAGCGACGGAAGTGCTGTTGGGGTGACTGGGGATTACAAAAGACACAGAACAGGTACTCTCTTGCTCCTCCCTACCTCGGTGGCTGGCTGTATTCTAGAATAGGATTTTCCAAATTTTTTTGCTCTCTAGGCCCTGGATTCTCTAGGGAAGCTCTGATTCTAATTCAGGTCTCACCGCAGTGGAAGTTGGAGGGGCAACACCATGGGGCCTCATAGGACATAGACTGGAGGATGGCCAGAGCCAGGTCTCATGATGTCTAAGAGAGGAGGGACAGGCCCATAACCAGAGTCCTGGGCTTCACATCTTCGTGAAGATTCTAAACTAGAGCTGGTGGGGAAGCCCAGTGCTCTGAGCATGGTGCTTTTACATACACTCACTTATGTGTCCTTGCATACTGATGGGAAGAGTTTGTTTTTCCTTCCTCAAAATAACTAACATTTTAGTTAATGGAAGAAATACTTGCACACTGTATGTTTGATAAGGGGCTAATATCCAAAATATATAACTCATACAATTCAATAGCAAAAAAAAAAAAAAAAAAAAAATTTAAAAATGGGCAAAGAACCTGAAATTTTCCAAAGAAAGACATTTTCCCTAAGAAGATATACAAATCAGTAGCCAACAGATACATGAAAATGTGCTCAACATCACTAATCAACAGGGAAATGCAAATCAAAGCCACAACGCACCTGTCAGAGTGGCTATTACCAAAAAGACAGGAGATAACAAGTGTTGGTGAGAACGGGGAGAAAAGGGACTTTTCTTGTGCACTGTTGGTGGGAATATAACTTGGCAGAGCCACTCTGGAAAACTAGACAGAGGTCCCTCAAACTACCATGACTGGGTGTCTGAAGGAAATGAAAACAGGATCTCAAAGAGGTATCTGCACCCCTGTATTCATTTCAGCATTATTTACAATAGCCAAGACATGGAAACAACTGATGTCCGTGGATGGATGAATGGATAAAGATACTATGATATGTACACACACACACACCCACACGCACACACACACACCCACACACAGCACTGAACAATGGAATATTATTCAGTTATTAAAAAAAAAAAAGGAAATCTTGCCTCTAGTGACAACATGGATAAACCTGAAGGGCATTATACTAAGTGAAATAAGTCAGACAGAGAAAAGCAAATACTGTATTATTTCATTTATATGTGGAATCTAAAAAAAGTCAAACTCATAGAAACAGAGTATTGGAAGTTGCCACAGTGGGTGGGGTGGGGAGGACAATGGGTAAAGGTAGCCAAAGGATACAAACTTGTAGTTCTAAGATGAATCCGTTCTGGAGATCTAATGGACAACATGGTGACCACAGTTCACAATACTTGAAAGTTGCTAAGAGAGTAAATCTTACAAGTTCTTCCTGAGATGATAAATGTGTCAGCTACCCTTATTGTGATCCTTTCTCAACATGTACGTCAAATGCATATATCAAATTATCACATTGTACACCTTAAACTTACTCGATGTTATATATCACTTGTATCTCAATAAAGCCCAAAATAAATAAATAAACATGGGGGCAGGGAATAAAATACAGCTGTACCTCCATTCTCCATTCCTGACCTCTTCCTTTTTTTCTTCCAGCGGTAACAATCATTTGGTGTTATTGTGTCTTATCTCCATGGAGGTTTATATGCCTTTATTTTATCTGCACATTTCTTTATTTTTACCAGAAACAACCTAACGGTCCATCAGTAAGAGAATGGAAAAATTGTGGTTTATCCATACAAGGTACCAGTATCTTTCCACCTTGAACATTTATTTCTTTAAAATGAAAGAGAGATCTGAAGAAAGAGAAAGAGACAGAGATGCAGGAGAAAACCCTGTAAACTTTAAGGCCCCCCTCAAATAGTAGCCAGCTTCTGATCATCTTCTCCTCGCTGCTGGCCTGGTAATCATCAATCTTTTTGTTTCTGAGAGAGAGCGAGCGAGCATGAGAGCACAAGCCAGGGGAAGGGCCAGAGGGAGAGGAAGAGAGAGAATCTCAAGCAAGCTCCACACTGAGCATGGAACCTGACATGGGGCTTGATCTTATGACCCTGAGATCATGACCTGAGTCGGACACTTGACCAACTGAGCCACCCAGGCGCACCTCATTCTTTGCTTTCTAAATCCATTACCACTTGTCTATGTGCATTTCAGTTTCCAAATGTCATCACTGCCATCTTCTGCCTCTTTCCTTTTGTCCTGCTGGCTACTGCCCTTTGCCCCAGTTTACAAGCATTTCAGTGGAATTTTGGAAGGACCAGTAGTAAATATGTTTGTTCAACCCACCGTGTTTCACCAGAAATCAATTGATCTTCATGACAATATGGGATACAGGAAGGAGAAATTATTCCCACTTTACAGAGGAAGAAACTGAAGTCTAGAGTGTGTTGATGTAAAATCTTATCAATGGGACAGGAGACAGAAATAGTGAGTAATGGAGGTAGAACTGTTCTTCCTCCTAGAGTTGGTGTTCTTGGTGATGGTGTCCAACCTCTTCTTCTCAGCTTCCACTACACTCTCCTGCTGGGGGCCCCCATCCCAGCCAGTCACTACCACATAGAAGCTGATGGCTCCCCAATCTATTTCTCCAGCCCAGCCCTCTCTTTCAGAGGGGCACATCTATGTGCCCAACAGCCAAGTGGATCCAGGTGTCAGGTGAGCCTCTCAAATTTAACATGTCCAAACTGAGTCCCTTATTTTTCTCTTTAACTTGGGCTGCACCAGTAATCCCTGTCCTGATAAATGGCCTCACCATCCACCATGACTTCCAAAAACCTGCAAGTCACCTTCAGCACCCAATTGATCACATGGTATCAATTCTCTCCTGTTCATGGAGGCCTTGGAATCTTCCTCAACCCAGTGCCTACAGCAGCGCTACCAGCTGCTCGGACTTGTGTGTTCCGTGGACCCTATTTGCCATTTGGTCAAGACTTCCCTGGTGGTTTTTCCGGCCCTTCCAGATCCCAAGGGGCACAGTTTCCTTCTCACAGCGTAAACAGCTTTTATTCTCCACTGAAGACTATGTGTGAGTAGCTAAGTGAAACTTTTCTCTTGCAAAGCAGTGGAATGCAACATGAAGGGTGTTGGGGTCAGAGGACTGGGGACTCCAAAACTTGTGTGTGGGAGGCGGTATGAATGGCTCTCAGCTGGAAGGAAGCGCCAGAGGCAAACGTGCTTTGTGAGCACAGCTTTTTTCTCTTCGTGTGTTTGTTTGAAGTGTCCTGGAGGGCAGGGGCAGATCTCCAGCTGGGAGATGTCTGAAGCTGTATTTGCAGAGCGAGCACATTGCTGGAGATTGTAGATTATCAGGGCCTATGTGGAGCGGGAAGTTAAAAGCAGGAGAAAGCCACCCAGCAGAGCCACTTTTGCTCTGGAAATAGATTCCAGACTGGGCGGGGTGGTGGATCTGGAAGGACCAGAGAAACCGCAGATAAGGAGACCGTGGAGCGTGTTCCTCACCAGGATGAGCGCCAATCAAAGTATCTCTCTAAATCTCTTCCATCTAAGTGAATGAAACTAAAGGGACTTTCCTTATATCAAGAGAAAGTCCAGTCTTTGAACAGGGCAAGTCAAGCCCAAGCTACACTCTCCAAACACTCCTCATGAAGCAGAAAGTTTAGATAATGGTTACAACAAGGAGGTCTTGTGGGATTTTATCTATTATGATATGAAAACATACCAGCACTTCCTCAACATGAAAAAACATCAAAAGAGTAGGCCACTTACATGTGGACGAAAGATTTAAGCAGTTACATATGAAAATCACACTCGTATTTTAACCAACAATGGTTAGAATGATGGGGGAAAAAAACGTATTATGCAACAGAAAACTAGTTTTGAAGAACTGTAGCCTTGAAAACTAATATAATGCATTTATAGAATATATCCTGAAGCTGTGTTCTTGTGAGCTAAAAGCTATACTTCTTAAGAGATAAGTAAATAGGGGCGCCTGGGTGGCTCAGTCGTTAAGCGTCTGCCTTCGGCTTGGGTCATGATCCCAGGGTCCTGGGATCGAGCCCCGCATCGAGCCCCGCATCGGGCTCCCTGCTCGGTGGGAAGCCTGCTTCTCCCTCTCCCACTCCCCATGCTTGTGCTCCTTCTCTCACTATGTCTCTGTCAAATAAATAAATAAAATCTTTAAAAAAAAAAAAGATAAGTAAATAAAAAGTGTTGCTTTGCCACAAGGGAGTTGTATTCTTGGGCTTTCTTCTTTGGGGGGCTTTCAAAACTGTATTAGGTTTTTGCATTAGAAACTTCGGAATAATTAGGTCAATTTCTCATGGTAATTTTATTTCATAAAATGCTTCAACTTCCTGAGCAAAATTCATCTCCGATTCAGTTAGTTTTGTAATCCAATTCATAAAAACACTTCAAAATGCACACAAAAATATCATCTGTGACAGAAATACATTGCTAGCTTTTTAGTTATTTGATTTTCATGGAATGAACCAAGTTATATTCACTGATGCAAGGGAAGGCACCCACACTAACTAAAAATAATTAGGAAATTCTGAACAGGAAAAAAAACAACCCTTATTTCCATCTTTTTGAAGCATGCTCCAACTATTACTACTAAAGCAGCACTATGAATATGGTAACCAAAATCTGCCACTGGAGCCCCTTCCAAGGTGAGGCCTTCAAGGCAGCAGTGAAAATGTGGGTTTAAGACAGAGCAGTGTTTGTTCTAGTCGCCCAGGGACTCAAGACATTCTCAAACACTGAGGAGCAGCATGAAGTGTTTTCCAGAGCCCTGCCAGGTTCTCTCTGTGGGGCAGTTCTGTTCACATCACAATCGTGCTTCCCTTTCAAGTCCACCATTGCAGCGCATAATTCCAGAACACACTCCACCATTCCATACAGTGTAATCCCCAAATGTAATTCACCCTCCCAGGGCGTAATTTTTCACTCCAGAGTATAATTCCGGAGAGTAATCCACCATTCCAGAATGCAACTCGCCCTTTCTGAGCACCTTGACTTTCCCACATGTTAAGCAATGGGCTCAGTTAGATGCTTTCTAATGTCTCTCATACTTTGACATTCCATACGTCCCTAAATATCACGTGGGGGGAGTATCTGCCTAATACGGAAGGTGAGAGGGAAGAGGATCCCTCAGAGCAGTTCATGGCTGCTCCCTTAGAGCCACAGAAGCAGGGGTCCTCTTTTAGAAGCCCCACTATGGGTCCTCCCTTGGCCATACCACACGCCTCGGCTGGAATGTGGTGTCTCAGACCACGTGCCTCTGAGAGCCTGGACCGTGTGTAGACCACTCCGCGAGTGCCCCAAACCCTGGATTCCCTACCCAGATTCCTGTTTCCTGGTCCTCAGTGGCCTCTTCCTTTCCTTCTGAGGGTGGACCCCGCTGCTGGTGTGTGCAACCTCAGGTGAGAGGGATGGCCACTGGACTGCGGTCTGCCAGGATGGCTGGTGGACAGAGCTGGGGTTGTTGGCTGGGGGTCTGCATGTCTTCTGACGGGGAAATCTGGGCTGAGAGCCTCTAGCCGCAGCTCCTGTTAGGAATTAGTCAACAAGCCCAAGGGAACACAGATGCCAGGAATGCAGAGAGAGTGCCGGTGATGTGGGGAACAGAGGCAGAAGGAAATGTAGATAAAATTAAATGTCCGTATAACCTGCAGCCCATTGACAAATACTTGAGGCCGGCAGAGTATAACCTTCCTCCAGGAAGCTCCCAGCTGTCTTCATGTTAATGTCTTGCTAGAGGGAAAAACTACCTTAGCTTGACAGTAGCCAGGCCTCCAGGATCCTGCGAGTCTTCTTCAGCATCTGAAAATCGTTTTGGAACTTCCTTTTGTTTCTACTTCCCCCAACCCCAAAGTATATAATCAGCTGCTCTTCACAATCCCAAGACAGCAGCTCTTTCTGCCTCCAGGTCCTGTCCCTGTGCTTTAATAAAACCACCTTTTTTGCACCAAAGACGCCTCAAGAATTCTTTCCTGGCCGTCGGCTCTGGACCCCAACAGCACTGCTCCCAAAATATATCATTTGACTTCCTTCCGTGGGGCTTTGAGTCTTTTCATCTGGACTCTGGGCCTCGGTGCAAACTTGGTGAGTATTTCCTCTCCTCTCCCCTTACTCTCATTCCTGGGGCCCTTCAAGGAGTGTGGTCTTATTGGAACACTTTCTTGCTGATTGCTCAGGCTGCAGTCCTCTACCCTGTGGTACTCTGCGGGGAGAAGAAAGCCTGCCTTTTGGCTGGAAGTTAGTACCTGAGCAGAATGGTAATAAGACCCAGAAACCTGATGCCCTCTCTTTATCCCTGCCCTTATACAAAGTTGTCTGTCTTGGGCACGGGACAGCCACCTAAGTGACTAGCATGGCTGCCGATCTTAAGACCCCCCCCCGCCCCCACCCTGTGAGGCTTCCTCCTTGTTGGTCTAATGTGATGCCCTCCACATCTCTGGTCTAGCTGCTTCTGGCCTTGAGACCTCCACTGGGAGCCAGCCAAAACCAGTACCTGATGGAATTAAAACCCAACTGGGGACCCTTTCCTAGGGAAGGTGGCTTTAAATACTACATGTATTAGAATGTCGCTTAGGCCAGGATGGATTTCTATCTTTATTGTTTCCGTCAATGTCCTCTACTAACTAAAGTTACAAATTTCAGCAATTTCCTCTTGAAAACTTTTCTAGTGTTTTCCATGGGTTAAAAATGGTGGGTTCTTCATGGCCTTCATGGTAGGGCCTTCACAGCAAGGCAAGCCTTCATAGCAAGGCAAACTCAGGCACTCACTATAGTCTAGAATGTGATGGAGAAGGGGGTGGGAAGGGCAGGCCTCCCTCCTACAGGTCCTTTATGGCAGGCATCACGTGATGATAGCGATTTTGTTCCAGGGACACACTTCGGGTCGCTTTGACACAAGGAACCTCTGATAATCCTGCATCTGGGACACCACGGGGCAGGGGGCGGGGTGTTGGGCACAGAGATTTTCTTGGTAATGGACCTTCTCTCTTCAGCCCCCAGGGACTCTCCCTTGGGATGCCTTTTAACCCAATGGAAACAATCGGATTGCAAGATTTAAGGGAAAAAAACGTGGCGTCTGTTCATCTGTCTGAGCTAAGTTTTAAACCAGCAACCATTCTTCTCTGCCTTCTGCCAGCACCTCACCTCTTCTGCCTCCCCCTCCCCCTCCTCCTGGTTCCACACCCCCGTGGGTGCGGCCTGCATAACCAGCTTCTAGACCATCCTTGGTCCTTCCAGCACTGTTGGCCCCTACTCCTCCCATTGCTGTCGAGGAGGGAAGAGCACCCCTGGAACTTACCACTGCCCATTCCGGATTTCCCCCACTGCTGTCCCAGGTAAAAACTGACAATGCAGAACAAATGGATTGACTTTTAAGTGGACCCAGGTGGAACATAATTTGGTATTTAAACTAATTGAAACTTCTTATTTTACCAACATTTACTAAAGGTCAAATGAGCTCATGTTACCTCTATTGGAATTTGTTAGCAAAAAGATGACTTAAAAACAAGGGCACCTGGGTGGCTCAGTCGGTTGAGCGTCTGACTCTTCAGCTCAGGTCATGGGATCGAGCCTCGCACGGGGCCCGACGTCGGGCTCCAAGCTCAGTGAGGAGTCCGCTTGAGATTCTCTCTCCCTCCACCCCTCCCCCAGCACTCTCTCTCTAAAATAAAAACAAAAACAAAAAAAGATGACTTAAAATGATGGTTAATTTTGTCTGTCTCAAGGTTAGTTTCAAGGATATTTGAGTGTGTTGGTAAACCTGCTTTGTGCTTACTGGATTCATACATTTGCCATCTAAAGAATTCTGGTGTAACAGTTCACATTTGGTTACTACTTAGTTTTCACTGGAGACTAAGATTTCTAAGAGTTAAAAGTTTGCTAAATGTAATTAAGACTGATGGGAATAAGGGAAGCAACTCTGAAATGAAAAAGTTGTTGTAAAAGGTTTATGAAGGGAAATCATCGGAAAGGAATTTTGTATGTGATCAGGACTAAAGTTAAAATGAGTGGATTTTAAAAGTACAGTGGCATGATTGAAATTCTGCTTTTCTCTCTGTTAAAAGGACAAGGTTTTCTTGAATTGTGGTTTGCACTTGATAAGAAAATGTAAAGTTTTTTATTTATTTATTTTTTTCTCTTTTGTCTGGCTGGGAAAACCAGTTTCTAGGTTTTGTCTTTATCAGGTCTTTGATTACTTAGCTACAACTTCTTCTGAGTATTAAATGCATTATAAAGAGCTAAATTTTGCTAACAACTGTATAACCCTACATATTTGCCTTTGAAATCTCTTATTGTCACCTTGATTAAATAAATAAGTTTTGTAATGATCTGTAATCCTATTCAGGCATGTGCTTTATAAACTTCTGAGGTTTTTTAACAAACTTCTTAAGATTTAAAATGTAAATGAAGTCTTTTTGACTCATTAGGCCTTTTTATTTGGTATGTTGAGTTACTCTGGAAGCACTGTTAAACAGATAATAAGCCTTAGGTTGTATTGCTTGGGTAAATGCTATAACTAGAGATGATAGGCAGTTCCTAAAGTTTTAATATGTTCTGGTATAAGGCCATCACTTAATATTCTGATTATTGAAGTGTTATGTGTCACAGAAATAACCAGATTTCCTTGTCAACTATATTGCAACCTCTCATCAGTTTTTGTTTTTGTTTTTAAGATTTTATTTATTTTTGAGAGAGAGAGAGAACGAGAAGGGGAGAGAGGCAGAGGCAGAGGAAGAAGCAGGCTCCCCGCTGAGCAAGGAGACAGATGCGGGACTCGATCCCAGGACTCTGGGATCATGACCTAAGCCAAAGGCAGATGCTTAACTGAGCCACCCAGACGCCCCTCTCATCAGATCTTTAACCATGTCCATATTTTAGTCTTTTTGTCATTTATGGTTTTTGTTTGTATTCTCTTGTAAAATGTGTTTCATCTTCCAGGAGATTCATAAAAAGGGCTTTTGACAAATACAGGTTTTTAATATCATTAAAATCCTAAAACTAAAATGGGTAAGAATTGCCAGAACTAACTAAAGTGAGGATGATTATAGTTTTTGTGACTCTTGTTTGAAACACTGCTGGTTCTTTAATGTTTGCTCTTCCAGGTTAAGGAAACTTTCTTTTAAGACATCAATGATATACAGAAATAATGATAAAGTATTTCTCTGTGAACAAAATGAAGCCTTTAACTTTTCTCTCCACCTGAACGCTCTGAAATTCAAAAGATCTCCCTAAGTATTCTCCCTTCCCTGACAATCATAGCAGTCATTTGCATAAGTTCAATAAAAATCCGTTCTCCTTGTAACAGGACAAAACCACTGGTTTTGAAACATTGGTTATTTTATCAAGGCTTTAACTGGAATGTCCTATTTGAGAGACATGCATAGACTCAGATATGACCAAACGGCTTTAAGGAACTAAGGTTGACTTTATGAAGCATGGAGCCAATAGGGTCCCTTGGAAATGTTGGCCTGATTCCTGCTTACAGAGTTCCCAGCAGCATTACCAGCTGAGTGAAGAATGTCACTTCCTGCAGGTAGAGG
Organism: Mirounga leonina; assembly: GCF_011800145.1. Classification (NCBI taxonomy): domain Eukaryota; kingdom Metazoa; phylum Chordata; class Mammalia; order Carnivora; family Phocidae; genus Mirounga; species Mirounga leonina. The sequence goes on along the minus strand of NW_023270871.1, from coordinate 3,733,203 downwards.
AACCTCAGGATACTTTGGGGACCTCGTGAAAAGGAATTCACCCAGATCTACAGGTATTGTAGGCATGTGTGATGGCAAGCACTTGGCTTAGCTTCTGGCCTAGAGAAGCTACTAAAAGTTCAATCTAGATTCCTTATAAAAGTTCCAGCAAAGCCGATTCTAAAAGATCACTATTCTTGCTGAGCTTATGTAAGTCATTAGGCCGAGTCTGTTAAAATTGGACTGGTTTTACAAACGAATTAGTCTTGATTTGGCTATCTTTGATAAAAATGAGGGTTATTACAGAGAGAAGATGTTTCAACAACACATCTTTGTAGATATTAGATCTTAAGCACTCAAGACTCAAGACACTGGGTTTGTAATTTGCTCCAACTGTTAAGCTATATTTTTTCTTTTGTTTCTATAAAAGGTGCCTCTTATGAATTACCTGATTGCTTGCTAAACAAACGAGGATATGATGGCAGTAGATATTTTAACTGCCTCACAAGGTGAAAGCAGTGCTAACATAAAAACAGAATGTGGGGGACACCTGGGTGGCTCAGTCTGTTAAGCAGCTGTCTTCGGCTCAGGTCATGATCCCAGGGTCCTGGGATCGAGTCCTGCATCGGGCTCCTTGCTCAGCGGGGAGCCTGCTTCTCCCTCTGCCTCTGCCCTCTCCCTGCTTTCTCTCTCTGACAAATAAATAAATAAAATCTTTAAAAAAAAAAGAGAGGGAAAAAAAAAAACAGAATGTCGTGCATTTACTCCAGGTATCACAAAAATGTAACAGGATGGCTAAAAGATACAAATACTCAAATTGGTGCTTTAAACGATCTCTTTCCTTTAGTGATTCGTTAAACTGCTGGACTGGAGGAAAATTTTGGTCAACTGTCAAAGGCTGGTTTTTGGGGGCTTCTCTTTCTCATTATAATTCTAACCATATTTTGTTGTCTTTTCCAGTGTCTCCCTCCCTGGTGCCCAGACTCCTTCACTGTCGTAACTTCCAGCTGACAGACGATCCTTTCTCCTTAAGGAGCTTCATCTATGTTGTCGACCTTGGACTGGCTGCCACTGCCATTGGTAATGCCTACAGATAAACTCCCCAACTGACCAATGTTGACCCGTAAGTAAGGACATCTCTACACCCCTCTCCAGCAGGAAGAAGTTACCAAAGATAAGACCTTCCACCCTCAACAACCTTGAAGATTTAAGGGTCAAAATTGTTCAGGGGGATATGATGTGGGAAACAAAGGCAGAAGGAAATGTAGATAAAATTAAATGTCCTTAGCTGTCTTCATGTTAATGTCTTGCTAGAGGGAAAAACTACCTTAGCTTGACAATAGCCAGGCCTCTAGGATCCTTGTGAGTCTTCTTCAGCATCTGAAAATCCTTTTGGAACTTCCCTTTGTCTCTACTTCCCCCAACCCCAAAGTATATAATCAGTTGCTCCTCACAATCCCAAGGCAGCAGCTCTTTCTGCCCAAGGGTCCCGTCCCTGTGCTTTAATAAAACCACCTTTTTTGCACCAAAGACGTCTCAAGACTTCTTTCCTGGCCGTCAGCTCTGGACCCCAACAACACTGCTCCCGAAAGACATCACTAACACCACAGACCTGGCAACTATCCCAGGGGTATAGTTCTAGGCCCATCTCTACCCATGGCTCCAGCTGTCTTAGGGAAGGTTAAGGCAAAACACAGCTTTTGAGCACCACTGTGTGCAGGAGCTCGCCCACTGTGATCTTTTGCTTGCCCTGACACAGCTCACTTTACACCGTGGCGTCCAAGAAAGCAAGCAGGATGGGACAGCCCTAAGTCTCCACTCACGAGCCTCCTGTCGCTACTCACGCGCACGCGCACTTGTGCATTCGTGCCCACACAACACACAAATGTACACATATGCACACACGCGTCCGCATGCATACACACCCTCCCCGCCCCAAGCAGAAATCTTTGTTAAACCACTTAACGATGATTCATCATTAACAATGCAAAATGTTGAGATCATTTAACAATTGAGGGAGGACAAAGAAGCATAGGCTATTAAACTTGACAAAAGCATGTGAACAAGAACACAGTATAGAAGGTTTTAAGCTAGAAGGGTGTTTGAAATTCATCTAATTCTGTGGTTCTCAAACTTTGAGGATCGTCAGAATCACCTGAAAGCTTATAATAACAGATGGATGGCCCTGTCTGGAGTTGCTGATTCCGTAGATCAGGGATGGGGCCCGAGGATTTGCATTTCTCACACGTTCTCAGGAGACGCTAGTGCTGGGGGGAGGGGGCAGGGGGTCCTAAACCACAATGTGAGAACCACTGGTTCGGCTGAACCTCTGATTTCAATGATGGAGAAATTAAAACTCGGAGGAGCTAAGTGTCTTGTGTGAGGTCACAGCAGCTAGTGAAGAGCTGATGCTAAGACCTTGATTTATTGACTCTCCTGTCAGATGCTAGAAAGCATATACTTCCGAATCTTAGGAAGCTGTAAGAGCTTTCAGTTTGACCCAAACCTCTTCCCAGGTGGTACCAGTGACTCCCAACCCTTTTTGTTACCTTCACACACATCACACTCCCCCTAAGAGTATATCCCTGGTTTAGGAAGGCTTCCTCTATGAGATATTTCAAAATCTCTAAATATCCGGGTCAAGAACACTGTTGCATGGAGTTTGAAGAAGCTCCCCAGGTGCTCCTCATGTGCACCTGCCCTTGGCTGAGCCCACCATGAGTCCCACCCTGGCAGGGACTCTCATCCATCCCCAGTGTCCCCAGGCTTCTGCCAGATGTATCTTTTCATATCTAACTAGGCATATCTAAGTGAGCCTCTCAGCCCTGATGGCTCACAAACACCCCAAACTCCCAAATGTTCCAGAATGAAACCATCCTCTTCAACCTCCAAATCTCTCTCATGTTCTCCATAGTTCAAAAACCTGCAGCCCCTTTAACTGCTCCTCTTCTCAGACTTTCCAGAAACAACCCTGATGCTACCCCCAGTAACCCATAGAATGTAAGCTCTCTGAGCGCAGGGACCTTTGTGTTCACCCTTTATTCTTGATACCTACAATAGTCTCTGGGATACAATAGGCATTCCATAAATATTTGCTGTCTGATCGACTAAATGCCTGAATAAATCCCTATCTTCCTTCTAGCACTACGGCCGGGACCTTAGTTCAGCCTTCTATCCAACTGTGCTAACATCCCCAAATAGCCACAAACCTGAATTTGCTCTTCCAGGTGCCCCGAGGTACCACAGGACTGCTAGAAGAAAAGAAATCATGGCGGCAAGAGTGGGTCATCTCTCCAACATTAGACCCCTGTCTTGTTTGGAACCAGAGGACATTTGCTCCAGGTCAGAGACCCACTGAGACTTAGCTCAGGCTCCACTCTGAGGTCTGAAGGGAATGTGTCATTCCAGAGACCCTGGGGGTCGGAGGTCTGCTGCAGGAAACTGGGTCACCTTTCCGAAGAAGGCATGGAAGGAACACTGGGGAAGGGCCAAGGTGATATTTGCTCCTAATATTAATTCTCCCCTTAATTCTCCCCATCCCATGAGCCTGGAGCCACACCACACGTAGGAGATCTTTTTAAGGGCTGGGGATTACAATGTCTATAATCAGCCTCTTCTAAAGTTCTCTCTGATGACCTCAGGAGAATGACCTGTTCTCACAGAAGGCAGCCTTCTCCCATAATTCTTCTGGCTCATGGCTAGATGCATAACCTTTTTAGGTTATTGTGACTACAATGAGGGTCCTTATGAAGAAAAAGAGAATCACCTTTAGAACACCATAGTGATGCATCGCTGCCAGCCAAATCCATGGGTAAATGCAAACTTTAACAGGGGAAGCTTCCATGAAGAGAACATCTGCATAGCCTCAAAGCATAGTTACCAATTACTGTGGTGGTTTTAACATGTGTCCACAAATTCTTTGATATTCTTCCTCCAGAAAGTGGAGCTGAACTTCCCTCCCTTGAGTGTGGGCTGGATTTAGTGATCTACTTCTAATAAATGGAGTATGAAAGGGAGAAATGGTAGCTTTCCCATGAAGATAGATGGCAGATGCCACTTTGACCAAGTGCTCAAGGTTGACATCACCAGTGAGAAGACATGTTGGCATCGTTTGTCCCCTGATTTGATTGGATGTGAAGGATACTTCACCTCTCTGATATTCCTGCCTGAAATGCACAGCCCCGGTCTAGTCATCAGAAAATATTAGACAAACCCAAATTAGGATGACAGTCTACAAAATAATTGACCAATACTCTTCAAAAGTGTCAAGGCCATGAAAGACAAAGAATCTGCCACAGATTGAATGAGACTAAGGAGATACAACAAAATGCAATGTGGTACCCTCGATTAGACTCTGGAATAGAAAAAAAAAAAAAAACAGTGGAAAAACTGATAAAATTTGAATAAGGATTGTACTTTTGTTAATAGCATGGTGCTAATATTAATGTCCCAGTTTTGATAAATGGGCTATGGCAGCATAAGATGTCAACATTACAGAAAGATGAGTGAGAGATGTATGGAAACTCTTTACTATTGTCAGAATTCTTCTATAAATCTAAAATTAAGGCAAAAATAAAATTATGGAAGAAAAAACTGTGGATCCTTCCTTTTTTCATCCTAATCCCAGCAGGAGACCCTCTTCTGTCAGGCAGGGCCCCTTTCATAGGAAAGGCTCCCTCCTGGAGCTCAGCTGTCACAAGCCCTGAAAATCAACAGCAGAAAGCGGTTCCGTGCCTGTAATTCACCGCTCTTTCTCACATTCTCAGGATCAGGTTTCTTTCCTGTCTCCTCCTGCCACCCCTGGTGCTCTCTGCACCATATGGCAGTACATCTGGGGAGGGGTGTCTAGGCTACACCTGCCTTAGGAAGCAGCTTCCCCCCTTTCCCTTGTGCTGGGCCAGAATCTGTCCTCTGCAGGTTTCAGGACGGCAGCAAAAGGCATTTTGCCAAAGCAGACTCCTTCCTGGTGCAGAACATGAAGCTTCATGATCTATGTGCTGCATAAGCATGTAGGTAATGGCAAAAGGCTTAAAATTAAAAGTCTTGTCCTTCCGGGAATAGATTATGAGTCATTTAGAAGTGGAAAAGAAACCAACTACATACCTTTCCCCCAAATGTTGGAAACTCTAAAGACAGTAGGTTCAGAGTTTTGGCATGCGAATGTGTGAAGGATGATAACGGCTAAAATTTAATTTACGGACCACCGTCTCTAAGCCTGGCACTCTTCAGCATTTTACAAGGGGAATCCCTTCTACCACAGCCCCAACTCCATAGGACATTTTGAGCAAATAGGAAAAAGATTTCCCCTCCTGGCAGACACAGGCCTCCAGCTGGGGAAGAAGTCTGGAGAGAGGGTGACATTTCGGCGCCAGGCAATTGCCAAACTCACAATTAATAACAAAGTGATCCCAAACTGGATTCCAGACCTCTACAGCTCTTGGCTGCACGTGATTGGCCCAACATGATGTAAGTTACTCTTTTTAATTCTTTCAACAGCTCTGCAAGGTTAGGTGTTGTTATACCCATCTTTAAAACGGGGAAATGAACAATGTATTGACATATTCAAGATCATAGAAGGCAGAGTAGCCAGGATTTGACCCCAGGCCTCTTTGACTCCAAAATGGATATTTGCAAATACTCCCAGGATCTTGTGATGGAAGGACCATTGGAATGTTGATGGCAACAAACAGATTTACTACATGGCAGTAATTGCTGGCAAAAATTATATCAACTGCATATCCTACTTATTCTGCCTTTGGACCCAAACAATAAGCCTTCCTTTGCCCTCTGCCTTTCCTTTTTTTTTTAAAGATTTTTTTTTTTTTTGACAGAGAGAGACACAGCGAGAGAGGGAACACAAGCAGAGGGAGTGGGAGAGGGAGAAGCAGGCTTCCCGCGGAGCAGGTAGCCTGATGCAGAACTCGATTCCAGGACCTGGGATCATGACTTGAGCCGAAGGCAGATGCTTAATGACTGAGCCACCTAGGTGCCCCCCACCCCCAGCCCTTTCTTAGCAGCATCTTAAAAGGTAACATAAGAAAATGGGGACATTTTGGGGCACCTGGGTGGCTCAGTCATTAAGCATCTGCCTTCGGCTCAGGTCATGGTCCTAGGGTCCTGGAATCGAGCCCCTCATCAGGCTCCCTGCTCAGCGGGGAGCCTGCTTCTCCCTCTCCCTCTGCCTCCTTCTCTGCCTACTTGTTCTCTCTCTCTCTATCTCTCTGTCAAATAAATAAATAAAATCTTTAAAAAAAAAAAAAGAAAATGGGGACATTTTATTTCCCCAGATTCAGGGGTGGGGACAAACTGACCTAGCAAGGTTAGTCCTCAAAAGAGAAATAGTGGGAGCAGCTGAATTGGACCTCATGTCTCAAGGAGCTTCAGTGGGTATTGAGGGGCATGCTGTGGGAACATGGGCTTTGGAAGGCAGGAGAATGTAGTGGAATTAAGCCTGCAAGGTGGACGGGAGGTCAAATCCTTAATAAAAATTGCCAAACTTAAAACTTGTGGACACGGACAATAACAATAGAGAAAGTTTATTGGCTGCTTATTATATGTCAGGTACAGTTCTAGAGGCTTTGGATGTATTAATTATCAGTCCTCACAACAACCCCGTACAGTAGGCACTACTGTTTTCCTATTTTAGGGGTGAGGAATCTGCGAGAGAGTTTAAGTGGCTATTCCGAGGTGAGGGAGACAGACCATGAACTCCAGAGCCTTGGGGAGTAACACATGGAGTTTATTGCCAGATTTAACCAACCAATCAAGAAACAGGAGGGCCCCCAAAGACATCTGGGCTATACCAGTCATAAAATAAAATAAAAAGAACTTCTTTAAGGACCAGATTCTGTGCTTAAACACTTTACATGTATTTTCTCTTCTAATCTTTACAAAAACCCCATTCTACAGATGGGAAAACTGAAGCTGAGAGAAATAAAAGAACCTGCCCTAATCACGCACCTCATAAGTGGCAGCTAGGAGTCCAGATCGGTTGGACTCCAGAAACCAAGGCTTTCAATCTCTAGGCTTACTGTACTCCTTCTTGTTGGGAATGATGCTAATATCCTTTCTCTCCTCTAAAGCTCCTAGATCCAGATCATCTGCGCAGGTCTGTTCAGTTAGGAGCAATAAGCCATTATGATCAATTAAGAAAGTATAATAGGAGCATCTCACACACAGACTTTGGAAACACAAAATGCTTTTAGTACATATTTGTGGAATGAAGGAAGGAAGGTCCACTATGGTATGATAACCTTTGAAGGGACAGAAGTTGCATAAACATTGACCATGCCTGTCAAGACTTATGATATCAATGAGGAGAAAAGATAAACAGAACTGAAGCAATAAAATATAAAGAGTTGTCTGTTGTCCAGCACAGCAAATCACGTCATAGGTAATAGAGAAGAGGGGCTAGGATCATTAAAGACTATAAAATCTAAGTTAGAAAGTCAATACCCAGTAAATGAGATTTGAGACATGCAAAGTCACCTTAAAGAGAGGGGATGATAAGACATAAATGAAGTACAAGGCGAACAGTCATGATGGATGCACCTCCATAGTGTCCCGGCTGGTATCCGTTTTGATTAGTCAATGTGCGTGTCATACCCATTGTTAAGTATTTTGATTCCTACAATCAGTCAGGACAAGCTAGGTCATGTCGCTGTCATAAATGACTTCCAAAACACAATGGCTTACAACAGCATTTTTTTTACCATTCATTTACAAAATTACTGAGGGTTGGCTGGAACTCCGCTCCATGCCATCCCCATGGTGGGGCCCAGGCTAACAGAGTAGTCTCTATCTGGAGCCTAATGAAACAAGTGCGGCTCTTCAAACTTCGTCCTCCTAGTGACACATGTCACGACTACTGGCTTTCATTGATCAGAACTAGTCACGTAGCCTTATAGTCAACCAATCAACAGATTACCTTTATGGATGAACGACAGCATTCTGCCAAGATGTGAAGAAAAATGCTGTCAGTTGGTGGAAAAGTGGGGATTCATGTGGAACAGAAAAACAGCAGAGTCAGAGGCAAATGACAGTGATCCCCATCTGGGCCCTGTCCAGGGGAGCAAGTCCCTGGGAGGCTTCTACATCCCATCTCCATCCCTGAGTATCTCCGTTCAACAAACACCAATCATTCTGTGACCTGTTCAAGGCCCAAAGATGGGCAAGGAGGGCAAAACTATTGGGCATTTGTAACTATCTATTGCCCATATTCTCGCATTCACATCATTGTTCTGGCTCTGCTGGGCTCGCTCTTGAAATAGTGGAGTTAAAACACACTTCAACTATAATTAAACACCACAGTATTGGCATAGAAATAGGCAAATCAAGAGAACAGAACAGATAGCCCTAGAATGTATAAAAACTTAATTTATGATAAGAAAGGCATCTTGGATCAATGGGGAATGGAAGAATAATTCAACAGATGACATTAGGACAGTTGGTTAGCAAATTAGAAGAGAAAATCAATTTCTAGCCTTAATTCATGCCAGATACCAACATAACTTGAACTCCAGATGGATTAAAGAATTAGAGAAATTTACATTTGTAAAGCCATAAAACAAGATTCTCGCCCTTCATCCCCACTCACCCTAGCATATTTACTTTTATGTTTTTGTTACTAGAAGAAATCATACACAAAATACAGATCATACAACAAAAAAATTTTTAAAACATTTCTTCCTGTCAAAACAAAAACCAAAGTTAAAATACAGCCTAGGACAAATATTTACAGACAGAAAAAAAGATATTTAATATAGAAGGAACTCATCTAAAACAAGAGCAGCATTTTATATGGTTCATAGAGAAAAATGGACAAAGGGTATGTACAGGCAAGTTACTAAAAAGGATAAAGTTTAAACACACACCTGGAAGAAATATTCAAGACTCAGGAGGAATTAAAGAAGGGACAACTTATTGCAACACTGAGAGCCATTGTTTACCTACAAGTTGAAACAAATTTTTTAGAAATGATACAACCCAGTTTTTCAAGGGCTGTGTTTTTATCATTTTGATTGTAGTCTTACTTGGCATAACTCTTTTGGAAATTAATGGGGCAATGTATGAGAACTCCTTTTTTTTTTTTTTTAAGATTTTATTTATTTGACAGAGACACAGCGAGAGGGGGAACACAAGCAGGGGGAGGGGGAGAGGGAGAAGCAGGATTCCCGCTGAGCAAGGAGTCCGAAGTGGGACTCGATCCCAGGATCCTGGGATCATGACCTGAGCCATAAGGCAGACGCTTGACAACTGAGCCACCCAGGTGCCCCTGAGAACTCTTAAATATATACTAATATGCCCTAGTATTAGTACTTCTCATATTCTCTCCCGAAGAAATGATATAGAAAAAAGGGTTTATGCACACACATGTTTATCTCAATTTATTTATAATACTGAAAACTTAAAAACAACATGAATTCAGGCAAGAATGGTTAAGGAAATCACAGTAAGATATATGCAATTGATGGTCTATCATTAAAATGATGCTCACAAAGTGTTTATAATAACATGGAGAGATGCTTCCATATGATGTTATGTAAACAAGGCAGCCTACAAAATAAATGCCTATATAATACAAAATTATGCAGAGCAAAGCCCCGAGAAAAATTCAGCAAAAGTTCGTTGTAAATGGCTCAAAGTAATGAATTTCTTTCTATTTTCCCATATATTTGACTTTTCTCTAAGGAGCATGTGTTACTTTCATGAGAGAAAAATAAGCATCTTAATACTGAGTAATAACCGAGTGCGGACTGTGTCAGGTGCCATGCTGCGACCTTACAGGGCATAAGCACCCACAACTGAAGGCAGAAGCCTAGCATCTAACATGTATTCGATGCTAGACATGCTCTGACTCATCCTCTACGTTATCCTGTCATTTGGTGATATTATTATCCCTATTGTACAGATAAGAAATAATGCACAGAGAGGTAGAGCAACTTTTCCAAAATCACACAGCTGGGGAGCATGGGAGGGAGCCAAGATCTGAACCAAGACAGACTGATCCCAGAGCCAGTGCTTGTAACTATATAGAGATTGTTGCATTTAGTCACTGTAACAAGCTCATAGACAACATTTGATAAATGAGAAAACTGGGGCTCTGAGAATGGTAAATGACCACAGTGACAGGCTTGGCAAGAAAGGAGCCTGAATGTGAACTCCGGCAATCTGATTCTGGAACCCACCCTCCCCCAACCCTTGCTCCTAACACCCGCACAAACCGCCTTGTCAAATAACTAGTGCATACAGCTCCCACACTTTCCTCTTTTCCCTCAGCGGCCCCTTTTTCCTACTGTTCAGTGTGTGGATTGCCCAAGACCCTCAGGAGTCATCCCTTCTGTTTCTCAGCCTGTTTTGCATTCCTTTCCATTCTCAGCATTTGCAATTCTAGGCTGGCCAACTTTCCTCCACATTCAGGGTCTGATAAAGATCTCGGTAAGGAGGGGAGTGTAAGCATATTACAATGTTTTGTAGATGTCTTTGTTTCCTCTTGCTTCCATTAAAACAAAATACACAAGCGTAAGGGCACGCGTGCACACACACACACACAGACACACACACACACACCCAAGACAGGTGCCTGCTGCATATAAAATGTCATTAATAACTAATCCACGGTCCCAGGTGGGAGAGAGAAAGGCAAGGAGCCAGTTGGGAGACTAAACGAAGGGAGCTGCTGTCCTGCCTCTGGTCGCCTCTGGGAGCAGTCTCCCCAGTGCCGGCCCCAGCACACGGCTTTCTGGCACAGAGTGCCACCCTGAGACCATCTCCCTTCAGGAGCTTTCACTCATGAACAGATCTCTGTGAGAAGGAAAGAGTTTATTGACCCCATTGGTTTAAATAGTGGCATGTCAGATCCTCATGCAGGATTGAGATCTTAAGGGAGGTCAATGTCACTGCATTTGCAACCTTGTGTTAGGTTGGAAAATTGCCTGCAAATTCAGGCCAGAAGGGTAGATGATAATGGCCCAAATGTGTATATGAAGGCATTAGGAATAAAGAGATACATTTTTCTTCTTCTTTTAGTAGCTTGAAGTATAACATTCAAAGAGATTCCTAGAGAAGGGAGAAACAGTATGGCGAAGATAGGAAAGAAAATTGAAATTGTCACGGGGGGGGGGGCTTCATATAACTAGAGAATAATTGTAACAGACACTTTTTGAGCCCTTATGTGTCACACAGGGTCTGAGTGATTTAACTCAGTAAGTTACTAAGTGTAACTGATGTAATCTTCACAATAATCCCATGTAACAGACATTATCAGTCCCATTTCACAGATGAGGAAACCGTGGTACAAAGCTGTACAGCTCGTCAGTGCTGCAGGATTTGAACTCCACCGTGTGACTCCAGAGCCCACAGCCCTTAACCACTTTCCCTGATCTGAATAAAGCAACCTCAGCGCAAGTCAGAGCCTCAAATAAATGGAAAGAAGGAACGATGACACTGCTTGGGGATTTGGAGAAAAGAGAGCTAGAAAAGCCTCTTCGGAAGATCATCCAAATCTGCTTAAGCACTTTACAAGATCAGAATCAACTTTCATTTGGGGGATAAAATACCATCTAGTGTCCAAGCTCTGTGTGCTCCTCAAGCACTCGGCAGCCCTCGAGGCTCGGAGCAGAATCAGCGACTTGGCATTCCCCATGATGGCTTCCCAGAGCCATATCTCTGTCCAGCGCTAGGTCCTGCAGTGGCATTCGGTGTTATTGTGGAGTTTGGGTTATCATCATTCATTAAGGGAGTGGGCAGGTTGGACTTGACCTGCCCCCAGAGAACTGAATGGATTGAAGTGCACTGGGTCCCCTTTCCATTCCCCTCACTTCTCACCACCTGGGCGTTTTAACATCTCCCAGCACCTCAAGAAGAAGGGTGAGTACTACACAATGAGAGATTTGGAGAGAACAAGAGAGACCACAGTCACATAACTTTCACTACAGTATACTGTCATCATGGTTCTACTTGTAATCAGATATTGTTGTTAATCTAATGCATAAATGAAACCTTATCATAAGATACGCCTGTATAGGAAAAAACACAGTTCACAGAGGGTTCGGTCCTCTCTGCAGTTTCAGGCATTTCCTGAGGGGTCTTGGAAACGTATCCCCTGAGGATAAGGGGGGGGTGATGACTCTAGTCCTTTTGTGGCCCTTGTCTGAGGAGACAGATTCTGGAAATATCGCTCAGACTGATGTCCATGAATTTACCACTTCTGTTTTCCTTTCAGAGTGCTATCTTTGAAAGAAAATCCAACCAGGTTATTTCTCTGCTCAAAACCCTGCCTTGGCTTCTCATTTCTCAGCATCATCCTGACTCTTGGGACTTTGCATGATCTGACCCCCCACTGCAGCTCTGCTCTCTCACCTCTTCGCACTCAGCTCCAGCCACCCTGGCCTCCCCGTGTTTCTGGAACATGTCAGACATACTGTAGAAGAAGTAGTATTTTTGTCACAGTATTGGGCACTGAACAGGCACGGTCTGGCCTGCACTCATCTTTACTTTTGTGCTGTAAAATACAAGCCATATAGCCCAGGGGCATGTGGCCAGGAGGACAGACTCCTGGGTTCACAACCTGCTGCTACCACTCACTAGCCAGAATTATGGAGGGAATTTCTTTCTTTTTCTTTTTTTCTTTTTTTTTTTTTTAAGATTTATTTGAGAGAGAGAGAGAGCAGGGTGAAGGGCAGAGAGAGAGAGAGAATCTCCAGCAGACTCCCTGCTGAGCGCAGAGCCCAACATGGGGTCTGATCCCACAACCCTGAGATCATGACCCTAGCCGAAATCGAGTCAGAGCTCAACCAAATGAGCCAAGGGGAATTTCTTTAACCTTTCTGTACTTCAGTTTTCTCAACTGTCAAATGGGGATAATAGTTGAACCTACATCTAGTATTGTATAAGGATTAAATTAGCTAATACAAGGCAAGAAATTTAAACCAGGGCTTAGATATAATAAACACTGAATGACTTTAACTAATATTGGTAAAATATTTATATTTTATATTTATATTTATTTTGGTAATTTAATGGAAATCTTAGCTTTTATATGCATTGGCACTGACAATAGTTATATAGTAGAGTACTCAGTGTATAGTAAAGAACTTAATACCATCTTAAAACCCTAACACATGAACTCCCCCCCCACAACTTTTTATTTAAATTCCAACTGCTTAACATACAGTGCAATATTAGTTTCAGGTGTCAAATTTAGGGATAACACACAAGCTTTTATAAGTTATTTACAGCTCCAGAGATGGTCCAGAGAGAGGGGTTTATGATGGCGTGGACTCATTGGGATTGAGCAAGTAAGCTATCTTTTTTTTTTTTTTAAGATTTTTTATTTATTTATTTGACAGAGAGAGACACAGCGAGAGAGGGAACACAAGCAGGGGGAGTGGGAGAGGGAGAAGCAGACTCCCCGCCGAGCAGGGAACCCGATGCGGAACTCGATCTCAGGACCCCGGGATCATGACCTGAGCCAAAGGCAGACGCTCAACAACTGAGCCACCCAGGCGCCCCGCAAGTAAGCTATCTTTAGAGCTCCAGGCTAGCAGGGAGCAACAGAGAAGATACAAGAAGCTGGGAAGTTTTACATCTCCCCTAACTGAAGAGCCCTGAAAGAGAGTAGTTGGGAAGTATCTCTAAAGATGACTCCAACACGGCTCAGACCCGGCTGGAGTCACAGTCAATTAAAAGTGAAGGATATAAGGAACCATAACAAATGATCAAGCAGCTTTGAAAAATAATCAAATAAAATTTCTTGAAATTTAAAAAAAAAAAAACTTAAGCCTTTAATAATGCCAATTGTTGTACAGAAGGAAAAAAAAAGATCAGTAAAGATTCTTAGAGCATGTTAGAGAATCATTCCCCTCCTTCTCTAAGCAGACCACAGCTCTTCTACTACCTATCTTATCAAACGAGATGTTTTCTGTCGGAGTCTCTGTAAGTCCTCAAGGACTTCAGTCTTCTAGAGGCCACTCCTCCTGTGGTGTCCTCTACACTTGGTGTGGATTTGGACTGAATGACACTGGATCCAGATGGAATGCACCAGACAAACACTGTTTTTAGACGCTGATGGAGTATGGATCCCAGCTACTGGCAGTGTCCTCCTTGTCTACCTCTCTCTACCAGAGACCCAGGGGCTGGGGGTGCTGAGAAATAACTCTAAACCTTTGGTGAGAGGTTTTCAAGGCCCAGAAATTATTGGAACATGTCCTGGTACTGTTATTTGGATAGTGAGCCCAAGAACAATAAGTACAATCCTTTGGTTCTAATCACACGTACTAATGAATGGCTCTTGCTGGCTTTTTTGCCTAAGAAGTATGACTTTAAAGACCAGATAATTACCACAGAGTCAGGACAGGCTCAGTGAGTCACGCAAATTCAGGTTAGAACCGACATGCTCTGAAGAAGCTTCCTTCCACTTCTGATGTGGTTTATTGTTCATATAGTCTAGTCTTTAGGAAAAGTCCAAAATCCACAGGGCAGCATCAAAAGAAATAACATATCCAACTGACAGCTGAATGTCAAAACAAAACTGTGTAATTTGAAATCATTGCCAAGGGATCAGATATTTTAAAAATTCTAGGAATATCTGTGTTCCTGGATAAGTGAATAAAAGATGATAATAGTCTTTATTTGGTAAAAGAAGGACTCTTTAATGAAACAATAAGATCCAGAGCCTTTATTAATTTAACCTATACCATTATTTTCTTTATTTTTCTAAACTCTTTATTTATTGAATGTAGACATAGAGGAAATTTGCAAAAATAGTACAGAGAGCTCCTGCATACCCTTCACCAAGCTTCCCCTAACATCAGCATTTTCCCCAGCACAAGGAAATTACCATTGGCTCTGTAATACTATAAACTAGAGCTCTTATTCATATTTTGTCAGTTTTTCCACTAGTGTCCTTTCTCTGCTTCAGGATCCAACCCAGGATTCCTTATTGCATTGTATTATGTCTCCTTAATCTCCAATCTGTAACAATTCCTCAATCTTTCCTTTTCTTTCATGACTTTGACAGCTTTGAAGAGTACTGACTGGTCAGTTGTCTTGTAGAATATCCCTCCATTTGGCTTTCTGATTTTTTTTCATGATTACATCGAGGGTATACATTTTGGGCAAGAATGTCACAGAAGGGGTGCCCTCCTCAGTGCATCCTATCAAGGAGGGCAGATTGGATGTCTTATTACTGGTGGCTGATGTTCACATTGGTCACTTGAATGAAGTGGTGTCTGCCAACTTTTTCCACTATTAGGTTATATTTTTCTCTTTGTAATTAATAAATATCTTTGAGTGGGGAGATACTTTGTTACTATGAATTATCCTTCTTCTCTTCAAACTTTGCCTACAAATTGATGGATCTTGCCTGTATTGGTTATTATTGCAGCATTTGACTAAAAGTCATTTTCTATTTCTCTCATTCCTTCAACTTTTATCAGTTGGAAGTCTTCTGTAAAGAAGATGCCATTCTCTTTAAGTAAGAGGCAGTTCGTACACTGAGTCTAGATGAAAGAGAATGGACTTCAGAGTCAAACTGCCCCCTTTCGGAATGCAAACTTTTCAACTTAGTAGGGCAAGTATTCAGCAAGTTGATTCTATCTCATCATCATCATCATCCTCATCATCCTCTTCATCATCAAAAATTACCATGTGCCTCCTCCAGAACAATTCCTTAGTTTGGTTTAGAATTGTTAAAACTGTAAGAGTCAAGAGACTTTGCTTCTCTCTGTCTGGGCTTGTTCCATAAAGGGACTGTGTGGAGACCACTCTGCTTTCTATCCTGACCCTATCAAGACCCCATGGATACCACACTATTGCCCACACAGCATTTCTAAAGCACTGCATGGCCAGGGGTGTGGGGTGTAACCAGAAGTAGACTTGTTAAACTTACCGAACTGTCTTTACAGTCATTCTTGGGCTTGCTTCTGATTGTATTTTGCAATTGAAATAGTAGCACTAACCCTAAATATGTAACAAACGATCCTCTACATTTCAGAATTGCTACTTGTGCTACCTATGTGAGACTCGCCTTCACAATGGAGACACTATAGAGCTAACCGTCTTTCACTCCACTCTCCACTGAAGCAGGAGGTTTCCTCAGCAATGGACTACGTTTTGCTTTACACAAGCAGTTTTCCCTACTAGAAATGTGGAAAGTAGCTTTTAGTCATTGTCTGATAATCAGCACCATAATCTTATTTATTGTTTGGGGCTGGGGAAGGCATATCTCAGTTGCAAAGTTCAACTCAGTATACACCTCTCCGTTGCAGCCAAATTTTTTTAAAAAATCAGTCCAATTTCTATTTGTAATTGATTATTTTCTAACTTTCTCCACTTGACGAAATATTGGGACTCTGCTAACATACGCCTAGAAGAAGAAAAGGAATATCCTATTTGGTCATCCCCACTACGCAGCTTGCCCATTTAGACCTTAATCGTCAGCCATCTATTTTCGAAACGTTTCATATATATGACATTACAACACCCATTTCCTCAAAGATCAGACATGGGCCTCTTGTGACTTGATTACCACCACAAAAATGCTTTCCCTTCCAAGTAAAAACTGATAAAAAGTGAATTTAAAAAAAAAGCCCAAGTCACTACAACACTCCATGAACTTTGTTTTGTGGTCAACTCTCCACACACCCTGGTTAGTCGCTGACGGAATCTAGTCGTGGTTCTGAGGCACGCCGTGCTGCCATCAGGGTGAGCTTAATCACAAGCAAGCCAGTCACTCATGGTGCCTAAAATACCAAAGTTTAAGAATTATTTGCTTTTTAAAAATAAGTCAAGGCAGATACACTTTCTTGAAAGGGAGAGGAAAAGTAGAATCATAGCTAGAACCAAGACAAACTTGTAAAACCTACAGTCTTTGTTATCCTTTTTTTTTTTTTAATGGTGGAAACGCCTCTGTATGGGAGTATCAACCTGTGGGTGTCTTTCTTTACGTGTCACTTCGGGACGGCCCCTGCGGAGGGGCACTGGACCTTCGGTGCTTACACTGAAGAGCGACTCGACACAGATACGTATGTTTCACTTACAGGAAGGAACTCAACGTATGCACTTGACAATAGGGGTAGATTAGATTATTGACCCAAAATATTTAACCTCCCTACCCCAACACAGAAGGACTGTACTCCCCCAGCCCTCTGACATTGGGCTTGGCTATGTGATCTGCTTTGGCTTCATGGTACGTAGGGTATATATCCTTCCCTATTCCTTGTCTTGAAGCTTAGCAATATTATTTGCTTTGACCAATGAGATGTTGGCAGACATGAAGCGGTAAGAGGCTCGAAGTGTTCTTGTGCACTTGGATTCGCCTCTCGTGCCTCTGTCATTGCCATGACAGCCCCTGCAGCCCGGGCTAGACACGTATGGAGCGGACCTGAGCCTAACCTGTAACAAGGAAGAAGCCCAGAGGAACCCGTGCCTTGGAACAGCGCTGCCTGCCCGATTCCAGCCGAGATCAGTCCGTCCCCAGCCAACCTGCAGAGACATGCATGAGAATAAATGCTGGCTCTTAGAAGTCATGGAGTTTTGGAGTGGTTTGCTATCCAGTAATAGCTGGCAGAGTAATAAAGAAAAAAGAAAAAAAAAGAAACATCAATATAAAGGGTGCTCAGCGAGTGAGCACCTGGAGAGAGTGTGAGATGAGAGTCTTGAATCTATTTTTCCTTAATAGTTCTCAATTCCCACATGCATCTCCCAGGGTGAGTATCAACCCCACAGAGTGTGATTTCAGAGTTTAAAGAGAAAGGCTTTTCCTACAAATGGCTCCCTAAATGAGAGTCACATGTATAAACATCAAAGCGTATACACTGTACTTAGTGAATAATAATAGTAACAAAGACTCAAAGAATAATGTTGACCCC
The DNA here is from genome assembly GCF_011800145.1 of Mirounga leonina. NCBI lineage: Eukaryota > Metazoa > Chordata > Mammalia > Carnivora > Phocidae > Mirounga > Mirounga leonina. Next base: position 3,715,354 of record NW_023270871.1, on the reverse strand, counting down.
TTGTGCAATTTTGACATCATGCACTGACCCCATAGAGCCTCCAGCTCCATTGTTCGTATCTTGAAGAACTACATATGAAGACACTTTGCAGGACTGGTAGAAGGCAACTGCTAAGGAAGAATGTTTTCTGTGTGGTCAACTGTTTATAATTAAAGTATTTCAGGCATGGAAGAAGACATTAAAGGAGAAATTCTTGGCAGCCAAGTCTCCATACAGAGCCAGTACATTATAGTACCGATTATTCAAAAAAAAAAAGACAAAATTTAATGCATATGATGAAACTTAATCCTTACTGTAATTCTGTGGGCAACATGAACTGTCATCTTTACTTAACTCATTTTGCAAACACAGAAATAGAAGTCCAGAGAGGTTGAAAGTCTTATCTAAAGTCACACAGCTGAGACTGATAAAGGGCCCAGGACTCAAGCCCAGTTCTCCTGGTTCAAATCCCTTGTTCTTCCAGTAACAGGGAGAAACTGAGCATGTCTGATTCGAGATTGCTTCCATTTCCCTTGCTGCTGTGACCCATAGCTTTGAAACGTCTGCTTCACCCTGCGCGTAGGCATGTTAATCGTTGAGGAATTTTGCTTACAGCTGAGATTTGCAAAAAACACCTGCTTTTTTACCCGATACCTACCTCACCCAAGGGGATAAGGAAGTATGTGCACAAACCACTATGCTATGTTTAAGATTTACAGGAACAAAATGACCAGATTCCTGGAGGCAAAGATCAACTGACCAAGGCCTTTCTCAGATGTCTACAGACGTCAGTCACCTTTGGACTCCAACCTCCTCCCTCTTCCCTCTCTTCCTAATAGAAGAGAAGCTCAAATCTCATCCTAGGGGAGATGGATTTGGGGGACAATAGTCCGCCATCTCCTCGGTTTGCTGGCTTTCCAAATAAAGTCGCTTTCCTGGCCCCAACATCTCGCCTCTCAACTTACTGGCCTGTGTCGCATGGCGAGCAGAACGAGCTTGCATTCCCACCACACCACATATGACGACAACTGCAACACAACCCAGATTAGAAAGCCAAGGGTCGTCATAGTTTGAAACACTAGACAAATTAAAAGGTTAAAAACAAAAGCCTTATTAGGCTGGAAGTCCTCAGTCAACAGCAGTTCACACTCTTCTGAGTGGAAATGAAAAACACATGGAGTCAGACGTGCAAAGACGGAAGTAAAAGCTGCAACCTAACAACAACAAAAAACAGGAGACATTTCCAGTGGAGCTGCTTTTCATAAGGGCAACTCTCTGTCATATGTTCCATAGTGGAGGAAGAGACAGAGGGCAGGAATTGATTTTTTTTTAAATAATTGTTAATGGTTCTCCATAGAAATACCCACTATCTCACCAAGTAATTATAAATGTTTACATGACTCACTAGAGCATTATGTCCTAGCCTTCTAACACTGGCATGAAATGTGATTCTTCCAGGAAGTTCTCCTTGATTAATCACTGCTCATCCTCCCGGCCCTGGCCAACCTGCTAACACATGTATATTCAAAACTCTCATAATTATCAACATGTACTTTTGCAAAATGTACTTAAATTGCCTACACGTGTATACCTGTGTACTATCCCCTTGATATATCTGGGGTCTCTGTGTGATTTTGATAAAGGGATAATTATTAACTCATTGACTGTGGGCGCTTGGTTAGTGTAGAACCGCAAATGGGGGGACATGAGTGATTTGTAAATGGGATAGATGTCAGAATCTGGGAGATAAGAGCCAACTTGTAGTTGACCTGTATTTGCAAGTACTCACAACTGAGCTGCTGCTGATTTTTTTCAATGTTTTCCTTGTAGACTTTCTATTCAGCAGTGGGGACAAACACATGGAACACAACAAAGCCGTTCTCACTCAAACAAACTCTTACTCAGCCATTTAAGAACAAAGGGGCAGTTAACGAAATCACAGGCAACATATTTAAAACAGAACAAAGAAAATGCATTTTTTGGTCCCCTACATAAGTAATTTAAGAATTTGCTGTACAGGCGTTATTAAGGCAAATTATTTGATATCTTTTTTTAAATATCATTTTTTAAAAAATATTTTATTTATTTAGTTGAGAGAGAGAGAATGAGAGAGAGAGCATGAGAGGGAGGAGGGTCAGAGGGAAAAGCAGACTCCCCGCCGAGCAGGGAGCCCGATGAAGGACTCGATCCCAGGACTCCAGGATCATGACCTGAGCCGAAGGCAGTCGCTTAACCAACTGAGCCACCCAGGCGCCCTTAAATATCATTTTTAAGAAAAGGATTTGATGACGAATGCAATCTGTTTTTGCATTTGTGGGGGGAAAAGATAAGGGTCAGCTTTCTTTGTTAGAATGAATCTCACCATCTGTGGCCACAAGTTCCTCTTTCAGCTAAGCATTTCAAAACCAAATGGCAATATTAACACGGAGGGGTTGGGGTGAGCCCATGACAAAACCTCATAGGTGCACAACCGAGAAAGGTGCCACCATGGAGGAGGCCAGGGCCAACTCTCCTGCCGTTCTTCCTTGTCACGAGCTCCGGTGAGCAGGGGATATCCGAACGTCATGCTGCAGGAACACGAGAGTGTCTCTTGGAAAGCGAGAGCCAAGTGGAATTCCCTTCTGCAGGCTACACCCCTTTTCCTATCCCATCAAAGGGACACCTCGAAATATCAGGTGAAAGCACTTACAGAGTCATTTCCCTTTTCCCAGTTCTGACCCAAAGAAAACCAAAGGTTTCTGTCACCTCCTAATCATTAGCAATCCGTGGCATAGGGTTTGGAGTGTCACCTTCAGGTGGAGTGCATTCTGCCGTCATGTCACCTGCATTAGGCAAGCCATCCTCATTCCACTCCCATTTCCAATGGGAATAAGGACAGATACATGTCCCAGATGTGACCCGTGGAGGGGAGCCTGCCCTCAGTCGTCAGCTTCTTCTGCCCCTGCCCGAGATGGCAACTGCAAGTGACAACGCAGGGGCCGGAAGTCAGATGAGCAGAGAAGAAGCTGACAGAGGTACAGTTAGCCTCGAACAGAAACATCCCACCATCCAGGCTTCAACGTGACCTTCACTAAGGTCAGCCAACATGGACTGAAGGGTGACCCGGATGTGCCTATGGATGTGTGTACACACGTATACAGTCAGGTTGATCTGTCCGACTCCACCAAGCATTTGAAACAACTGAATAAAATATGGTCCAGGCTCGGGGCGCCTGGGTGGCTCAGTCGTTAAGTGTCTGCCTTTGGCTCAGGTCGTGATCCCAGGGTCCTGGGATCGGGTCCTGCATCGGGTTCCCTGCTCAGCGGGGAGTCTTCTCCCTCTCCCTCTGCCTGCCACTCCCCTTGCTTGTGCTCTCTCACCCTGTCAAATAAATAAATATAATCTTAAAAAAACATATGGTCCAGGCTCACAAGGAGCCTGGTCTAATCCAGAGAAAGACCTATAAATGCATCCGTGCCATGCAGGACAGGGCAGGCTAAGTGCTGCTGGAACCTTCCCCACCACCACAGGGCGAAGGGTGAGAGGCAGCATTTCTGATGATCAAAGAAGGCTTCATGGAGAAGGCAGCGTTTGAGCTGAGCAGAGATCATGGACAGAATCTAAATAGGAGGCACAGAGCAAAGAGAACTCCCAGGAAAAGGAATGCAGGAACAAAGGGATGGAGAAGAAAAAGTACAAGATGGTTTGAAGAGTGATCAGTGACCACGTTGGCTAACGCACGCATCCCTCTCCTCTGTTAGTAAGTGGTGGGCGGTCAGTGTCTACAGTGGATTTTGGAACAAGAGCATTTGGGTTTAAATCTCATTCACTGCATTCCTTGGGCAAGCGACTTCGCCCCTTTGTAGCAGAAGCTGCCAATGCCTGGAGCCCCTGGGCTTATCGACTCTGCTCTAGCAAACTGACAGCTTGCTCACCTCGGCCAAAGGGTGTGTTGTCACTGACGCATGTGTTTGGCTGGTGGACAGGGCAGGCCAAAAGTGCCAGGGAGTTAACATCTCAAGAGCAACCCGCTACAAATGACCTAGAGGAGTGGGTGGAAAACTAGCCCAGTCCCTTGGCCCAGGGTAGAGCTGAGCTCTGTTCCCCAGTCTCTCAGAGGCCTACAGCTGGACCATAGCCCTAGCCATCCACAGTGGTGACCCACTCACTATCCCAGTATCAACACTTCTCTCTTGCTGTTACAACAACCCCCTTCCTCACTGGACGTCCTGGTACCTGCGTCCTTGCCACGTGGTCTGAATTTGGAGAAACCCAAACTAGGACGTTCTTTAATCCTCAGTTTCCTTCTCTGTCCGATGCGGATAATAATGGCTACCTTGAAGAATGGTGAAGAGAAATAGATAAGATAATGGATTACCTTACTTACTAACATAGTAAGTGCCTCATAAATATTGGCTATTCAATAAATGTTAGAGATCCCTGAATTGTAGGCCATCTGATAGAGACAGAGGGTGGGAACCACTGAAAGGTTTTATTTAAAGGAGTGCATTGAGAGTATCACCAATGACCTTCCTTGGAGGACCCTGGCCTTTACTGGAGGACCTGGTCTTCAGTGGAGGATCCTATCCTCCACTATTCACTGTAGGATAGAATAGTGAAGCCCCCTAATGCTCCTCAATATCCATTTCTCCACTTGTTGCAAGCACTTGAGAGGGTAACACATTTCTGCCACATGACTACCTGTGGCCAGTAACAGTGAGTGAAAGAATGGCACACTGAATGTTTGTCGGTATGAAGTCCTCCAGTACCCTCTTCCTGCTGCATTAGGATATCTAAACAGAAATGATGGAATTCTAAATAGATAGAACTTCAGGGCGCCTGGGTGGCTCAGTTGGTTAAGCGACTGCTTTCGGCTCAGGTCATGATCCTGGAGTCCCGGGATTGAGTCCCGCATCGGGCTCCCTGCTCAGCGGGGAGCCTGCTTCTCCCTCTGACCCTCCCCCCTCTCATGTGCTCTCTCTCTTTCTCTCTGTCTCAAATAAATAAATAAAATCTTTAAAATAAATAAATAAATAGATAGATAGATAGATAGACAGATAGATAGATAGAACTTGGGTCGCAGAATGAAGACACTGTGGAGAGCAGCCTCCTGCAATCTATGATGACCATGTCATATAAATTTTGTTTTAAGCCTCTGGGATTTTCTGATTAATTGTTACTGCAGCCTAACCTGGCTTGCTCTGACTAATACAACTGGGAAGGAGGCAGAAGGACTGAGGCAAGGGAGTTCAAAGTCTGTTGCAGGCCTCAAGTAAAAAGGATCTGAAATAAGACCTAGAAACCGGACGGTGAGGGAGGGAAAAGAAAGAGTAATTCCTAAGAAAGAAAAATCAGCAAGTAGGGGAAGAGAGAAAAGGAATTAACGATGACTCCAGATTGGCAAACTTGGAACACTGAAAAGAAGAGAGTGCCATAGAAGAAAAAGGCAATCTAGAAGAAAACTCAATTGGATGAGATATGAGTTTAAAGGGGTTCTACTTCTTATCACTGAAAGAAAGCTTCCTACCCCTTCTCCCCACAGAGGACTCCTGGGATTGGGGGGTGAACCACATGGGGTTTCCCTAGTGTTACACTCATAACAGTGAGTGGTGATCACAGATCCAATCATAGCACATAACCATGGGATGGCTTATACCTGGGGCCCTTGCCTTCTAACCCAGTGCTCTTCCTACCACACAAAATTGCCCCAGTATTGAAGAAATAGCACACATCTGGTCTACACAACCAGACAAGGGGTTGCTCAACAATGCAGTTAATTTAATATTGTCTAGACAACCGAATTATGTAACCTGTTAGGAAAATAAAGCAAATATTTGTCATCTTTTTCCTTCTTATAGTTGGAGACTGTTTTACCACAAGAAAAATTAGCATTCAGGTTGTCCTCAACTTCGCTATGTAACTGAAGAACACCACTTCTCCCCAAGAATGGGTAGAAGCCCTATATTTTCTCCACCTATGAACCAAGGTCTCAGGAACTCAAAACCCTACTTTCAAACCTTAAATATGGACTACTCAATCAGACTCTTTGATAGTAAAAAATTTAAAAAATTATTTAGGTTTTTGTTTCATTTTATTTTTAGTTAAACTACAGTTGTGAGATGAGAGCTTTCTATTTGGCCAGAAGATGAGAATAATAAGATGCATAATAGATAATATCAAAGTGGAGGTCCTTTATTTCCCAGAAATACATTTTTCCATTTTCCAGTTTTAAAAATGATCATCTTTCTTTCACAATAGTTATAGCTATTTTACTAATTATATTGAAAGTGCTAGAGGATGTCAAGAAAATTGGGTATTACAATAAAACAGCCTTATCATATATTTAAAGCCCTTTTATCTTTAACAGGTTTTTTTAAAGCTGTAGACCTGTGCACTGAATTTTCATTAATGTATGTAAAAATACATTAATAAAGATCTATATTAAGAAGTTATACTGAAAAAGCAGTTCATAATGTACCTTTCAGCTTTATAATTAGTTCTGTAATCTGTAATCAGATGATTTAAATCTCATAGAGGTAAATTATAAACTAAGTAATTTCTATTTCCAAGAGGAATCATTATATCTTTGGAATTTTGCAAAGCGTTAATGAGTTTTAGAGAAATTATTATATTTCTTATCACTTTATTCCCAGCAGTTAGCACAATACCTGGCACATGGTACTTGCTAAATAAACAATTGCTGAATGAATAAATGAATATGTAATCATAAATAAGTGATTAGCAAAAGCACATTCATTTGTCATTGACCCCATTCAGGGCATGAAAGACACTCACTTCCAAGTCTGAACTCAGAGCACTGATCCATTGCCTTCTGACTGGTTGGGTGCCCATTTTGACGAGATGGTTCCTTTGCCTTGTGGGTTATTCAATGGCAATATGCCTGCCTCTGGACAATGTGTGATAGAGTGCAAAGACTGCTAATCTGAATCAGAAGATGTAGGATCTGGTTGCTCACATGCATAAAGGAAATCTTCATTAAAACTACAGCAAACTAGGGGCGCCTGGGTGGCTCAGTCGTTAAGCGTCTGCCTTCGGCTCAGGTCATGATCCCAGGGTCCTGGGATCGAGCCCCACATCGGGCTCCCTGCTCTGCGGGGAAGCCTGCTTCTCCCTCTCCCACTCCCCCTGCTTGTGTTCCCTCTCTGGCTGTCTCTCTCTCTGTCAAATAAATAAAATCTTAAAAAAAAAAACTACAGCAAACTAGGCTCTGTGCTAGGCACGTCATATGCATCATAGAACCTAACTCATAAAACTCCACAAAATGTAAAGGATTTATCCCCATTTTACACATGAAAAAAACCGGTTCACGAAGAGTAAGGAACTTGACCAAGGTCACAGATCTAGGAGGCAGGACTGTAAAATCGCTCTGACTCCAAAATCTACCACCAGTAGCAATACTAATGATATGACAAGACTGCAAACTGCAACACTATACAAATATGAGCTATCGTCATCATAATCCGTCAATCTCCTAAATTTCTACCCGTGCCCTCATAGATATCTCCTATCTGAAAGCGATGAATACCACTTAACATATCCGTGGAGTCCTTACTTGGCCAGACCACTGTGGGAGGCTCTGACCAGGCCTGCTGTGTTCAGTTCCTTCTTGGTCTGTTTAGGTCACACGTGACTGCCTGAGCATTTCACCCGTGGGTCATCATTTTGTAGGTGCATACTCACTGTTCGAGAGTGATGTTTGCTCACTCTTTTTTTATTTTTTTTAAGATTTTATTTATTTGCGAGAGAGAGAATGAAAGACAGAGAGCATGAGAGGGAGGAGGGTCGGAGGGAGAAGCAGACTCCCCGCCGAGCAGGGAGCCCGATGCGGGACTCGATCCCGGGACTCCAGGATCATGACCTGAGCCGAAGGCAGTCGCTTAACTGACTGAGCCACCCAGGCGCCCATGCTCACTCTTTCATAATCTGTTTAAAGGATAGCAAGATGGTGCTGGTGGCACAGCAATCCACACTCAGATATTCGGTCCAGTGATACAGTGTTCTACTGGCCATTTTATGTCCATAAAAGCTAAGGATGCTGGACTTCCAGGGCACATGGCTGAGGATTAAAGGGGCTTCTCATGCCCTGTCAAGACTTCACTCTGGGTTGGAAGTCTACCATGGCCACCACCAAATCAAGTGCGTCTCCCTTGAAGAACTAGGCAGTTTGGGCATGTACTAGCTTACCATGCCCCAGGCTGATGCCTCATGATACACTTTGCTGAGAACGTGTCACTTGTGCTTATTAGAGTGAATTTTAAAATGTAAAAGATTTGAGTGTCACAGTGTTCATTCAGGTCAAGTGTCCAGCCCATCTTCTGCAGGGCAACTTCAGCCCTGGAGGGGCAGGAGGAAGTAGTCAAGAAAAGTTCTAGCCCATCCTAGCATGGTTCAAATCCCAGTTCAGCCGCTCAACCTCCTCTTGCCTTAGCCTCCTCATTGGCAAGATGGTCATGGACTAAGACCTACCTCAAAGGGATGTTAAAAGGAATACAAGTATAATTATTTCTAAGCACTTGAAATAATATTTGGCACGTGGTAAAGCTATTTGAATGTTAAAGCTTTTTTAAAATTACGAAATAGGGGCACCTGGGTGGCTCAGTCGGTTAAGCATCTGCCTTTGGTTCAGGTCATGATCCCAGGGTCCTGGGATCAAGCCCCACATTGGGCTCCCCACTCAGTGGGGAGCCTGCTTCTCCTTCTCCCTCTGACCCTCCTCCCTGCTCATACTCTCGCTCTCTCTCAAATGAATAAAAACAAATCTTTAAAAGAAATTTTAAAAATTAAAATTACTAAAGAGTCTACCAATTACTCTATTTTTTTACACCCGTGTGTCATTACAGAAGACACAGGTTTTAAGAACCATTGGAAGGTTACTCACTGAAAAGAATTTCATTGATTTGAACTCCACCAAGCCAAAGTTAGTTGATAATTTCATCAGGGTTTGGCAGAAGCTTGTGTACAGCCTACTGTGATGAAATTACCTGTGCAAACTATGAGTGTGAATGAGAGGGCTGGATGTTAACAAACCAAAACCAAACAACTTTTTAAAGCACTGTGAGCAAATGAAAGTCTATGTATTTCCGGAGCCCACTCCCTCTGCAAAGCATACTGCTACCGACTGCCGTCCACACCCCAGGCAGGCTTGGGGTTCACAAGGCTCCCCTCTCTGTAAGACCTTGAGCCTTTGCTCCCCAGCAGCCGGGGGTGTGCTTCCCAAGACTCCGCCCTTTCCTTCTGTAAATGGATGAAATACAAGTATAAGAGAAAGTTGTTTCTGTAAAAACTGGATTGACTGCTTTGGGCTAACTCAATAAAGGGGATTCGAAACAACAATTGCTACAACTCTAAAAGACTGGAAAATCTAGAAGCATTCTGCACTCAAATAAAGCCCATAGGTTGCGGTGTATGCTTGTAGGATGACCAAGAACTCCAGTGTGCCCATGCTAAAGAAAAAAAAAAGCTTTCCCCCTACTTCCCAACATTGTCAAATAAATCTCCCATTACTACTTTTTTTTTAAAGTTTATTTATTTATTTGACAGAGAGAGACACAGCGAGAGAGGGAACACAAGCAGGGGGAGTGGGAGAGGGAGAAGCAGGCTTCCCGCTGAGCAGGGAGCCCGATGTGGGACTTGATCCCAGGACCCTGGGATCATGACCTGAACTGAAGGCAGCCGCTTAACGACTGAGCCACCCAGGCACCCCTCCCATTACTATTTTTTAAGTGAAAATAAAATGTATCTATATTTAAATTGTCCCCTTAACTGACTCTTTCAATTAACTAACCAAGGCAAATTGGACTTGATAGGGGAGTTTCTACTGTAATTATATGAAAATAGTTACTCTTGATAACAACTGAGTTTTATTGTCCCTTTAAAACAAAGCTATTGTCATAACTTTAAAATATGAGCTGAATGAGGCTCCTAGGATATGGCTCAGACCCATAATGCTTTCTATGTATGTGTATTTTAGACATAGTTATTTATTGCCTATTATCTACATCAAATGGAGAATCTATTGGTTAATAACTCAATTGTTTCAGGATTATTTACAATCAGAACAAGACCCCCACACCCATCTGAAGCTAACTGCCCTGGACTTGCTCTAACAGCCAGCATACTTCTTAAGTACTAGAACAGCCCCGTCTTTGTTGGTGTTTGAGACCTGAATCAAGTTATTTGTCAGAAAACAAGAAACTTTCAGCAGGAAAAGACAATGTTAATGGTATTAATAATGAATAAAGACACCAGAGAGGGAACATACAAAAGACAGTGCTGGGCCTGCTAACCTGTACTTCCTGAAGGTTTAGGGCTGACCAGAATTCCAGCAAAATATGGCCCTCAGCTTGTTTTGTAAATAAAGTTTTATTGAAATATAGTCACACACATTTATTTACATATCGCCTATGGCTATGTTTGCTTTACAATACCAAGCTGTGTAGTTGCGATACAGACCCAACAAATTAAAAAAAAAAAAAAAAAATTTAAATATTTACAATCTGACCCTTTAAAGAAAACATTTTCTAATCCAGCCCTTAAGGATCAATTCTATACTAGGCAGTGCTCTATAAGTTATGATTGTCAGTGTGTTTTCCAAAGATGTTCTGGAACTTTGCCATCATGGATTAATTCCTCAAGGTCATCCCCAACAATGAGAGATAAGCCAATGATTAAGCCACTGACACTGTCTTATGATACAAATTTCTCCTCAACTTCCCTTTTAGGGTGTCTCCTGGAAGGATTCACTCAAGAGCATGCTATGGAGTTAATTCCAGATGGACCTTCTGATCCTGTATAAAGTCATTCTTTTCTCCACCCTGACACCCCTGTCTATCTACCTGTGGGTCTGGCTTCGAAGATGGTGCCTCTCACAGATCCTATAGTTTGGAGCTAACCAGGAGGAGCCAAGAAGGTAGCTTGGGCCATTACTGACAAGCAGAAGCAACCTTTTTTACAGGTCATTTTTTTCTCTGGACACAGCACTGTCTTGAGAGCCTGAACTGAGCACTCATTACCTCTAAACGTATAAGCAAAGACCGATTTTGAAGGGAAAGAAGAGATAGTCAATGAAAACAGAAGTTGCACATGAGTCTCTACCTACACACCCATGGTCATGGAGGTGGTGGGTCTAGCAGACAAAGCATTGGGCCACAGATCAAAAGACTTGGGTCCTAGTGCTCATTCTGCCACTAATGAGATGCATGACCTTAAGCAAGTGACTTATCTTCACTAGACAATACAGGGTTAGACATCTACCCCTAGGGTTCCTTCTTGTGTTTAAAATTCAGGGTTTCTATGATGCCAGCCTTAGAAGGCTGTGTTGTTCCTACCAGTGCGTGGTATCCAGCAAGCACTATGTAAATGTTAGCAATTGTTATTGTTTTGTGAAGGCACAATGCATGCCTTTAAATGTAAATGCAGGTTCTTTGCCATTGTAACAATCAACAACCTAGAAGCAAATTCTAAACAGCAGAGCATACCCATATGCAATGAAGACTGTAATTCCTATTGGCCTTCTCAATTAGCACAGTTTTTGGTTTTGTTTGTTTGGTTGTTGCTGGTGGTGGTGGTTCTCTGATCTACAAACCAAGTGCAGTCAGCCTTCCTGAATACTTCCAACTGGAGAACTGGTTCAATCATAGCCTATATTTTGTACAGCGGTGTAGAGTCACCTCCCACCCCCCACCGAAAATCCTAGTGCAGGTTAGGACTAAGAACTAGGACTCCGGCTGTTGAATTTTTAAACATCTTCTGCCTTTTTGTCATAATGTACATAAACCTTGTGTGGGGGGCAGGGAAGGAGGTGTCAGTCCTGAACTTCCAAATAAAATTCATCAGTTATGGGTGTAGAAGCACTGTTAGTATCCACCATAATCCCTCCCGCCCCACCACTTCAGAGCTGGTTGGCCCACTTCCAGCCATCAATCTCTGCAACTTTTTGCCGGAGAGTTTCTCAGAAGACATAGAAATCTGCTCTGCTGACATGACTGGCAGGCTGGCAGTGTTGGGGAATAAACGGCCTCCCCTGCAGCAGCCCTTCCCCAGGGACGAGAAAGTTGGTCCGAATGCCCCAGCACCTTCTCCCCTCAGGTAGGACAACTCCGAACCACGTATTCTTTAACACTTCCTTGAGTTTCTCCCCTGAGTTTAAGCTCTATCATCCACAACGTATCCCACTTGACAAGAAAACCTTCAGGGATTGCCTCCTCGGTGGACTCCTTGTCTCACTCCCCCATGCTCCTGTTTTCTGGTTTTGTTTTGTTCTGTTTACCTTTCAAGTAAATTATTTTTACTCAAATTTTTGTCTTAAGGTCTGTTACTGGCGAATCCAAACCAAGACAATGGATGTAACCTAATTAATTCTTATAGAGTAATAAGCATTTTCAACTCAAATCAGTAGAATATCAGGTACAAGATATTTATAGCTAAGGAATCAGAACAGAATCTAAAAAGTATCAAAAGCCTAAAAGCTAGCAACTGCCTGAAGTGGGAGAAAGTCCAAGCTTCCCACGGCCTTTCCCCTTGAGGACAAATTCACTGGAGTTATAAGAGGTTAGTTTTGGTTCATGGTGACTTTCTCAAGAAATGAAGAACTATGTTCCCTTCATGTCACGTGTGTTTGAGAAAGCTCTGGGTTTCCAGGATTTCTATTAAGAGTCCTTGACACCCCTGCAATCATTTCTCAACACCACACAGCGATGGAGAGGTGATCCAAGAGGCCAGCAGATTTGGGCCTAGAAAACAAGCTCATCCTCAAAAGATCAAGGTTCCTGTTGCTTTTGCCATGAATTTACAGCAGGCATCCTTACGCTAAATCAGACCTGATCCTCAGAGAGTTCTCAATGCAAGGCAAACATAAATCAAAACCTTATGGTTATGGCTAAGGAGGAAAATCGTAGAAATAGGGCATATATAACAAAGCAGTAGGACCAAAGGTATCAATTATGGTCCCAGCAGGAAGAAGAATTTACTTAATTAACAAAGATTTTAATTAAAAGACTACTTAGAGAGGTACGAGCTGCTTTAAGGGAGAGTAAGGGATATTGAAGGCAACCCAGAGATCAGCCCCCGTGAGATGCTCCCACTACCCCCAGGGCAGAAAGTACAAGTGCAGAAAACCACATTAAGTTACCGAGCCAAGCTTTTAGAGAAACACAGTAGCAAAGCAGGAGGAACCAGGGAAGAAATACACCAGATTCTCTCCCCTGCTCCCTCTGATCGCCTTCCAGTGCCGCCCATTGGCTGAACCCATGGGAAGCGAAGGGAGGGATGGTGCTCGGACAAGGTGGCCCCACGGGGTAAGGGGCAGGGCAGAGAAGAGAGGGAGTGAATGTGGGGTGAGGGGCAGGACAAAGGTAAAAACCCACGGGCATGTGGGTGCAGAGCGGAATATGTGGGAAGCTCAGTCTTCACGGGTAAAACTCTGTAGTCATTTCCTTTGTTTCCTTAATACTCAGTTCACCATTTCCATCCTTTTATCATGAAAATATTCATACATACAAAAAGTGAGTTTTAGAGTGGACACCACATAGGTTCTCACCACATAGGTTCTACCACTGACCTTTTACTACTTGCTTTATCATATATGTGTCGTATATGTATCTACCCCTCCCTCCATCCTTCAGGAAATCTTATTTTTTATGTATTTCAATGTAAATTTCAGACATCAGTACACTCGTCCCTAAATCCTTCAGCAGCATATCATTTACTTAGTTCACTTTTAATTGCTATTACAATGCAGCTTATTTTCAGCTCTGCTTTACATGTACACATGCGCATATATTGTTTATACATACACATACCTAGTGTTTATGCACACTCACACACACGTGTATATACATATAGACATGTATAAGTCAATTGGTGAGTGGGTCAATCAATTGGCTGCTTTCAGTTGGGCTGCCCAGGGGCATTCATTTTATCAAGCATGTTGGCCCTTACAAAACAACGACTGGAAAAACCTTCGCGAACACTCCAGCTTTCGGTTGCTTTACTTTCCAGGGATTACAGAATTGATCTTCGTAAGCAAGCCAGGGTCAGCACAATAAAACTCAAGAGGAACGCTGGAGAGCTAGAGTACGGTTTTCCTCCCGACCTCACAGTCAGATCTCATTACGAGAGAGGGGGTCAGCTTCATCCCTTTTCCTGCAACCTGACCTTTGCAGTCACACGGCCAATGCCATTCCCCACGCAGCCTCCTTTTCCTTTGGTTTTAAAGACAGATGGGGGAAGGAGGGGAATTGAACATTGGACTATTAACTCCTCCTCCCCCACTATCTTTTTCTTTTTTTTTTATTCCCCACTATCTTTTGATGTACGAGTAAAAGGTATTATTGCCTTTGCTTCGTCACCTCCCAAGACATGATAAAACACAGATCTGAGGCAGCCCCGCGTGTTACTTCAAACTCTACCTGTGCTCCATGTATCGGAGACGACATATGTCACAGGATGGACTTAACCAGACGCTCCTTAAAACCCCACGATTCCAGTAGCCTTTGGCAGCAGCACGTAGGTAGGATTTAAATTGCAACACGGCTGCAGACTGCATCCCGAGAGATTTCCTTCTCTAAATCACACTGCCGTGTGGGTTTTCAAATGTCTGCTCAGGTGGAGCAAAAGCGTTGGCACATGGAAGCGACACCTTTCCTGTTTGGTGCTGGAGGGAGGAAATGAATCCGGGGGCTGGGAGCAGAATCGAATGAATCACACGATGTTAAAACATCTTTGCCCACCACAAGGCCATCGCTTTCTGTTCCACAGCTGCCTGGGGAAGGCCAACTGCATGCAAGACACTCGACCGGGCGACGGAGGGGACCCGCAGGTGAAGCCGGCATGGTGCTTGTCTTGACAAAGTTACAGATCTAATCGAAGGCGTGAGTCAGGTACACCGATCACGTAACGCAGGGAGAATGAGAGAAATCACAAATGGCTCCTGGCTGGGAGGGCACATGAAGACTTCCCAGAACGGGGGGCAACGGAGCCATGTTTTGAAGGGTCACTGCATTTCCCTGGGCAGAGATGAGGGAAATATATTCCAAGGGGGGCAGATCAACATGCTGACGGGTGCACACTGGGAAAGTGAAGAGGTGGTCTACAGAAGAGCAAATAACTAGTTTGGCTGGAATCCAGGTTGTACATTCTTCCGTGAGAAGACAGGAAAAGTAAGTTGCAGCCATATTGTGACAGACCTTGGATGCTCAGGTTTAGAGTCTGGAAGCCAGCAGGAGCCAGAAAAGAATATCAAATACAAGAGTGACAGGATTAGAACTGCATTTTAGGAAGATTAGTCTGGCAGAGAGTATGGTTAACTCAAAACGGGGAGAGAATAGATATCATAGAAATAGCAGCACCTTTGATATTTATTCTCTTAATACCATAGTAAAGAAGGTAGCTAAGGAAATTTTTTTATATTCTAACTGCAAATAACCTCTGTTTGGGTAAGGAGCCATACAACTCATACATGAGAAGCTGTTACTACTACAGTGGCTATATATAATCTTGACATATGATTTTGATTCTTTCTTCTTGGTTTTACATAAAGCCCCGAATGAATGTTGGCTATTTTTATTAAACTCTAAGGCTGATTCTAGATCTTTCATCAATAACATGAACTTTATGACTGATCTAGATACCAAAAGTCATCGTCTAACAATATAAACTCCAAATATCTATAATATAAAATTAAGGAAATGAAATTATGTTCAATTCCATTTTCATGGGAGCCGAAACTCAATTATATATTTATGTCAATTTTTCAATATTTGAGGCTATATCAAGTGTGAAAAAGCTACCATCTCTACCACTACATAAACTCTATAAACCATAATGAATCTAATTAATATGGACTAACTTTGGAGTGCAATTATTACCAAATGTTTAAGTGGTTTCCTAGGTGCATTTCCGGAAATCATATTATCTCATTTATTTATCACACAAAACCTTTGTGGTAGGTATTACGAGCCTTAAATTTCGGATGGAAATCTAAGGCATAAAGAGATTAAGTACTTTGTCTGGGGTCAGACAGCCATAAACTTTAAAACTAGGATTCAAACCCAGGTCTGTTTATTGGATTCTTGCTACAATTCCTCCAAGTTGAAGGGATGTGTGTAGGTTGTGACCAAAGCCCATCAATTACTTTAAAGGAATGCTTCTTTTTTTCAAATGAATGATGTACTTGTTTAACTACACTAATTAGGAACTCCTAGAATATCAAAGAGATGTTTAAGAAACCAACAGAAACACAAACAATGAATCATGGAACACTACATCAAAAACTAATGATGTAATGTATGGTGATTAACATAACAATAAAAAATTTTAAAAAATTAAAAAAAATCAGGAGGGCAAGAGGAGAGAAATGAACACTGGGTATTATATAAGACTGATGAATCACAGACCTGTACCCCTGAAAAAAATACTGTATTATATGTTAATTAATTGAATTTAAATAAAAAAAGAATATATAAAAATAAAAAAAACAACAACAACAGAAAGAAAGTCTTGAGACTTGAATGATAAGCCTTGAAATATGCCACATTGAAGGTCTAGCAAACATCATTTGCCACTAAAGAAGATGGCTAAACGGTGGAGGAATGGAAAATTTCAAGGCCTGCTGAGTCCCCTGGGTGGTCCCTGACACCCCAAAAGTGTCTTCTATAGGAGACATCTGGAGGGATTCTGGAGCACTCTCCAGCTAGTACAGCTGCTTCCCAATTGCAAACAGCCCTTCAGTCATCATGTACTTTGCAAAAGGCACACTAACCAGCCAGGAGTATGACCGAAAGCAGTACCTGTTCATTGTACGTAGTGTCCTATGACAGGCATGGAGCCTCTGCAAGTAAAGAATGCCAAATCTTGTTGGTAAGTTTCCTCCTGACTGCAGAGCTGGACTCAAGCAGGTTGCAATGATCATGTTCTTATCCATTAGCTGCAGGAACACCCCTGGATTGATGGGAAGCAACAAGGGCTAGGGATTGGACAACCCAGGCTCATATCCTGGCTCTGCCTCCTTCCTCTGCTAAATCATCGGCTCTTGACTTCCCTGTAGGGTGAGGGTTATAGGATCAAATGAGATCATTTCTATGAAAGTGCTTTGAGACATGCGGTGGTTCAACCCAATGTATCAATTTATTTTTGTTGGGATCAGTCCACACTGTCTTCAGCCCCAACAAAGCAGGCTGTGGTGTCTAAAAACTGATTTTTATATTTTAAGATGCATATCTCACTGAATAAATTATCCTACCATGAATAGTCCTTTTTGTTATGGGACACAAATAGAAGGAGCTTCCAGAAAACTATAGGGAAAATAATTGGAGTTCTAGTTGATGTGTCTTAGGAATTCACTCTCTTTAACCAACTTGATAGTTACTTTACTTTTTAAGAGGGATTAATTTTACTTTGTGTAAGATGGAGCAAATAAGTAGCAACAAATAGCATATATTTATGTAAACATATACATATTTTTGCATCCTATTGCAAACCAATCTAAGTCCATTTGACTGCTTAGTTTCCAGGATCTTTTGTTAAATTATGATTGCTTCCAACACACAAAGATAGATGGCAACTATCTGCTTTTCAACCAGGTTGTACACTATAATGAATGCAAATTCTAGGCCAAATTCTGCCACATACACAAATATTCATTGGCAAGAGGTCAAAAAGTTCTCATAAACTTACTCTTTTAACATCCCCTGTCTGTGGGCTTAGGAGCCCCAAAGCATTCCATCAGAAACTGTGACCCCATCTGGTCACTTTCTTCCTGTGCATGCGGCCAAACTACATTTCCTGGCCTCCTTACAGTTAGGTTGGGGTCATGGGACCACGTTCCAGCCTGGCACATAAAAATCTCTCACACAAGCTTTCTTTCTCTTTACCTTCCATGACACCTTGGAAGCCCATTTTAAAGATGACAGTATTAGAAGATAGAGGTTGCAGAGACAGAATGACTCAGGTTTTCAAGTCATCATTTGAAGAAGAGCAGTCCAGGAGAGCTGCCCAACAAGGAACATTCACTTTGGACTTGGAGTAAGTAAAAAATACATTTTGTGTCAAGCTACTGAGATGTGGAGTTGCTTGTTATAGCAGCAAGCACCTTGCTGAGGCAGATCCATCAATACCCTAATGGCAGAATCAGCAAATCAGTTAGGGGGAGCAGGCAAATGAGTCTACTGTTAAGTGAGTGAAATACAGGACTGACTGGGACTTTAGCCTAACTCCAAAGCAGCTTGACTGTTGGGTTCACTGGTTCTTATTCTTTGTCTACACAAAAATAGAGGGACAAGTATGATCTTTCTACCTACTCACATATTTCACCAATGAAAACATTATTTCTAACATCGTTTATGCTAATTAACAAACCATCTAGCCTAGATTTAAGCTAACATTTATTTTCATGTATTTTCCAAACCACTTCTGAGAGTGGACTTTATAGTAAAGGTCAAGTGGTAACTAGCCCTGGAGTGTGGATTTCTGGCTAGCACAGAGATAAAGCTCAAAATATTTGACCACTGGTATGGCTCAGTCACTGAGAGATCAAAATATATGTAAACTCTTAACGCAGGAGTGGTACCTTCTATGTCAGATTACTTGGAGTGTTAATTAAGTACTCTTAGGGTACAGATTAAAGTAATTCACACAGTGACTGTTTATACTGAAGTATTTTACAAATAAATTACAAGCAATATAACAGGCATCTAATTCACAGCCATCATCCATTTTATTTATTTCTCTGCTCACTCTAAGAATTACGAGCAAAGGATCATGGACCTATTCCTAAGTGTAAAATTAGATCGATAAAATTAGCCATCTGTCCAAGGAAGGCTCTAAACTCAGGTTGTATTTAAGTATTATGTTTCCAATTGCCCAGATGTTACAGAAAAGTGCCTGCTGATACAACTCCTTTTGCACAATGTAAACCATTAACTGGCTAATATAAACTTATTGCACCAAGAAAAATAAATAGCATTAACATTACATTAAATCTGATTCCGGATCTTGGGTGCCCTGTCAGCAAACACAAGTGTTAAGATTTAAATTGCTCAGGATTTGCAGAGTCAGATGAAGAAAGAATCTTCAAGTGTCTTTAGAGGTGAGGAAGAAGGGACTGGAAATGAGATGAAAGCTTCAGGAGGTATATTCTTGGTTGGTGTGGTTGGTTAAAGTAATAGTAATTACTATGATTATTGTTGAATGATAATATCCTATTTTTGTGAAATACTTCAGCTCTTTCAAAGCACTGGTCCGTTTTATTTCCTTTGATTCTTAAAATAAGCTGGTGGGGTTATCTGGGATAAATGGGGGGTTTCACAGCCAGCCAAGGAAATGCAAGAATCATTCATAGGAAAGGAAGAGCCAATGGAGCCTGGCCTCTAACATCCCATGTCACTGGGAGTGGTTCATGAATTACTCCCACCTACTGATCAATCAAACCCAAACCATTTCTTAGCTCCCAAGCTTCACGGAGATTTCCACCGACGCCCAGTCATGCATCAGTCTGGCTAATTCTCTTTCAGGAACAGCAGCTCCCCCTCCACCACCACACCCTGCAAAACCTCCCCAAGACAATTACCAGGCAAACAGCATCCACCACCCTTGCGGTTACTGTTTCTCCAAGGAATTCATTCAAGCAAGACCACAAACGTGGTGGCCGCATTTTCCAAACCAAAAATCGAGGCATGTGGTCAACCAGAGAGTCCTTCTATTTTGCCAATTAATTTATCTGAAAAACTTTATGACTCAGTACAAATTAAATCACATGTAATCAATCATACATTAATACGTATGGAAAAGGAACACGAAATCGTAAGTGTCCGTGTTTCTCGTCGGGCCCGGCACATATTCTTCCAGTCATGCATATGCACTCAGTTGTTTTCCTCTGTCCAGATTAAACAATCCCAGTTCCATAAATATTGCCTTCCAGCCTCAGGCTTCTGTGCCTTTTAAATGCTCTGGTGCTTGTCTTGCCTCACTTAATCCTTCCAGCAACCTTAAATGGCAGGTTCTTTCCCATTTTTACAGAGGAGGATACGGAGACCACAGAGCTAACATAACTTGCCTTACATCATCGAGTCACTAGTAAAAAACAGTGTCAGCACTTGAACCCAAATCTGTCAAATACTAAAGTCTGTGCTCTCACCCAAGAAGAAACCAGCCTCGGGGGGTGCAAGAACAGGTGCAGAGTGGGGGGCGGGGGGCGGGAGGGTGGAGTGGGTCTGAGGGAAATGAGGGCGGGGGGGTGGGTTACACAGAGCTCCACGTGGCTGCTTCTTAGTGCTACTGCAGGCTTTCCCTCCTCTGGGGAGGAAGAGGAGGACCTGCCCAGAGGAGATGTCGTTCAGCCGCCTTCCGAAGACCACAAGCCCCAAATCCAACCTTCGGGAGACCCGCGGAGCCTAAGGTTACAATACTGACCCAGAGCGATGGGTTGTCGCGGCCAATCCCGTGTGATGCAGACAAAGGAAGGAAGGGGGACCGTGGGTGTCCCACAGGGCATCCAGGGAGAAGGCCCGGAGGAAAGGGAGGCCGACAGGAGCCTCAACTCTCCTTTGTCAGGTGTCAACGCGGGGACTGCAAACCACCTCATCAAGTCACCGGAGGTTCTTGTTAAAAAGGCAGGAGCCTGTGACGCACTCCAAGAATTCTCATCCGCACGGAAGGTCAGGAATTACTTGCCTGGGTCAGAGGCCTGAGACCCACTGAGGCCAGACCTGCTCTGAGCCCGCTCCGAACAGTGCATCCTCTGCGGGCAGCTCTTTCACCTGTGTCCCCTGCTCCCCCCCACCCCCAATCCCCTTGCGATTCAGGGGTCTAAGAGGCAAGCGTCTTCCAGCTCATTTCAGGAGGCCGAAGCCACACTCTGGGGTCTTTCTTCAAAATGGGAGCAGAATCAAAGATGGGTTTGGGGGATTCCGCTACAAACGGCCATTTAGGCTCTGCAGTCCCTCTTTACCTTTTTCCTTTTTCTATCCCTGAAATAGCAGGTATACTTCTAGTATCTGCAGTTTGACATGCTGTGGCCAGAGTAAGTGGCAGCGGTCCTAACCAGCTCAAAAGACTTTCTGTTGCAGTCAGAACATCCCATCCTTCACTGAGTCGATTGGGAGCAGCCAGTGCTGCCGGCCGAGCGGGTGAGGTGGGAGACGCAGGCTGCCCACGGGACCACCCTGTGGAAGCTGAGGGCCCACCGCGGCCCCAGACGCCTGAGTCCCTGTCTTCCAGAAACCTAGCTCTGTGGCACTGGACCACTTTTGAGTTAGGCAGATGGACAACTACTCCCAAAAGAATTCTAAGGTTATTAAAGCCCCGGGCTCAGGCTAAGAAACACAAAGCAAAAACAAAAAACACCACTCAGTTCCTTTCTGGCCAAGTCACTCTTCCATGAGAAAGAATTCTGAGGACACAAGTTCCGCTCATGTTATAGGACATTTACCCCTGACCTTGACCTCTCTGTCCCTTTACCTCCACAGAGAATCCAAGGAAAGAAAGAGAGGAGAGGGAGGCTTCTTATAGGGATTAGATAGGATGTGGAAACAAAGAGGAGGGTAGGAGGGCTGAGGAGATGGAGGAGTGGAGGAAAGATTTCTGCTACGTTGCTTCGACTGCATGGATGCCAGTAGTTAAGTGCTGGGGATACGCATATGGCCCTCATGGGGGGAAATATGTGTGGCCTTTATAAGCTCCAGTGTTCCCCAAGAAGCAAGACAATCTGGATCGCACTGTAGTGAAGGACTTTGAGTTGGAAAGGGAGAAGGAGGGACAGACAGAAGAGATGAGCCTCCCCCAAATACATGCTTTGGGAGGGGGACTTGCCTGAGAGCTGTAAGGGGGGGCATAAGCAGTCCCTTGGGCGGCAGGTTGTTCAGGTTGGCGTGCAGGAACCAGAACAGGGAGGCCTCTGACTCGTAGCCAGTGAACCTCACACTAGCAGCAGCAGAAGCTACCTAGAGGCTCCTGGATTCGCCCCATCAACGAGCAAGACACATTGCCCACCAGCTAACTCTGCTCCTCCAGACTCTCGTTTTTTTCTTTCTGAGTTTCTCTGGATCTTCCCTGGAGCCCAATTTTTGCAGGTAGGGAAATGCTGAGGGAGCAGAAAGGAAAAGGTGAGAGCAGTTTTCCAACCTGAAAGCCAGTGTCTGGAGAAAATTATAAAGTAATGAAAAGCTCTTCCTAAAGATGGTTGTGGGCCCCAGCTCTTCTAGGGAAGACCTTCAGTTCTCAACCCTGACCTGGCCTTGTCCCACTGCCCCTGGGGCCTCAGGCAAGCTGGAAAGACAGGAGGAAAGGCAGGGCCCTCGCGCAGTCCTCCAGCCCCTCTCTCTGGGCCAGAGGGTGAATTAGCACCATGAGTTACCAGTCTGCCTGTGGGAGCAGGTGTGTGGCTCACTGTGTGTGGATTCCAGCACATGTGTCTGGATTTCCCTTTCTCACCTTCCTGCTCCACACCAGAAAAATGACAGTCCTTCCCATGCTTCCTGGGGGACTCTGGATAAGGGAGAAGTACCCACTCAGGAAGGCCTGGGTACTAGTTCCGGTTCAGCCTCTGATGTTAAGTTGGACAAGTCCCTTAATCACCCTCAGCCCAGTTGTCGAATGAGGCCTTTTCACTTCCTTCCAGGTCTCTGATTCTAATTTGTAATCTGAAAAGGAATGAAGGTTATGCGATGTTTCCAGGCCAGTAAGGCCCAGGGAGATGATACTGTCCTATACCCTACCTAGGGTCAGAAGCCCCTTTTCCTGCCTCCAGGTCCTTGGATGGATCCTCTGGCCCCCACAAGACTTAGCACCCAGGAGCTCAACAAGAGAAAAGCAGCAGTTCATGGACGGGTAAGGTTACAGCCCCTGATTCTTGCAGATGAGGTCAGCGGACAATGGCTTCCAGAACTCCATCTCAGTATCGTTCACACTCTGTTATCTTTGAAGGCCTGGGCACGATCCCGCGTACAAATGTTTAACAGGCTCCGCACGCCCAGCAGCAGGGATAATGCCCTCCACCTGGCTCTGTCCCATGGGAGCTCCCCTGTTCAGCCAGGACAGGTCTGCAGGCCTCTGCTCTCAGGACCACTAAGGACTCCCTTCCTGGTCCTGAATATCACAGCCCGTATCCCATTCCATCACTTACTAGTTGTATGACCTTGGAGGAGATATTTAATCTCTCTGAGCCACAATTTCATCTTCAGTTAAACAGGGGTAATAATAGTATTATTATTCTCACAAAGAAGAGCTGGGTTGATTAAATATCAGTATGTGCCAAGTTCTTAGAGCAGTGTAGCAAGCACTTAATTAGAGTTCGTTATTATTATTTAATTTGACTTAAGAGCTGTCATTTCTTGTTAGTCTCGGCAAATGCAGAGGTTTCTTTATTAATGCTCAATGGCAGAAGATGAGCTATCTTGGGGCAGAGGGAAAGGTTGCCTATGTTGGACCCAAATTCAACTCATCATTAAAGCTGCTACTTGCTTTTTTCCCCACCAGAGGTAGGTGGGATGGGGAATTTTCAGGTTGATTTTGAATCCAAGACTTCTCCATCTTTTAGGAGCGTTAGGAGACAGACAGGTCATCCAAAGAAAACAGGACTGTTCAGCACGCCTACATGGTGGCCACGCTCCCTTCAAAGTACTGCTCACAAACCAATTTCTATGGAGGAAATGAAGTACAAAGAAACTCCTATATGGATCCTAGCAGGATTTGCTGGTGTCTGGGGAAGATTATAAATTAGCTGGTTGCTGTTCACATCAGAG
Organism: Mirounga leonina; assembly: GCF_011800145.1. Classification (NCBI taxonomy): domain Eukaryota; kingdom Metazoa; phylum Chordata; class Mammalia; order Carnivora; family Phocidae; genus Mirounga; species Mirounga leonina. The sequence continues at coordinate 3,691,640 of NW_023270871.1, read as the reverse complement.
CCAAGCAGGGCACATTCAGTTTTTAATCTGGACCAATTTTCTGGATCAAAAACTAGTCTTTCCAAGGGATGTAAATGAGCCCAGGAGGAAATTTTCCCCTGAAGTTTATGAAGTAGCTGTCATTTTAATCTGAGCAGCTTTCCAACCTGAAAGCCAGTGTCTGGAGAAAATTATAACGTAATGAAAAGTTCTTCTAGGCTAAACCTAGTCCAAACACCACTGCTACCTCAAATTTGATGTATTTAATATGCCAAACTATTCAAAACGTAGAGTTTCCACTATCAAAACCCTGTCCATGCTTCAAATAAAACCAGAGGGGCCAAGATGGCATATTCATGGCATGAGTATCAGAATGAGACCCTGGATGAACCAGGTAGAAAATATTTTTAGGAGAGAAGCTACAAAAAATAAAATAGGAAATATGGTGACCCATATGAGTAGTTTTGTATACAGTAGGCTTTTGTGGAATGCTTTTAAAAAAATTCTGCTTAAATGGACTGTAATCTATCCTTAAAAGAATATTACATACACTGCTTAAGCTTAAAAACTATAGATACAACTAGGCATCGCTCAAAAATTGTGACTAGATGGTTTTATATGAATAAAGCCACAGAATACAATTGATCATGATGTGCTTATCTTAAGGAGAGAAGTTAGAAAGAAGCCCTTCACTGAAATCCTTGAAGATGGGGATATGCGTGCATGTGAGAAACAATTTAATACAACACTGCCTTGGACTACTGCTTTCATCTCCAAAATGAATTGAACAGTGGCTATAGAACAGCTCATAATTTAAGTGTGTTGCAGATTATGACAATGACTCTAAATTTCAAGGCAGGTAGCAACTGACACAGCTTGAAGAGCGAGGGTGTCCCCCAGAGCTGAAAGGCAACAAGTCATATTTCCAAATGAAGAGATCCTTGAGCAGTGAAAATATTTAAGCAGCCATATGGGGACCTGCCAAGATTATTTTCTTCGCCTCTGATAAATTTCCCTGGTTTGTCTCTTTCTTATAGAATCGTTATTTGTGAAGATAAACTGCACTTTCTGCAGTTTTGCAGACTGCATTCAAATAAAGTTATACTGCTTTCCATTGTTCAAAGATGTAATTAATCCCATAAGACAACCTCGCTTACAAAGTAAACTAAAAAACAAAAAACAAAAAATCCCCAGAAAAACACAGATTTTTCAGCATTCAAAATACGGTCTCAGCAAATTAGAATAAAATTCGTTATTCGGGCAACAACGTTTAGAACTTTATTGTTTAGAATGCTGTACTTGGAAGAATCTCACAACACAGATCAAATCAAAGTAGACAAAAATACATGAAGAACTTTTACCAGTATAATGAGAGGAAATGCAAGTTACTGAGTTTCCAGTTCTCTCCAATTCTTTGTAACAGCCTACACACAATACATCTTTGTTTAAATTGCCCAGCACAGAAAGACGGGAGTTCAAAATACGGTAAAATTAACCCATGGGGCACTCCTTTCTGAGAAAACGGCCCCAGAGTGGAAAGCATCCTTAAAAGCAGAGGCCACATCCCACACAGTGCCAGGCAGGACCAGAGATTGGCACAGGGAACCCCAGGCAACAGACACTTAACACGAAATGGCTGGGCTCTGGACAATCTGAATTCAATAAAGATGTTTAGAGACACAGGAGGAGCTGTTTGACTTCTCTTGCACAGTTGCAATCCTCTGTAATTGAGACAGCATGATCGCTGTCCCTACTCTCAGCTCTCTGTGCTCAAATACACAGCCCGCCTCCACCTCTACTGTGTCTGGAAAATAGATTATTCTTTCAACAAACAAACATCCCTGGAACCGCCTGAGCTGCGGGGAGGCGGGGGAGGGCGAGGTTCGCGTCTTTTCTCGGCTCTGGGCAGAGAAGAACCCAGCTGAACTGCGACCGGTCAGGGGAGAGAGGGGCGGTGCGTTGCCCGCTCTGGTCCCGGCAGGGACCGGGACCCGGGCGCGGTGTCCCCGGGCGCGCCCCGCGCGTTACCTGGCTTTCGGAGAGCCGCTCTGAGCGCCCCTGCGCTGGGTCCGAGGCTGGAAGCCAGGAGCAAGAGCCGGAGCAAGGCGCCCCGGATTAAATCCATTTCACGCGGGCGCCTGCAAAGTTTCACCAAGTCCCGGGCGCACAGGGAAAGGGCGTCTCCTGGGGGACGTGGGGGGAGGCGGCCCCCGCGGATCCCCTGACCCGGGTGAGGAGGTGGAGGGCTGAGAGAGCTGGACCAGCAACGACGGAGGAGTCCGAGGAGGCCGGGCAGCCGCCGGGAGGTCGGCGTGCGGGAGTGAAGTCCTCTCGGAACCGCAGGGCTTTTCGGAGAGGGGGGGGCGGGGGCGGCGAAGGAAGCCGACGGGGAGGGACCGGCTGGCCGTGGGAGGGAGGGAGGCTCGACCCGCCCGGGGATGGAATTACAATCGAGTGGAAGTGAGAGGGGCAGGCTCGGAGACAATTTACTCTTCGCCCACCTCCGGGGCCGACAGCCCGCCCATCACCCTCTAACGACCCCCGGCTCAGCCCTTCCCTGCTGGTGACCTAGATTGGGGCGCTAGGAGGGGCCGACAGGGCGGGAGTTAGGGGACTGTGAGTCCAGGACCCTGCGCTGTGGTCCTGACCCTGAAATCCTGCGGCGCCTTCCCCTCCCCCGGCTGTACCCTCCTCCCCTCCTGCAGCCGCGCCCCTCTAGGTCACTTCCACCCAGCTTGGGGACTTTTCCCAACACCTCCAAAGGTTGCTCTGGTCTGTCCAACGCACTTGGAGGGGAGGGAGGGTGTCTGCAGTTTGCAAGTGGGGGAGGATAAGAGGAAGAGGGGGCGGGGCCGGCCGAGTCTAGGGCGCTAAGAAGATAAATGGGATTTAAGGCGCGCAGATGGAGAGCGGAGGCCCCGCCACTCGGTTGGAAACGCGGGGTGGAGATTAGGGCCCAACGCGGGGGAGCGGGGTCCCCTCCCTGCAGAGGAAGGCAACTTGAGACCCTCCAGGGGAAGAGATGAAAGTCCGGGTTAAGCCTGGCGTCGGGGAGACGGACGCGAGCTCAAGCCCCCTGGCGGACAGAGAAGACCAGACCCGGACCCGGCACCCGCCGGCTGAGCTGGGGTTGGGGGCCAGAGCGAGGTCCTGGCCACTGATTCAGGGACCTGGATTCCCGGGTCAGCTCCCTTCTCCTCTGGATTTGCTGCCCTAAGATTCAGTAAAATACGCTTTTTGTCGGGTTTCCTGGTGGCGCTGCTAGAAGGGAGACCCCGGGACTCAAGTCCACTTACACACTAGCGGGCTGATCTTCAAGCCAGCGAGAAGGGAAAGCAGATACATAAATAAATAAACCAAGAGAGAATAAACCTGGAAGAAAACACAGCCTTGGCCAATTCCTGGGGAAAGATCAAAGGCCCTAGGAAGTGCCCCGCAGAGGGAGCCTGCCCCACCATGCAGCCCAGCTGAGGCTCCTGGGTGTCCTGGCCCTTCATTGTTAACCTAGGCTTGGGAAAGCAGGAGGCAACAAGGTTGACCCATATCTCCCCCGCCCCCCAAAGATTTCTCCTCCTCTTTTTAGGAATGAAGTATGCCCTCGCTAGAGGGTTTGTTAGGAGCCCAGTCTTGTTTGTTAGCAAAGCCTGAGCATATGGTCCCTTACATGTCGGCATTCTCAGGTGTGCAACTGCCCATAATAAGTTCAAATCCACTCTAGCTGAAGTATTTGCAAGTCTTAGCTGTGACACCAGACCTTGTCCTTTTACATGGAGTTAGAGTAGAAAAGTTGAACAACCGGTGCTCTTCACTTCCAAAGTGATAACAAGGCCATGTTTGGATGCCAGGCAATGTGACTGCCCTCAGGACTGCTAGTCTCAAACGCAGCAGAATCATATATCCTTGGGACTGTCAGGATGCCCAGAGGTCATCTAGTCCCTACCTCCATTCCACACAGAATCCTGCCTTCAACACCTTTGGCAGGTCATTCACCTGGGTTTAACCTCCACCTGTGACAGAGAGATCCTACCTCACCACAGGCCTGGAAGATGTTGGATAGCTCTTTTTATGAGAAAGTGATTTTTTTTAATGATTTATTTATTTGAGAGAGAGGGAGCACGAGCAGGGGGCAGAGGGAGAGGGAGGGAGAATCTCAAGCAGACTCCCTATAGAGCGCAGAGCCCAAGGCAGGGCTCGATCCCAGGACCCTGAGACCATGACTTGAGCCAAAACCAAGAGTCCACCACTGAAATGACTGAGCCACCCAGGCGCCCCATGAGAACGTGACTTTGTATAGCAGACCTAAGGTAGTGCCCAGAACCGAGCAGGTGGTACCATGAAGATACCTTCCATGTTGGTTCTGCTCTTTCCCACTTAAAAATAATTCTCCCTGAGGTAAAAAGTGGAAGTAATAATAACCGCTATTATGGCTAGCATTTATCCTAACACCTATTGTATACCAGACCCTCTCTGAAACGCTTTAGAATCCAGTAACAACCACACCATGTAGGTATTGTTATTGGTATTATTCCCATTTGACAGATGAAACTAAAGCATGAAAAAGTTAAGTAACTTTCTCAAAACTCATGCAGCTCCCAAGAGACAGAGCTTCGACTGAACCCAGGTGGTCTGGTTCCAGAGTCCAGGCTTTTAAGGAGAGGGAGGGACAGCAGACACAGAAGTGGACCAAGAATCATGGGACCTTGGTGTTTAATCTTAGGCTCTGCCCATAGTGTATCCTGGTAAAATGAAGGGGCTGGATGAAATCATTGGTAACTTCCAGGTTCTGCTTTGTGTTTATCATCTGATGACCAGTACCATCCAATCCAAGCCAGTTTTGCTCTGAACGTGCCTTCTAAACGACTTGAACAAACTGTCCACTGCAAATTTTGCAAGCCCAAGTACCATCCTTCTTGTATACCCTTGACCTCTGCCCATATTACCGCTTCATCCCTGGCCCTGGGCCTCCCTTTGATCTTTTGCAGATGGCCATAGGTGATTGGAAATCTGGCTTGGATTCTTCAGAGGCCCCCCTTGTTTCTTCCTTGCAGGATTATCTTCAATTATTGTATTTTACTTTTGAGCACCTCCAAATGCTCTGGATCCTCAGGCCGTTGAGATAAGGCCTTACTTCCTGAGATCTGCTTGTTACAAATCTGGGGCATCCCTAGGGCATACTGAACTTATTTCCTTTGATAGTCAAATCACACCCCGCAAGTTTCCCTCTCCTACCAGTTTGACAACCAGTTTATGGCACTTATAAATATGACTAAAGATAAATGGACGCTTGCCTTTCACTTCCTGCCTTCTGGGAGGAAGGGAACTAGAGAGGGCAAAGAGGCTTTGAATGTTTCATTTTAAAAAATCTGTTCAAATTCACCTGAGGTCTAAACTCAATAAGGTCACCGGCAGAAGAGTGATCTGCCTGCTTTGCTCAATAGCGTAGGAGAAGAGTCTGATCTTTGCCCCTTGGAATGGATTTGGAGGGTGTTTAGAGGAAAGTGAAGGCAAAGTTACCAATGACAGAATGTTGAGGAAGTCCCTCCATGAGAGTGCGGAAAAACCAGCAGCCAAGATTTAGCCTTAGATTTATTTTTTTGGAGAGGTTATGTGTACATATAAAATTTGAAAATGTACATATAAAATTTGAAATGTGCATCAGGCAGAGTGTATAGTGACAAATAAGTTTCATCCCACCCCTCCCAGAAGCAACCACTATCACCAGTTTCTTGTGTATCCTTCCAGAGATATTCTATGAACATATAAGCAAATAAATACACAATATACTTAACACAAACAGGAGCATCTTGCACATGTTTTTTTTTTTCAAATTACAAAATTGTATTTAATATCTGAACACAATTTTATAAAAACAATGCATTCAGAAGGCTAAGGACTTGAAGGAATCATGGAATGATGATTATAGATTACAAGGATTCTTTGTATGGTGATATACTGATTTTTGAATTTCCATTATATTTATTTATTTATTTATTATTTTTATTTTTAATTTTTTTTATTATGTTATGTTAACCACCATACATTACATCATTAGTTTTTGATGTAGTGTTCCATGATTCATTGTGTATAACACCCAGTGCTCGATGCAGAACGTGCCCTCCTTAATACCCATCACCAGGCTAACCCATCCCCCCCTCCCCTCTAGAAACCTCAGTTTGTTTTTCAGAGTCCATAGTCTCTCATGGTTTGTCTCCCCCTCTGATTTCCCCCCTTCATTCTTTGTACGTGCTTTTTAACCTGAAAATCTGCCCAAATCAGCAAATAGAAATCTGCCTCCCTCTTACTGACTGCTGAATAATATTCTGTTGTGTGATGTGCAATTGTTCTTTCTCTGTTGTTTCCTATTATGTCATTATAGACAATACTGCAGGGCATGACCTTGAATAACAGTTTGCACATGTTATAATAGACGGTGGGGTACATTTCTAGACTAGCCATTGCTCAGCAGAAAGGTAAATGCCTTTTCATTTTGATGAGTTGGCCAAATTTCCTCCCTAGGAGAGTATACAAATTTACATTCCCACAAGCAATATAGAAGCATGACTAATTCCACAAAATCTAATCAACACAGTATCTTATCAAACTAGAACCATATATTATTTCCAGCTCATGGCTGGCTCAGCCAGTTAAACATCTGACTCTTGATCTCAGTTCAGATCTTGATCTCAGGGTCGTGAGTTCAAGCCCCACATTGGGCTCCACACGGGACACAAAGCCTACAAGGAAGGAAGGAAGAAAGAAGAGGAGAGGAGGGGAGGGGAGGGGAGGGGAGAGGAGAGGAGAGGAGAGGAGGGGAGAGGAGAGGAGGAAGGAAGGGAGGAAGAAAGGAATCCTAGTTTGTGAAGTATCTGTTCATGTATTTTGCCCCTTTTTCTATTGATTTGTCAACCTATTTCTTTTTGATTTGTAAAAGTTCTGTATATAGTCTGGATATAAGTCATAGGATTTTTTTGTTGGTGGTGGATGTTTATATTGAAAATATTTTTCCCACTCTGTCTTGTCTTTTAACTCTCTTTTTTATTTTTTTAAGATTTTATTTATTTATTTGAGACAGAGAGAATGAGAGAGAGAGAGCACATGAGAGGGGGGAGGGTCAGAGGGAGAAGCAGGCTCCCTGCCGAGCAGGGAGCCCGATGAGGGACTCGATCCAGGGACTCCAGGATCATGACCTGAGCCGAAAGCAGTCGCTTAACCAACTGAGCCACCCAGGCGCCCCATCTTGTCTTTTAACTCTCTTAATAATGATTTTGAATGAACAGAAGTCCTAGTTTTAATGTACAATTGATCAATTCTTTTCATTAATGGCTAGCATTTTTAATGTCCTGTTTAAGAAATCTTTATTTACCTCAAGGTCATGAAGATATTAGTCCATGTTTTCTTCTAAAAGTGTTACTGCTTACCTTCCACATTTAGATCTGTGATGGACTTTTGTGTATGAGGTAGGGTAGTCCTTAAGTCTGTTTGACTGGATGCTCCCTCCTGATTTAGATGTGTGCAGGTGCATCTTCATGGGGAGATGGGGAGGGTATCTTTTCCTCTGCAGGCATCAGCCAAGCTGATATTCAAGGCTAACACTGTGACTACACTTCTCACCAGGTATATCTGAGTAGATAGCTACCTTGCATTATATGTTTTGGAGCATAAACAAAGCCCACGTGCTCTAAATATCTCACCTACAGGTTTCTCCGTTTCCTTGAAATTTCTACCATTTGAAATACTCCCTTGAGTTAAGAGTATAACTTGTTAATGACATATCCATTCTGTTCCAAAGAGCACTGGAGAAATATGGAAGAGAGATGCTTTAAGAGCTTTTATCCAGGTGGTTCTCTTAACATGGACGTATTCTTCCTGAAAAGGAGAAAGGGCTCATTAATACTGTGCCTGTGAACAAAAAGGTGAATACTCATTATCAGCTAATTTAGCAGTCACCTACGATATCAGTTCCAGGATCCACAACCGGTAGAGTATATGAGTTTGAGAGTGACTTGGGAAAGGGGAATTGGTGGTGGGCGAGGTTCCGAATGTGGGATATGGTTTGTTTACAATAGCACAACTCTGGAAGCCATAAACAAACCTTTCACTAGAGGAGAGACGGGTAAAACACATTATGGAATATAATGGAGCAGTATTCAGCCATCTAAAAAGGGATGGACTTAGAGCTTCATGGGCTAAAATGGACAAAGCAGACAAAGCAAGCTGCAGAATGGAGCGCAGGTGTTCACAGAGTGGTGGGAAGGGGATTTTGGGGTGTGGCACAAATGCAGGAGTAATTAGCAATGTGTTATTTTTTTACTGGTTGTATTTTTAAATTATAAGGATCTCTTTATCTGGCTTAAAAAGAAAGTGGAAAGCATTTTAAAAGAAGATACTTCAGTCTAGGTGGAGCAACAGAAGGAATGATGGGGACTGAGAAACCAAGAGAAGAGTTACAGGTCTCACCCATCTTGGGAGAGGGAGACAGGCATTCCCAAAGGGGAGGAGGACATGAAAGGCAGAGCTCACAAATCATGGGATTCTGTCTGGTGTGCCAGATTTCATGTGCAAGAAAAAAACAAACAAAAAGCTACCATCTTCCGGAAATGCAGGGAGAGCCTGCAGCCCATGGAAGATTGGGGCTCCCCACACAATATGACAAAACACGGGAGCCCCACAGTGGCTGCAGGCAACTGCTCAGCACACTCAGAGGCATCTCTTCAGAGTGCTGGCATGCCATTTCAAAATGTAGGGCTTGTTCAGGAATGATGCAATGTCCAGAACACCTCGGTGGACTGGAGGTCAGGAGACCTGCACCCCAGCCCTGGCCCTGTCACTAACTGTCAAGGGGACTTTGGTGATTCAATCGACTTCTTTAGACCTGATTTTTCTCCTCTATCAACCAAGGGTGCCAGGTAAGATGAGGTCTCAGCTTGTCCTAGCGCTCACAGCTATCAGCTTCCACCGAAGAACCACTTGACCTTTCCCAAGATGGACAGATGTCACTACTTAAAAACAAAAAGGAGTCTAGTAAAAGGCTTGTTCTCTGAAAAAACTTTGAAGTTGGAAAGCAATAGTCTTTTGCCAAAAAAAAAAAAAAGAAAGAAATAAAAAGAACACAAAATAAAACATTTAATATACATGCACACACATATACACACACATACACACACAGATGGCAGAACAAAAGCAATTCCTTGCTTCAGAGAAGGCTTTAGGAAGCAGACTCAAAGTTTCCAAGCAGGCCACATCCAGTATCCAGACAGAGGAAATGGGGAGGTGTGAGCGAGGAGGGGCAGGGAAGACCAGGGCTGGGAGGTGGGTGTGGGAAGCAGAGGAATGCTGGCTCAGTTTCTGGGTTAGTTAGTGACACTGCAAATAAATGAAAATTTTCTGATGCCAAGAGAAAACCTGTGGAAAGAAGCAAAAGGCTAATCTTCCATCTGAGTTTGATTATATTTTTATTTGTGCATTTCGTAAGAGAGGAAGTGAGGAGGAGGAGGGGACTGGACGATTTGAAGGTATGGTGTGATCGGTGTCACCAAGCAGAAGGTGTCAAGGAGGTGAAAAATAGCTGGGTGAGGGGGACACTTGGTTTGTATCCAGCCCCAGGGGAGGAGGGCAGGATGACAGACAAAGGTTTAAGCAAGAGAAAAAGCTGTGTGGCTTGTCAGGATGGCCGGGCTGTGGGACGAAAGAGGAATGGGACAGCGTCAAAGGCTGATCGGAAAAGTAGGAGGGGATGGCTTAGATTCATAACAATATGAAGTTAATTGACAACATGAAGAAAGATCAACAGTGAAGGATGAGGGAGAAGGTAGCCTCGGTTTCCTCCCCTGTGTAATGGGATGTGACACCTACTGGAAAGCTGTGCCCATCAGATGGGATGCCCCAGTGCACTGTGCATACCATGCACTTGGCACTCACTGAATGTTGGCTTTATCTCATTTCATCACCCACATTTATCACAGAGACAAGCGAAGTGCTCCCCGGAGTTAAATTCCAAAAGTGCTAGTAGATGATTGCTAGCATAGCAATGGAGACTCGGGGCCAAAGATGAAGCTTTGATCCAGACACTCAACATGAACTGGAAATAATGGAAGATCAAGGTTTGTATTTTGAGACAACGAAAGACATTTCCCCAAAGATTGTGACATCCTAGATAGGGATTCTCCCAGGAAGGAATAATAGCTGAGCCATCAAAATAAATGAAGATACACACAGGATAGACCTACAAGTGGTAGGATGCCAGGGAGCCCTAGCTGCTCCTGGGAACATCTAACCTATTCATATTTTCCTTCAGCTTGCATGCCTCTTAATTGATCCAGTATGCATGTTTTTCATGTTCCCTATTTCCTTTTTTGTTTATTACTCATTACGTGTCCCTGGATGAGTCACATGGCTTCCCTGACATTAGTTTCCTGGGCTGAACTTCAATAGAACTCAAGATCCTTCCCAGCTCAGACAATCTTGCATCTGTGTTTGGGCATGGTGGCCCCAGGCACATCTTTCTCAGTCATGTCTAGACCCCAACAACTTATCCTGGGAAATGCTACCATGGCTCTGGTATTGGAGCCAAAGGAATAGACCAAAGTGGTTGTGGAGATGTTGACTTGCATGTAGTTGGAGAACTAGTGGACTTCATCTCTCTCTAGGGATGGCTTTAATCACCCTTTGTTCCCAAGCTCTATTATAATCATGGGCTTAATTGGAAAAAAAAAAAACAAAAAGCTCTCCACTCTCAATGGAGTAAAAAGCAGATGACAGCAATATAAGGACTTTATTTTGAAGCATAAGAAAGTATAAGTGCATATTTACTTGTGCCCCCATATGTCCTCATCATGCACGTGTATGCCTAGACGTTCCCAAACAGTAGAGAACTATATGGAGGGAAATTAGGACAAAGAAAAAACCCAGAAGTCGAGAAAACGAACTGAGAGTGGAGAAAGGAACAGAAGTGGAAGACACAGCGACAGGAAGAACATCTCGCCTATATTCCAAAAGGTCCGCAGAATTGTAGCTCACAAATCTGATAGCACAGTTTCAAGTTTTAACTAGGTAGCATTTTAATGACAAGTCAAATAAATAAACAAAATTACCAGTTCAAACTGATGGCTCTTTACAAGTGTGCCCTTCTATAAGAAATCTGAATTTATGCAAAAGTTTCGTTTGGGGGATAATTGGGATCTTTTTCATGATTTTTAAAAAACTTTTAGGAAAGTGGTTGCTACAGGGAGATTTTTCCAAATGTTTCGATTGAGAGAATAGACACTTAAGCCAATGTTAGCTTTAATTTCAATTTGTATGTATTCAAATATAAAGATAAAACATTACTGAAAGTGTAAGCCAGGGAAAAAATTGGAATATATATATATGTCCAAACTGATATTTCATTAAAAAATTTTTAAAATGCAAATATTACATTATTGGAAGAAAACAATTATACTTAGGGAAAAAAATCATTCTTAAAATGTTTTCCATCGGGGCACCTGGGTGGCTCAGTCGTTAAGCGTCTGCCTTCGGCTCAGGTCATGGTCCCAGGGTCCTGGGATCGAGCCCCGCATCAGGCTCCCTGCTCCACGGGAAGCCTGCTTCTCCCACTCCCCCTGCTTGTCCTGCTTGTCCTCCCGCTCTCACTGTGTCTCTCTCTGTCAAATAAATAAATAAATAATTTTTTAAAAATATATGAAAATCCTTTAAAAAAAAGAAAACTTTTCCATCTTCCTCTCCCAAGTTTTCATAGGAAGCCAAACCACATGTTCTATAACAGAGAACAGAAATACTCTAAAACTCTCCTTACCTTTCCAAGGCACTAAAATATAGCCCTCTCTTACTATATAGCATTTGCTTAGCCTAAAGAGACTTTAATAGCAAAGTATCTCTAAGATTATTGGGATAGTAAAGAACTGAGAATCAACTTTTTAAATCCCTAAAGGATCTAAAACTTTGTCAAATGTGTCAAATTCACGATTAAACAATGCTCTAATAAGTTTATCAGATTTGAAAGCTAGGTGAGCAGGAAATGTTGGGGAGGAGAGGGTGTGATGGTATTTTATCCTCAAACATCCAAATTAATTAGACTATTATTTAGTTTGTAAAACAAGGAAGTTTAAAGGAGAGTTTGCAAGCTGTAAATTTTCTAAATTATATTTTAATATGTGAATGATACTCATTAGAATCTAAAATGGTAGAGCTGCCAAATTTATTTTTAAGGGTTTGTCTTGTGTTATATTTTCATTAATGATAAATTAGTATGACTGTGGGTAGTAGGTTGATTCTCCTTTTAAAATAACACTTTTTCAGGGGTGCCTGTGTGGGGCTCAGTCAGTTGAGCTTCCAAATCTGGATTTCAGCTCATGAAATCAAGCTAAACCCGGGGTCTGCTTGAGATTCTCTCTCTCCCTCTCCCTCTGCTCCTCCCCCTGCTCATGCGCTTTCTCTCACTCTCTCTAAAATAAATAAGTCTTTAAAAATAAATAAAACACAATAATACTTTCTCCCTTCTCCCCAAATTTTTGACTTGGTCATGTAGTTAGCCTGTTCAGAATTACTATTAACATGATTTATATATCCCAAAACAATAGTCTAATGCAGCAGTATCTAAATAAAACTAGATAATCTAAAAGCTAATAAAATGTCAAAAAAATCATTTTCCCTTAATCTTACAAAAAAAAAAAAAGCAGATTTCAGTTTCTTGAACAGTCATGTCACAAACAAAAGGCTGTATTACTCAAGAGGACCACTGAGGGATGAAAAACAACCAGCCGTTTTTAGGCCAGCAAGATTATGACATTAGCAAAACTTCTCTTAGACCTGTCAGGCCAGGGCTACACTGGAAACCAGTGCTCAGCTGATGGAGCTCACCAGCCTGGCAGCTACAGAACCTCCTGATTCCCACACCCCGACGACCACGAATACAGAAGCAAGAAAATGGGCAGGAAACTGGAAGTGGGCTCGCCAAAGGACAACTTCCAGTTCTTGGCCTGGCCCAGATCCTTCCTGCCCCTGGTAGTTCAGCTGACAGACCTGGTTACTAGAAGGTATGAAGTCCGCCCTTCAGCGACCTGTCTTCATGTCATACGCTCTTGTCTCATTCCCAGCTTCCGGCTCCTCCATCCCAGAGTACTGCTGTGTGATTTGTCAAGCCCACTAGTGTATGATATTAAAGAGTCTGCAATAAATTATTTATGCTGATTTAAAAAAGAACCCTATTCCCAAGCAAAGCGCAAATGAGAGATAACAGTTTTGCCTTTCTGAGGGGATAATTGCATTTTCACAGAATATCAAAGCAAGAAATGAAGTAAATAGTCTAAGATGCAAACGGGGTGGCTCTCAATCAGGAGTTCATAACTTGGATGCACATTAGAATCTTGTGGGGGGATTTCATAAAATATCGATGCCTGGGCTCCATCTCCACAGACTCTGATTTCATTGGTCAAGGGTGAGGCCGTGGCATTGAGATTTTTAGAAGCTCCCCAAGGGATTTTAGTGTGCGGTCAATATTGGGATCTCTTGATCTAGAGTATCTAGAGTGAGAGAGTATGACCCTGAAACTGGAAGGTGAAGGCTGCTGAGCACTTGGGGGTAGTCAGGAGGAAGACACTGCAGCCAGGACCGCTCTATCAGACGGGAGGTTGGTCTGGAGCCCCACTTCTCAAACTTTAATGTGTACACTCATCTGTTGGGGTCTTGTCAAAGTGAAGGTTACCATCCAGTAGGTCTGGGTGGCTCCTGAGATTCTGCATTTCCAACAAGCTCCCAGATAATGCCCATGCTGCTTGCTGATCCAGAGGCCACGTCTGAGTGGCAAGGATCTCGATGACCTTTAAAATCCCTTCTGATCCCAAGATTCTAAGATTCTCTGAATTGAGAACAACAGGACCAGAGGAGGAGATATTTTTCCGGAGAGGGAGTCTGAAGGCTTGAACCACAGAGTATTCTATTTAAATGCCTAGCCCTAAAATGATGATGAACAAATCTGCCAGGAGTATAACTCCCTCCTTGTACAGTTGGGGGAGTCAGGTTGCTATAGACCCAGTGGAGAAGCAAATGTGCTAAGGTAACATTTCAGAGGTCAAAGGGAACCAAGGAGCCTACTCAAACACTCTCCTGAGTGGACCTAGCATAAGCTTGGAAATCCAGGCATAAGAGTAAGGTATAAAAAGGTGGGAACAGGAAGTGAACATATGATATTTAAGTATATCAAATGATTTCCAACACTTTATATTTTACATTTTAAAAATTGTGAAACCATATTTGAACAAAAGAACTAAAGATAAATGTAGTAAATGCATATACAGGAAAATCATACAGGCTTTAAGTGAATTGATACATTAGGTTGGGATGATCTATTCTTTAAAGCAATTTTAAAAATCAAAGACATGGGGGTGCCTGGGTGGCTCAGTCGGTTAAGTGTCTGCCTTTGGCTCAGGTCATGATCCTAGGGTCCTAGGATCAAGCCCCGAGTCGGAATCCCTGCTCAGCAGGGAGCCTACTTCTCCCTCTGCCTGACACTCCCCCTGCTTGTACGCTCACTCTCTCTCAAATAAATAAATAAAATCTTTAAAAAAAAAAATAGAAAACAAAAAAACTGTTGTTTTTATTCTAAAGCAATTTAAAAGTTTTTCAGGGATCCAATAAAATGTTTTTCCTTTTGATGTTCTTTGTTATCAAATATTCTGTCTAAAGGGAGTATCACCTTTTGGATTGTTGGTTTACTGAAGAGATTCTTATCTGTGCTGAGACCATGACCATGCACCATCATCGGATGAAGATGAGGATGTAAACTGCAACTGGAGAAGAAACAAAATCTAGAGTCAGAAAGAGTCTCCTCATAGAACTTCTGAAGCCATGGATTTTACAAAACACCAAAAGCCTAACTGCATGGCGAGCGCAATAACTTTCAGTGTCTTCTTCAATTCTTAAGAGTGGTCTCTTAGAGCAGTGGTTTTTAAAGTGGTGTCTGGGGACTTCTGGGTGGGGCCTCTGAGACCTTGTCAGGTTAAACCTATTCTTATGATGATAGTAAGATGTCATTTTTGCCTTTTTGACTTGCATGAGTCATGAGTATGTGGTGGAGATTTCCAGAGGCTGCATGTCATGTCATATCACAACAGACTGGATGCACAAGCAGGTGAGAGAAAGCATCTCTCTTCTATTAAACCTGATGTTAAAGAGATGTGCAGAAATGGGAGACAATGTCATTGTCACTAATGTTTTATTTTGAAGAATATGGTTATTTTTCATTAAAATATGGTATTTACATGAACATATAATGGGTTTACTCAACTACTTTTTAAAATACTTTTTAAGTTCTCAGCTTTAATTTTTACAACAGTAAATACCAACAGATATAACTCATGTAAACAAAAGCTCTTTGGTGTCTTCAACAGTATTTAAGAGTGTAAAAGGTCCTGAGACAAAAAAAAAAAAAAAGCTTTGAACCATTAGTCTAGGGCCTTGTTCTCAAAATGTGGGTCCACAGACCGGCAGCACTGGCCTTGTTCTCAAAGTATGGTTCAGCAGACCAGAATCTTGGTGCCACCTCAGACCTATTGAATCAGAACCTGCTTTTCACAAGGTCTCCAGGTGATTCATGTGCAGTTAGGTTGAAAAGCATTGGACTATAGCTTTTATTTATTTCGTCAATCCTAATCTTGATCCCACACAATGATGAAAAAGGTAGCCTCTTTGAATTCCATCTTAACTACTCCCTAGTTGGGTGAAGTTAAGCAATTACACAGCCACTTTGTGCCTCGGTTTCCCCCATCTGTAAAGTGGGGAAAATAACAATACCTAGTTCACAGAATTGTTGTGGAGACAGATGAACTAATATTTGTAAAGGCGGAGAACCATGCCTGGCCTGTAATCAGCATTCTGTAAATACTGAGTGCTGAGTAGATTTTCTGAAAGTTCTAACTGCTATTCATACTCCTTCAGGAAGTGTACAGCCCAGTGGGAAGACACAGATCTCAGCAGCTGCCATACAGTGAAGCCACCAGTGGACTCCTATTGTGTTCAAAAAGGCAGTGAGAGTCCCAGGCCTGCCCTAAGAAGCCAAGGATTTTATTCTCAAACTCCAAGGATGATGGGCATTTTCAAATGGAGAAGCATGGAGAAGGCATGTTCCTAGTAGAAAGAGCAAGGGAAAAGGGAAGCTGAGGAGAATGTGACATGATTGAGGAACTACATTTCTCTCACCACAAGCCTTCGAGTTTCACAGATGAGGCACAGAGAGGTTATGTAACTGACCCAACATCACTAAGCTACTAAGAGAAGTGGTCAGGATCCAAACAAAGGCAGGTAGGTTCCCAAACCCATGTAATTTTCCACTATGTGAAACAGTCTCTGTGCATGATGCCAACACTTAAGAGATTTTTGAAATTTGTTCTATGGCTAATAAGTGACATATGTGTGCAAATGCTCTAGGTTCTCTATTTGGTGGGTATTGGGTTCTATATGCCTCCATAAATCAAATCTATTTGTTGTGCTGTTCAAATCTTGATGTAGTCCAATCAGGAAGGGTTTATTTGCCAGACAAAGGAATCCAGATATCACCCTGTAAACCACAAGGAACCACAAGGGAGCCCTAAAGACTTGTTTGGCGGGGGGAGGGGGGGTGACTCTCTAATTTCAATATTATAAAATTTGGTCCATTGGGTGTTGTGGCAAATTACATTCATGCAAAGTGATATCATGATGAAGATCTTCTAAGAAGGCAAGAAAAAAAAAAAACCTCAAAGAGCATGAAACATGAGCTAGATCCTGCTGAAAGTGCACCAGCATTCACGAGCAGAAGGCTTTGCCTACATCCATAGGTTGGGCATTTTTCTCAAAGGGGAGCTGAATGGAGGAGGACTCTGTTAAACTCTACTTGGGGATCTGGGGTTTAAATTGATCCTTAGGTCATAAGACCTCTGACCAACAGGTGTATGTATTTCCATCAACAGAAAAATCAGTTTAAAAACCATGGTGGAGCTTGGGAAAGTTGTCAAATGGGTTATCTGAACACATTCTTTTCTCCTTTCCCCACAGAGCTGTGAACAAACAAGATGTAAAGGTAAAGCCTCAGCAAATGCCTTTCTCTGCCCCCTCCGCAGCCTGAACTCACACCCTTCACCCTTTGGAGCAAACTGAAAGGGACCTTCCTTCTAGTAACTTCCATTAGTGGCTGGCCAGATGGATGGGCCTTCCCATCTGCCTCTGAAGGGACAGCTGTCCATCCACATAAGAAGGAGGCAAATCAACACATATGGGTAATTAAAGTAAGGGGGGGATCCATATTAAAGGCAAAACTATAGGGACATTAAGAAGATTAGCAGTTGTCAGGGTCTGTGGTGGGTTGAGGGGGTTGTCTACAAGAGGCACAATGTATTTTGTGGGAAAGATAGAACTGTTTTATATATTGACTGTGGGGGGGGAGCGGAGCAAGATGGCAAAGGAGTAGGAGACCTGGATTTCGTCTGGTCTCAGGAATTCAGCTGGATAGGGATCAAACCATTCTGAACACCTACGAACTCAACAGGAGATCGAAGAAAAGAAGAGCAACAACTCTCTGAACAGAAAAGTGACCACTTTCTGGAAGGTAGGACGTGCGGAGAAGTGAATCCGAGGCGATATTCGGGAGGATAGACGGCGGGGGAGGGGCCTCCGTCAGCCGCTTCTGGCAAGTGATAGAACCGCAGAGCGCAGAATCGGAACTTTTAGAAGTCGGCTCCGCTGAAGGACGTCACTCTGGTGGCTAAGTGGGGGGGTGGAACCCTCGTGGGACACTGTGGTCTCAGGACCCTCGGGGTCACAGAAAGACCGGGGGTGCCTGAGTGCGGCAGAGCTCCCAGGTAACGGAGCAGGGAAGCCGGCTGCAGAGGCGGAGCCCAGGCGCAGGCTCTCAGCTCGGGGTGGCCATAAACCGTGATCCGTGGCACAGTCGGGCCCCTGCTCCTCCAGCAGGGACCCAACAAGCGGCAGATCCGGGGAGACTCACCTTCCTCCCCCGGAAGAGCTGCGCAGGAGTGCACCGCAGGGATCTGCTGGGTTTGGAGACTCCACACGGGGTCGAGTGCCGGAGATAGAAACACGCGGTCACAGGCCGGGTGAGCACGGAGTGCGGCCGGAGACCAGGGAGATGGGAGTGATTGACTGCTTTTCTCTGGGGGCTCACTGAGAAGCGGGGCCCCAAGTTCTCGGCTCCTCCGAGGCGGAGATTGGGAGGCCGTCATTTTCACTCTCCGCCTCCAAAGCTGTATGGAAAGCTTGAAGGGAACAAAAGCTCCCGAGAGCAAACCTGAGCAGATTACTTAGCCCGGACCGGGCAAAGGTGGGGCAATTCCACCTCCGGCAAAGACATTTGGGAACCATGGCAACAGGCCCCTCCCCCAGAAGATCAGTGAGAACAGCCAGCCAAGACCAAGTTTACCGATCAATGAGAACGGCAGAACTCCAGCGCTAGGGGACTACTGCACATAGAATTCATGGCTTTTTTACCATGATTCTTTAGTCTTTCAAAGTTCATTTTTTTTTTAACTGTCTTTTTTCTTTTTTTTTTTGAATTTATCTTTTTCCCTTTTTCAACCAACATCTTATCAATCCCTTTTTAAAAAGAAACATTTTTATTTTCATTTTTATTTTTCATTTTTAGAGTCATATTCTATCCCTTCATAGTAGTTACCCGTATTTTTGGCATATATATATAATAAGTTGTTCTCTCTTTACAATTTTGAGATCGTTTCTTCTAACAGATCAAAATATACCCTAAATCTCTATTGTATGGTTTTTTCCTACTCCCCTGCCTGATCACATTCTCTTTTTTTTTTAAATCCTCTTCTTTCTTTTTTCAACCAACTTCTTATCAATTCCTTTTATAAAATTTTTTATAATTTCCATCTTTACAGTCATATTCTATCCCTTCATCATATCAACCCTTATTTTTGTACATATATAAGTTTTTTTTCTTTAAAATTTTGGGAGGCACTTTCTTCTAACAGACCAAATACACCCAAAATCTAGTGTGTGGCACTGATCTATATACCAGCCTGATCATATTTGGTCACATTCTGTTTATTTTTGTTTTGTTCGTTTTTGTTTGTTTTTATCTTTATCTTTTTCTTTTCCTTTTTTTTTTTCTTTTTTTCTTTTTCTTTTTTCTCTCTTTCCCTTTCTTTTCCCACTCCTTCAGGTCTTTTGTGATTTGTTTAGAGTATATTTTCTGGGAACATTGTTACCCTGTTAGCATTTTGTTCTCTCATTAATCTAGTCTCCTCTGGGCAAAATGACAAGACGGAAAAAATCACCTCAACAAAAAGAACAAGAGGTAGTACCGACTGCCAGGGACCTACTCAATACGGACATTAGTACGATGTCAGATCTAGAGTTCAAAATCATCACTTTAATCATCACTTGAAAAAAGCATGGAAGTTATTAGAGAAACCCTTTCTAGAGAAGTAAAAGAACTAAAATCTAACCAAGTAGAAATCAAAAAGGCTATTAATGAGGTGCAATCAAATATGGGGGCACTAACTGCTAGGATAAATGAGGCAGAAGAGAGAATCAGTGATATAGAAGACCAAATGATGGAAAATAAAGAAGCTGAGAAAAAGAGAGATAAACAACTACTGGATCACGAGGGCAGAATTTGAGAGATAAGCAATACCATAAGATGAAACAACATTAGAATAATTGGGATCCCAGAAGAAGAAGAAAGAGAGAGAGGGGCAGAAGGTATAATGGAGCAAATTATAGCAGAGAACTTCCCTAATTTGGGGAAGGAAACAGGCATCAAAATCCAGGAGACACAGAGAACCCCCCTCAAAATCAGTAAAAATAGGTCAACACCCCAACATCTAATAGTAAAACTTATGAGTCTCAGAGACAAAGAGAAAATCCTGAAAGCAGCTCGGGAGAAGAGATATGTAACCTACAATGGTAGAAACATTAGATTGGCAACAGACCTATACACAGAGACCTGGCAGGCCAGAAGGGACTGGCAGGATATATTCAGAGCACTAAATGAGAAAAATATGCAGCCAAGAATACTATATCCAGCTAGGCTGTCATTGAAAATAGAAGGAGAGATAAAAAGCTTCCAGGACAAACAAAAACTAAAGGAATTTGCAAATATGAAACCAGCCCTACAAGAAATATTGAAAGGGGTCCTCTAAGCAAAGAGAGAGCCTAAAAGCAACATAGACCAGAAAGGAACACAGACAATATACAGCAACAGTCACCTTACAGGCAATACAATGGCACTAAATTCCTATCTTTCAATAGTTACCCTGAATGTAAATGGGCTAAATGCCCCAATCAAAAGACACAGGCTATCAGATTGGATTAAAAAACAAGACCCATCGATACACTGTCTGCAAGAGACTCATTTTAGACCCAAAGACACCCCCAGATTGAAAGTGAGGGGGTGGAAAACCATTTACCATGCTAATGGACACCAAAAGAAAGCTGGGGTGGCAATCCTTATATCAGACAAATTTTTGTCTGATTTTAAACCAAAGACTGTAATAAGAGAAGAGGAAGGACACTATATCCTACTTAAAGGGTCTATCCAACAAGAAGATCTAACAATTGTAAATATCTATGCCCCTAACATGGGAGCAGCCAATTATATAAGCCAATTAATAACAAAAGCAAAGAAACACATCGACAACAATACAATAATAGTAGGGGACTTTAACACCCCCCTCACTGAAATGGACAGATCGTCTAAGCAAAAGATCAACAAGGAAATAAAGACTTTAAATGACACACTGGACCAAATGGACTTCACAGACATATTCAGAACATTCCATCCCAAAGCAACGGAATACACATTCTTCTCTAGTGCCCATGGAACATTCTCCAGAATAGATCACATCCTAGGTCACAAATCAGGTCTCAACCGGTACCAAAAGACTGGGATCATTCCCTGCCTATTTTCAGACCACAATGCTTTGAAACTAGAACTCAATCACAAGAGGAAAGTCAGAAAGAACTCAAATACATGGAGGCTAAAGAGCATCCTACTAAGGAATGAATGGGTCAACCAGGAAATTAAAGAAGAATTAAAAAAATTCATGGAAACCAATGAAAATGAAAACCCAACTATTCAAAATCTTTGGGATGCAGCAAAGGCAGTCCTAAGAGGAAAGTATATAGCAATACAAGCCTTTCTCAAGAAACAAGAAAGATCTCAAGTACACAACCTAACCCTACACCTAAAGGAGCTGGAGAAAGAACAGCAAATAAAGCCTAAACCCAGCAGGAGAAGAGAAATAATAAATAAAGATCAGAGCAGAAATCTATGAAATAGAAACTAAAAGAACAGTAGAACAGATCAACGAAACTAGGAGTTGGTTCTTTGAAAGAACGAACAAGATTGATAAACCCCTGGCCAGACTTATCAAAAAGAAAAGAGAAATGACCCAAATCAACAAAATCATGAATGAAAGAGGAGAGATCACAACCAACACCAAAGAAATACAAGCAATTATAAGAACATATTATGAGCAACTCTATGCCAGCAAATTCGATAACCTGGAAGAAATGGATGCATTCCTAGAGATGTATCAACTACCAAAACTGAAGCAGGAAGAAATAGAAAACCTGAACAGACCTATAACCACTAAGGAAATTGAAGCAGTCATCAAAAATCTCTCAACAAACAAAAGCCCAGGGCCAGATGGCTTCCCAGGGGAATTCTACCAAACATTTAAAGAAGAATTAATACCTATTCTTCTGAAACTGTTCCAAAAAATAGAAATGGAAGGAAAACTTCCAAACTCATTTTATGAGGCCACCATTACCTTGATCCCAAAACCAGACAAAGACCCCATCAAAAAGGAGAACTACAGACCAATATCCCTGATGAACATGGATGCAAAATTCTCACCAAAATACTAGCCAATAGGATCCAACAGTCCATTAAAAGGATTATTCACCACGACCAAGTGGGATTTACCCCTGGGCTGCAAGATTGGTTCAACATCCGCAAATCAATCAATGTGATACAATACATTAACAAAAGAAAGAACTAGAATCATATGATCCTCTCAATAGATGCAGAAAAAGCATTTGACAAAGTACAGCATCCTTTCTTGATCAAAACTCTTCAGAGTATAGGCATCGAGGGTACATACCTCAATATGATAAAAGCCATCTATGAAAAACCTACAGCGAATATCATTCTCAATGGGGAAAAACTGAGAGCTTTCCCCCTAAGGTCAGGAACGCGGCAGGGATGTCCACTATCACCACTGCTATTCAACATAGTATTAGAAGTCCTAGCCACAGCAATCAGACAACAAAAAGAAATAAAAGGCATCCAAATTGGCAAAGAAGAAGTCAAACTCTCACTCTTTGCAGATGATATGATACTTTATGTGGAAAACCCCAAAGACTCCACCCCAAAACTGCTAGAACTCATACAGGAATTCAGTAAAGTGGTAGGATATAAAATCAATGCACAGAAGTCAGTGGCATTCCTATACACCAACAACAAGACAGAAGAAAGAGAAATTAAAGAGTTGATCCCATTTACAATTGCACCCAAAACCATAAGATACCTAGGCATAAATCTAACCAAAGAGGCAAAGGATCTGTACTCAGAAAACTATAAAATACTCATGAAAGAAATTGAGGAAGACACAAAGAAATGGAAAAAACGTTCCATGCTCATGGATTGGAAGAACAAATATTGTGAAGATGTCAATGCTACCTAGAGCAATCTACACATTCAATGCAATCCCCATCAAAATACCATCCACTTTTTTCAAAGAAATGGAACAAATCATCCTAAAATTTGTATGGAACCAGAAAAGACCCTGAATAGCCAGAGGAATGTTGAAAAAGAAAAGCAAAGCTGGCGGCATCACAATTCCGGACTTCCAGCTCTATTACAAAGCTGTCATCATCAAGACAGTATGGTACTGGCACAAAAACAGACACATAGATCAATGGAACAGAATAGAGAGTCCAAAAATGGACCCTCAACTCTATGGTCAACTAATCTTTGACAAAGCAGGAAAGAATGTCCAATGGAAAAAAGACAGTCTCTTCAACAAATGGTGTTGGGGAAATTGGATAGCCACATGCAGAAGAATGAAACTGGACCATTTCCTTACACCACACACAAAAATAGACTCCAAATGGTTGAAAGACCTCAATGTGAGACAGGAGTCCATCAAAATCCTAAAGGAGAACACAGGCAGCAACCTCTTCGACCTCAGCCACAGCAACTTCTTCCCAGAAACATCGCCAAAGGCAAGGGAAGCAAGGGCAAAAATGAACTATTGGGACTTCATCAAGATAAAAAGCTTTTGCACCGCAAAGGAAACAGTCAACAAAACCAAAAGACAACCGACAGAATGGGAGAAGATATTTGCAAATGACATATCAGATAAAGGGCTAGTATCCCAAATCTATAAAGAACTTATCAAACTCAACACCCAAAGAACAAAGAATCCAATCAAGAAATGGGCAGAAGACATGAACAGACATTTTTCCAAAGAAGACATCCAAATGGCCAACAGGCACATAAAAAGAGCTCAATATCGCTCGGCATCAGGGAAATCCAAATCAAACCCTCAATGAGATACCACCTCACAGCAGTCAGAATGGCTAAAATTAACAAGTCAGGAAATGACAGATGTTGGCAGGGATGCGGAGAAAGGGGAACCCTCCTACACTGTTGGTGGGAATGCAAGCTGGTGCAGCCACTCTGGAAAACAGTATGGAGGTTCCTCAAAAAGTAGAAAATAGAGCTACCCTACGACCCAGCAATTGCACTACTGGGTATTTACCCCAAAGATACAAAAGTAGGGATCCGAAAGGGTACATGCACCCAATGTTTATAGCAGCAATGTCCACAATAGCCAAACTGTGGAAAGAGCCAAGATGTCCACCGACAGATGAATGGATAAAGAAGATGTGGTATATATATACAATGGAATATTATGCAGCCATCAAAAGGAATGAGATCTTGCCATTTGCAACGACGTGGATGGAACTGGAGGGTATTATGCTGAGCGAAATAAGTCAAACAGAGAAAGACATGTATCATATGACCTCACTGATATGAGGAATTCTTAATCTCAGGAAACAAACAGAGGGTTGCTGGAGTGGGGGGTGGGGTGGGAGGGATGGGGTGACTGGGTGATAGACACTGGGGAGGGTATGTGCTCTAGTAAGCGCTGTGAATTGTGCAAGACTGTTGAATCTCAGATCTGTACCTCTGAAACAAATAATGCAATATATGTTAAGAAAAAAAAAAAAAGAAGAAGAAGAAGAAGATAGCAGGAGGGGAAGAATGAAGGGGAGGAAATCAGAGGGGTAGACGAACCATGAGAGATGATGGACTCTGAAAAACAAACTGAGGGTTCTAGAGGGGAGGGGGGTGGGAGGATGGGTTAGCCTGGTGATGGGTATTGAGGATGGCATGTTCTGCATGGAGCACTGGGTGTTATGCACAAACAATGAATCATGGAACACTACATCTAAAACTAATGATGCAATGTATGGGGGTTAACATAACAATAAAAAAATAATAATATATTGACTGTGGTTACCCAATTGTATGAGTTTGCCAACTTTTCTAGAACTGTATGCTGTATGTAAATTATACCTCAATTAGTCGGATATTTAAAAGATTGCATATCATTTCTTTTCTATTTTTTAATTTTCTTCTCTCTATATTTCCTTAACATTCTTTCATAGCTAATATTTCCTGAGTGCTCAGTATCTGTCAGGTATAAAGCTAAATGTTTAATATTATGTTGAACCATTTCAAATTGCAATTTTCATCGGTCAAAAGATGGCCAAATATCAGCTATTTCATGTGCTTTAGACTTAATATTTACCACAACCCTTTGGTGTAGATACTATTATTATCTTCATTTTGAGGTACAGAATGAGGCTCAGGGTGGTTAAGTAATTTTCCCCAAAACACAGTGAGGAGTGAAGCCAGTTCCAAAAAATACATATGCTTCATGGAGCAAAGTGGTAAAACACAGAGATTCCCAAAAGAAGAAAAAGACCCACCCACAATACCATCACCCAAAGTGATAACATCTAGGTCCATTATCATCAAATATTTTCCTAAGCATTCAATAAGAATTATTCTGAGGCTTTTTTTCTTAATAATTGAAGAAGAGAGATACAGACATTGAATAACTACAGTGGAGTTATAAATGAAGATTTTTGTCTTATTTCAGCTTGCCAGGCATTTTGATAATTGAAAACCAGTTTAATGCTATTTTCCGCACTAACAGTTTTAATTTTTACAATTCATCTTCTCTTCTCTTCACTTTCTATCCCTTAATGGTGGAGTCACCGTCACATATTTAAGATGGCTATTGATAATTATCGCGAGTTTCCAATGCAATGGTAGCACTTAGAAAGAGCCTAAGAATACAGGTGTCCATGTAACTAATTACCACATGAATTTACCTCAAGGCCCTCCTTATCGTCTCCCTCCTGTGAGTCATTGATAACTTGCCCGCTCCAGATGAATTCACTGTGTCAGAAATAGAGAAAAAGCATTGTAGAGTTAATTCCAGCTGCCAGAGAAGCTCAATAAGCCCCCAAGAAGCTTTTGAAAAATCAAAAAACTCTTAAAAAGGTCTTTAAAAGTAGTTTCTCATGTTTGGCCCCAACAGAGTGATAATGCTTCTTTAAAGATAGTGGACGTATGAGCCAATCAATACACTATTAAGACACTGACAGCACTGAGATAGGATTACATGGTGAAGAAATTGTGAAACCTTTAACTTTTCATTTTCAGCAAGAAGAATTGAGGGAAGTGGCTTTTTTAAATTTATTTTTATCTGAATAGCCTTAGGTAATACAATTTTTCATTTCAGTTCAGGAAGTTCACCGTCAGTCCACATGTAACCAAGGGATCAAGTTAACTCCATATCTTTTTTTATAACATGACTTTATCCTCAAGTCTAGTCCAGCTTCCTGGTTTGGTGGGAAAATACAACTACTTAACTCAATAAAGACTTTTTCCAATTATTGCCCTTATTCCATTATTGAAACTATAGGAGCTTAACCAGATTGACTTACAAAGTAATCTGGCTGCACTTACACATTAACTTGAGGTCTGAAACACTTTCTAAATGGAAGTCAGTGGTCTATAAGAGATTTTTAAGGCTGGAAGGATCTGTAGAAGTCATTGTATTCCACTTCTAATTTCACAGATAATAAAACGGAGACCCAGAGAAGTTGACTTCTTAAGACCACACAGATGGATGGATGATACTGGAGTTCAAAATCATCCTACAACCCCAACCTGTAGAATAGACTAATGACTTTCTACTCAAGGTGTACCTTAGTCATCACTTTAGAGAGCTTAAAAAAAACCCTGAAGCCTAAGCTGTACCTCAAACTAATTAAATTAGACTCTCTGGAGTGGGACCCAGGCATCAATGTGTTTTAAACTTTGGGGGAAAGCCTGATGTTCATTCTCTCAAGTGCAGGGAATCATTGGGTGGAGCTCCTTGCTTTTTTGGGTGTTCATTTTTATAAAGTCAGAGATCATCATTACTAGAAACATCTGACATGCATGCTTTTGAACATACTCCAGATCAAATTTTGTCCTTTCAATTTTAATGACATGTGGAAGTCATTAGCACTATTTTACAAATATTTTTAGCTCTCTGTCTTCCGGTACTTGGTAGGATTACAATTCCTGCCCCCTTGTGGTTGAGTGGGGCACGTGACCAATGCTGGTCAATGAGTTGAGAATAAACATGACTTTGGGCTGGAGCACTTAATTGCTGGTCCAAGCCCTTCCAAAGTTCTCATTCTGTCTGTCACAATAATTATCCATGTTTCACAGAGTGGCAATTCTGTAGCCCTGGGTCCCAGAGTGAAGTCAACACTCACAATGGAAGCCAACACTCACATGGATGAAAAATAGATCTGGGTTTTTTTGTTTTTTTAAGCCACTGAGATTTTTAGGTTGTGTGTTATCACAGGATAACCTAAGCCATCTTGAAAGATTCGGTACGTAATCCTAAAGTTAGTATTCTAGGTAAAATAAATTATTTTTAAAATTAATATATTTTCTCCCCCAAAATCAGTATTCAAGATTTCATTGTTTTCCCCTTTTCTGCTGAGAAGGGATCATAAATATTTAATCTCAAACTCAAATTTTTGAAAGTCTTGTCTTGTTCCCAACACTGATAGTGTTATTTCCATGTATCATCAAAAGTCAACTAAACGAATCACACAGAAGATTCCCAGATGTTCAGAAATGAGAAGCTGTCTTTAAGAGACTTAAGTCTTTTCAACACACAAAGGGATTTCCCCTAACATTACTGCTGTTGTAATATTTACCAATCGACTCACACTTGAAATTATGTTTGTCTTTTTATACCATTAAGTTGTTGCTTTAAAGTTGTTTAGAATTTAAAAAGTCTCCAATGGGGCCACTCACTTGCTATTAAAATCCAAACAGTTATATGACTTATGACCCAAGTCACTGGCAGACAATCACTCCAGGGTCTGGAGATAAGACCTCTAACTTACTTCTTGAGTTCAAATCTTAATATTCTTATTCCTGAATATAGTATCTGCCCCCCACTTTTTTTTCCCTTCAAGTTTTGGTAATAACAGGGGTCCACTGGAGCCCATGTATATGAAGGGACTGTCTTGGAGGAAAGGCTCCAACTCAACCTGCAGGTGGCGGAGGCAAAATGCACCAGCACCAACTATGGGCTTAATCCAGCCAAGATGGTATCATGGGATGGGGAGAAATAAATTATGGGTAACTGAGGGTCAGAGCCATGGGGATAAATGGCTAAGAAAAGGCTGGGGAGACACCACACCAGTTCTAATAACCCCTAGCCAATTAATAATAAGTGAACTTCCCATGCAGCCAAACACAACTGAGAGAACAATCCAGCATTGTAAGGGTGAAGTGGGGTGAATTTGTTGACCTAATAATGAGCTTCTTCCTCTTCTAACATGTATGAATCTGTGACTAGCACTGGAGCATCGTTACACTGTGCTTCCAAGTCAGGGTGGTCCTTCAAAGGCTTCTCTGAGCCTGCAGGGTCTCATTTTATGTAGTTGATGAAACATCCATTTTCAACATTTACCTTCATCCCTTTGTTTCCTCTGGGAAATTTCTTCCCACCCCCAGGAATCAATCTTGCAGCTCAATGGTGGCTCCACAACTTCAAGAATAAAGGAGGTGAAGTTAGTTTGCAAAACAGTCAAGAACTTTCTAAGAATGCCATTTTTTCTCTGAAAAGGGAATACATTTCTATTGACTGAAGATTAAAATCTGCAGTTTGCTCCAAAAGTATGATCCATGAGCAGTGACTGGGAAGTTACTGTGGTGTAGAAGAGAGACTATCACATCTGGAAAATGAAGGGCTTCAGATTCAACCAATTCTGCAACTGTGAGAAAATGAGATATACTTTCAGACCTTAGGCTTTTTATTCTGTAAAATGGGATAATAATAAACCTACTCTTTCTTAGCTATTACACTGGGATCCACTTGGATAACATACTTTTCAAACTCTGGGCTTAATATTGCTATTGATATAAGAGTATCTGAAGGTTTAATCATAATCACTAATGAAAATGGGTTTTGAAAAGCAACAAAAGGAAATGTTACAATGATTGCTATTTGCTTTTCAAATCCCAAAATTGACAGAGTTCTGGAAAAGTATGTTAGTTTTAATAAATACTCTGAGGCTATTATTGCCCGCGTAGGACTTGTACATTTCAAGGGAGTCATCTAGTAACTAATAAGTAGTCCATACCTCAGAGGCTGTAAGCACTTCAGCTATCTTTATCCCTGATCCATACCAGAGATTTTTCTAAGTAGCAAAATATATATTAGCGATGGGTTTTCATTGCCAAAAACAGCACTGCTTAATGTATGTGGATTGGCTAGGGCAGTGGTCCGAAAACCTGTTTTTGTTTTTTAAGATTTTATTTTTATTTATTTGTCAGGGAGAGAGAGAGAGCACAAGCAGGGGCAACAGTAGGGGGAGAGGGAGAAGCAGGCTCCCAGCTGAGCAGGGAGCGCGATGCAGGACCCTGGGATCATGACCTGAGCTGAAGGCAGATGCTAAACCAACTGAGCCACCCAGGTGTCCCCAGAAAACATGTTTTGTAAAGGTTTGATGTTATTTTTGGCTTCGCAGGTAAACGGCCTCTGTCATATCACTCAACTCCGCCCCTGCAGCACAGGATGAGCCACAGACAATATGTAAATGAATTGGCCTGGCTGTGTTCCAATAAAACTTTACTGACAGGCACAGACCAGATTTGGCCTGTACACCATAGTTTGTCAACTGCTAAGCTAGAATAACGTAGAAACACTGCCTGTCCTTGAATGGACAGGGTTTAAGGACCAAAATCTCTTCACATATTAAAATGGTTCCCAAGGTGGAGTTCTAAAATAGTCCTAAGTCCACTGTTGGCTTGGAGGATTCTGGTTACCTGATGGCAACTACAAGGTTAACTGAACCCTGTCTCTACAATGTTATGGCATTTGCCCCGAACGTGCCATTTAAATGGGGAGTAATTGGCGTATTTAAAAGGGCAAAGATCTGGAGTCATTGAGTTGCATGCTTTCATGCCTGCCTGTCAATAACTGTTGGTGTGGCAGCATGATCTGTCTGAGTCTTGCTTTTCTTACTTGTAGCATGATAATGGGCTTGGAGTCCTCACCCACCTCTGATGATGGATATACAACCCACATGAATAAAAGAGCCTGGAAACCTATGCTGCCAAATTGGCTTTGGCCAGTTCACAACAGAAGTCGAAAACAGACAGGAGGGAGACAGAATCACCAATTAAGGAAAGAAAAACTGATTCTAGAGAAAGGCAAAGGGTGGGCGCCTGGGTGGCTCAGTGGTTAAGCGTCTGCCTTCAGCTCAGGTCATGATCCCAGGATCCTGGGATCAAGTCCCACATCGCGCTCCCTGCTCGGCAGGAAGCCTGCTTCTCCCTCTCCCACTCCCCCTGCTTGTGTTCCTGCTCTCGCTGTCTCTCTCTCTGTCAAATAAATAAAATCTTTAAAAAAAAAAAGAGAGAGAAAGGCAAAGGGCAAGCAAAACAGCCCTGCTCATGATGTCATAACAGCCCAGGCTCCTGTATCATTCGGAACCCAGTCCTTCATAGTCAAAGATGACATTATCTCTGCATGTCTTTGTGGCTGGAGAGACCACCCCCAGATTTAACAGCCCTTTCAACTCAGTGGAAGACAGTTCTTTGACTTGGGGCAGCAATTACTTTTACAAAGGTTATTATTGTTGGCAACTTCGCTGCTTCGAATCCTGGTATGTGCTTAGAAAGATCTCCTCATTTCCAGCTGCTGGTCACCAGGCAGAATTTCCAACAACCCTTTTATAGGGCTTGTAAGGATTAAGTGGAACAAAGTATGTGAGGCCTGGCTTTTAGTAAACACTCTATAAATGTGAGGTGTTTATTATCATCTCCCAAATATAATGAGGCTTCTGTCCCACAGAGATCTTGGGCTTTTTTTTTTTTAAGTCCCCGGTCTTCCCCTTGTGATTTTGTTCACAGAATTCTATAATTTTAGGACAGAAAAGGCCATTCAAGACCATCTAACCCAATTTCCTAATTTAATTTTGAAAACCTGATCCTGATTGGTGACAAGGTTTGAGGAATTTCCTTCTTATCTATACATTCCCATATGGAGACATAAACCACATTAATACTTAAAGCGGGCTTTAAAATTATGTAGCCAACAAAAGGGAACTAGAATGCATTAATCTATTTCAACCAGAACATGGGTCAAAAAATAGTTAAAAACTACAGAGGGTGCCTGGGTGGCTCAGTCAGTTAAGTGTCTGCCTTCGGCTCAGGTCATGATCTCAGGGTCCTGGGATGGAGCCCCACATCAGGCTCCCTGCTCAGTGGGCAGCCTTCTTCTCCCTCTCCCTCTGCCCCTCCCCACCGTTTGTGCTCTCTCTCTGCTCTGTCTTGCTCTCTCAAAAAAATAAATAAAATCTTAAAGAAAAAAAAAAAAACTACAGAAAAATAAAATATGGAGTAACTTTAACTCAAATCACTGTAATATAAATATTTCACTTTTTTAAAAAGATTTTTATGTATTTATTTGTCAGAGAGAGAGAGGGAGAGAGAGCACGCACACAAGCAGGGAGAGCGGCAGACAGAGGGAGAAGCAGACTCCCCACGGAGCAGGGAGCCAGATGTGGAATTCGATCCCAGGACCCTGGGATCATGACCTGAGCCAAAGGCAGACCATTAACCGACTGAGCCACCCAGGCATCCCAATATAAATATTTCAAATAAAAATACTCTTTCTTTATCCTCTAAGATTGGGGAGAGGATGAAATAATTTCTGAAAGCATCATGGAAAGTTCATTCATTCATTCATACATTCAATCAACACATTTTCATAAAATACCTACATTGCTAGGTTTTCCTTATAATGTTAGGACTAATAATTATAAATGTATAACTCCCAAAAACTATATCTCCAGCCATAACCAGCCTCTCTCTTTGCATTTCCATGTCCTTCCCCAGTTGTGTAGAGATGACCTGAACTTCATTCATTCAGTGAATATTCCTCAGGCCCCGATTCAGGGTCAGTCATAATTCTGGGCATAGGGTACACAGCAATGAATAAGGCGGACAATCCTTATTCAACTCCTATGGAGTTGAGGTTCTGAGAACTTTCCATAGTGAGTAGTCCTTCATGCCTAAACCTGTTGAAACCTAAATTCATTCAGATTCCACACAGTTGTGTGAAGTTCCAAACAGTTGTGAAGTTCATACTGTTTACCAGCATTTTCACATGCATCCTCTCTTTCTCCCTCACAACAACCCTGTAAAGTAAGCATTGCTATCCTAATTTGTCCACATCACACAGTTCTAGTAAGTGGTGGAGCCAGAACTCAAACGTAGGTCTTCTAACTTCAGGCCCTGTGGGGCGGCTCTCTCTCTCTCTCTCTCTCCACATTTGTACAATGAAATCTTTTCCAGGTAGCTGCCCTCCCAACCTGTGCATTTCCTGGCACCTTCAGCCAGGCAGGCCTTAATTCTAAATGTCACTAGCCTACCCGCCTTCACTCCTCTCATACTTCCCCCTCCCCCAAGCCCCACCATCTCTGCATCTTGTAAATTTACTACTTTTGGTCTAGGCTGTTGTATCTACTTAGCCCTTCAGTTCAGCCCAGAGAGGCCAAACAAGTTGCTGGCTCTATGCATCATGGGAATTCTCTAGGGGAAGTTTTTCCTAGTGGCAGAGCCTGACACTGGTCATTGCAAAGACATTATTATGTAACTGTAGTCCTTCATGATATCTATCAGATTAAAACTGCCCCTATCTTCTGCTCCTTGGTATTTGGTTAACAGGCACCCTCACAGGCAGGCAGTCCCACTGTGTGCCCAGGAGGAAAGGGGCAGTGGGTTTGGTGAGGGATTACCCGATCTCGGCCACAGGAGACTTCGAGATTCAAGAGAGTGGAAGGAAGTCCTGAAATAGTGTGTACTGTACCTTTCAGAAAGGAAACAGTCTCCTACAAACAACAAGACTCTTTTCTAGAAACTTCGATTTTAAGGAAAATGGTTTCATATGAATGAAATTTTTAAAAAAAGAATTCATCCCAAATCCGGTAATTTAGATACCAAGAAACCATTTTTTAGAATCTGAGCCCTAGGACAACAGTTCAGCCTTTGAAGACTGGTTTGGGGTTGTCCAATGGCCCCCCTTGGGCTGCCAGGTCTCCCTCTGGTGCTCCTGACCTGCCCGGGGCTTTGGCAATACCTAATGGTTTGTTTGTTTTAAATATTTATTTATTTGAGAGAGAGAGCACAAGTGGGAGGAGGGGCAGAGGGAGAGGGAGATAAGCAGACTCCATGCTGAGTGGGGAACCCACTCAGGCTAGATTCCAGGACTCTGAAATCACCAGGATCTGAGCCATACTCAAGAGTCAGAGGCTCAACCAACTGAGCCACCCAGGCGCCCCCTAATGGTTTAAAAGAAAGAATATGTGAGGTTCACAGAACAGAGTGGATCACAGTTGTTTTGAAGACTGAATCTGAAATTTTTACTTTATTCTCACAATTGGGAAAAATATGTGCTTTGGGTCAGACTCTTTTGCATTCTGAATGTTCAGTTATTCCCTATTCATGGACAGAGCGTGATTCTGACCTCAGGAATATTTATGCATACAGCAGGGCCAAGACCGAAGAATGGCCATCCGCCCTGGGCATTGGGATTTCCGTCCCCACTTAGCCTGTGTTAAAACGTCGGGGCTTCGGGGCGCCTGGGTGGCTCAGTTGGTTAAGCGACTGCCTTCGGCTCAGGTCATGGTCCTGGAGTCCCGGGATCGAGTCCCGCATCGGGCTCCCTGCTCAGCGGGGAGTCTGCCTCTCCCTCTGACCCTCCCCCCTCTCATGCTCTCTCTCTATCACTCTCTCTCTCAATAAATAAATAAAAATCTTAAAAAACAAAAACAAAAACAAAAAAACGTCGGGGCTTCATTCTGCAGCAAGCACACGTGCTCCATTTCCAGTAGACAGACCCTGTGTCTTGTCCCTTCTTGGCCCCCCAGCGATTTTCCCTGTTCTCCTGTGTGCTGGAAGGCAGACTTTAGCAAATCGATCCACATGCTTGTTTTCACTATTTCCAAAGGTGGTGCCTCTCCATAACCTGGCAAATCGTACATGAAAAGAACGAACAGGGAAACTCTGTGATGGAGCCCCACGAGGGATGTGGGCTGGCTGCACTGGGAATCAGCAGCCTTCAGCCTCAGACCAGTATTTGGAACCATTCAAGTGCCTGCTCCCAGGGAGCGAGCTCGCTCAGCTAAGGGCTGAGTTCTCACCTCCTGTGTGATGACACATGGAGAGTTGACAGAGTGGCCTCTGGGAAAACCCCTCAGTCCATTCCCAGACCAAGGAGAGGGGCCAAAGATTCGGACATGTATGTGGTGGCCACTGACCCTATTTATTCTCAGGAAGCGTTTAAGTCTCCAGCCACGCTCTTCTGAAATGATATGGCATCTGCCCTTACTAATGAGCCCCCTGACATGTGGTTTCTGCCGGAGAGTAAAAGAAATCACAGCCTTCATGGCACAAGCATTGATTGATAGCATTATGTATTCCACTGCGGCAGGGTCCAGGATAATACAAAGAATGGGAGAGTTTTATTTTTTTTAATTCTTCTGGGAACTCAAACACCGGCTTATTCAGAATTTAAGATGGCACACCAAATAAGCTCCAGTAAAGGCTAAACAGATTTCATGTAATTATAGATTTATTTTATAACTCTATTATACATTACATGATTGATTTCACTTACCAATTATACTGTTGCCTGTTACTAAGTTCATAGTCTAAAAATCATTCCAATGACCCTTTTTTCAGAAACCCTAGTGGAAATATTTTCTTGATTCTGCATCAAGTAGGTGATGCTTGCAGACAGGGAGCCTCATTTCCCCCTGCAGTCATTAGAAAGTGTGGCAGACTTATATTCAAACATGTATGAGGCAGACACAGTGAGCGCACACAGAATACGCCCTACTGAATGCAACTCAGACTGTCCTGGACTTGGCGGAACTTAGTTCAAGGTCAAACACCTGTGCCTTGTGTCTGGGGCGGGGTAGGGGTGTAAGTGCATGATGCCTGACTGTGTCCCCTGGACTGGCCATCTCACTAATTAGCATGAAGCAATACTGTGGAAACAGCCCATTCTCAATTACTTGGGGGCTCTTGTTCAGCTATTGAATTATCCAAAACCTCCACACTGTTTTCTTTTTCCCCTCGTTAGGATTAGCCCTAGAAGGTGATGATGTAATCTGCAATCTTACCTCTTTACAAAAGTTTTGGTGGGGCAGATATAAAAATCTACTGGGGGTGGGGGAGAGAGAGAACCATTAGCTAGTTATTGTGACTATTTTCACTGAAATTGATTCATCGTTATAGCCAGTAATCAAATGTTTCCCATATGTGCAAAACAATTCCCAGTCCTCAATGTACTTTCTTTCTCTCCCCACCTTCTTTTCTCCCTTTCTTTCTTTGTTGGCCCACTTCCTTCCAAGACAGAGAGGTGCTAAAAATCAGCAAAGTCAACGTCTCTTTTTCATTTACCAAGTACGTATGGTCATATACACTTTCTGATTTGATCCCCCACAAAAAGATCAGGATTTCCTTATTTTTCTAATGAGGAAATTGACAATCAGAGAGGCTGAGGGACTTGTCCAAGGCCACACAGCTAATAAACAGCCGAGATGAGATTCAAATGCAGGTTTTGTGATTCTGATGCTGTCAGCTTCTGTTCACCAAGGCTGCCCCACCTAAAATAGCATATTCTTCAGTGTGAACTGGCTAATGCTAAGGGGCCAGGCGTAGGTTAATGCTGAGTGAGAGAACTTCCTGCCGCAAGAGTAGGCTGACCTATAGACTATTTTCATTACATAGCATTCACCATCCATGGAGAGTCTTGAAATAATTCAGAGATGTACAACTGAGAGAAAAAAGCAAATGCAGAGGGCAAGTATGTTGTTCCCTTTGGCTTGCGTGGAGAGGGGGAAGTTGAGGCAGAATTCTACACACTGACCGCATATTCTTCGGACTTGACAAAATCCTACTGCTAAAGATCACTGTCCCTTGACCTTTGCAAGTTTTGAGCCACCTTATTCCTGACCTTCCAAAATCTGCAAACTTATGGGTGCTTGTTTATGAAATCATGGGCTTTTCAAAAATAGCTACAAGATGAAAATAATTAGGTAGGAGAATATCAATTAGCTAACCCTGTCTTGGGCACATAGTAGGTGCTCAATATAATAGCCGTGCTACTGCCATCGACCTTACTGTTGTTGTGGGTGTTAGAATGAGTCTGCTTTCCCCCTCGTTATGAAATAGCCAAGCTCTATTTCTTTACTTTGCCTCTGATACACCACATATAAACCCTTTGTCTGACATTGTGTAGCTTATTATTAAAGATAAGTGCAGTGACTGATGGTGATAACCAAGTCAGCTTTCATACCAAGTCCACTTGGATCTAGAATATGTTATAATCCCAATGCAGGACACTTCCACCAGGGTTGCTACAAAATATATAACTCGATTATTAGAGAAGTATTACTACATAGCCAGAGAGAGTCAATAAACTATGACGATAAACTGTGCCAAAGAATATATTTTCTTTCCTCCCTCCTTTCTCCTTCCCCTTCTTGTCTCCCCCTAACCAGGATGGTTCACGGTGTGTCACAGTTAAATACTTTGAAAGATAAAACAGAAAGCGTCTGGAAGTAGTAATCAGATTAGTATACAGTGGTTTGGTTGATGTTTGTTTCTCAATCCTGTCATTGTTTGATGATTGTTGTCTCCACTGGGATTTAAGGGTGGAAAGCCACTCCCTGCAAATCCTCTCCATGCCTGAATTTCCTCACTGGGCATTTGTTTTGGGAACTGCCTTCTCTTTTTGAAGAAGTCTCTTTAAAAAGGCAAACATCCTGGGAACAGTGACACTCAAGCCCTTACAGCTTGGGATCGAAAAGTTTATTGGATGCTTTCTTTTTTTTTTGACCTGAGTTACCCAAGGACTTTGAGAATGTTGAGCAAAGGGATGAGAAGGTGGAAGAAACAGAGAAGAATGGTGGGGAGGGAGATTTTCTAAAGATAAGCAGTATTTACCTCCCCATTTGCTCAGGACCGTCTTAGCTCTGAGTTCATTAACTCTGCAGTGCAAACACCTTCCAGTAAAGCCAGCCTGAACCTCTCTGATCCTCCTGCAGACCAGCTGACTTCTACAAACAGGCTTTCCATAAGGATTATCGAATAAACAAACAAGTGGGTTCACAGCAAGTGACTCAAGCCAAACTCTTCCATCTTCCCACACTAAATCTCCCAGCCTGCAGCCTCTGTGCCTACTCGGTCCGTTCCCACTCCTGTCAGTCCCAAGTTGTCCCTGTTCCTGTAAAAGACCAATCCTCCATTTGTGCTCTGGGTCTGGCCTCCTTTGTCCTCCTCCACCTTCTTTTTCCTTTATTCATTTATTCACCCTTTACATAAACATACTGACCTCTGTCAGCTCTCCTTCTTGGCCCCCTTTGCCCCTCCATCTTTCCTACCAGTTCTCCAGACAGAGATTGTCCATGGCTTTGCTCTACTCACCTCACTTTCTGAACTGCCCTTCTCCCTGATCTCACCCAGCCCCAAGACTTTAAGCAGCATCAGTATGCTGATGATGCTCATATTTACATTTCCAGCCTCAACCTGTCCCCTCCACCCCACTCTTACCCCTCTTTGGACTTGATATATCTGTGTGGATGACTAATGGGTTCCGAAAAGAGAACTATTGATTTCTGCATCTCCCCAGTCCAAAGTTACTCCTCCTTCCATCTTAACCATCTCAGTAAAACACTCTATTTTCCAACCAGGAAATCAAGGGAAAAAGCTAAGAGAATAGTTTTTATCTCCCCACGACAAATCTAATGGGAGATCCTGTCACCTCTCCCTCCAAAGCACATCCCCAATCTATCCAGTTTTCCTTATCTCCACTGGTGCCATTTTTGCCCACACCATTACCATGTTTTTCCTAAAATAACCTACAGGCTCCAAGATTCCTTATTTGTCTACATAACCCATGCTTCATGATGTCAGAATTATCTTTATAAAATATAAATACCACCATGTCTTATCTTTTCTTAAAACCCCCAGTTTTCCGTTGTACTTAGAATAAAATCAAAACTCTGTATTATGATAACCAGAGCCGCCATAAGAAACCCCTTAATGGACATAAATGAAAAACGCCTAAGCTCAGCAACACAAGTGTAGAAAATAGAGACTGTCCCGATGTCGACAGAACAAAAATTCCCTGTCCCTTAACCCAGCCATTATACCTCGGTGACACAGCTGGGTTAATCACAGAGTGCCTCGTGTTAGAGTTGGGCTTCCTCACAATGTGGAGGCTGGGTTCCTAGTGTAAGCATACCAGGAGGTGGGAGCACCAGGTAGAAGTGCTGTCTTTTTATGACCTAGCCTTGGTCATATCCTAGCCTAGTTCACATCCTGGGAGTAAGTAAATGGTAAATTCTACAGCATTACACAAAGTCTTGTAGTACTCTGCCTCCCAAACAAGTGTGAAAACTATTGGCATTGTCCAGCTGTTTCACTTTGTAATTGACGGATCAAAGGACTAAAGAGATGGTTGAGATCACCTATTGGGAGATTGCTTAAAGCACAGCCATTACCAATCTCTTTCCGTCTCTGCCTGACTTCAGAGGCCATTCTGGAAGAGATTGGGCAAGTACTCGGGTGCCACTGACATGTGGGATCGACTTGGAGAAAGTTTGGGGTCACCTGGGTTTCCCCTTGACATGAATCCGGAAGAGTTTTGTGTGGCAGTGGGAAATGGAGGGAGTACAGGATGAGCAGAAGGGGCCAGTGACTAGAAGGCGATAATAAAGCAAGGCAGTGTTTCTCGAAGTGCGGCTGATAGACCAGCTGCCTGAGAATCAGAATCACCCAGAGTGTTTGTCACAATGCGGGCTCCTGGGCCCCTCACCTTCTGAATCCCAATCTCTGGGAGTGCGGCCCAAGAAGCCATAATATAATGGGCTTTCAGTGGGTACTTATGCACTCCAATATTTGAGAATTCCTGAGACAGATGATGAAACTAACTCTGGTTTATAAAGTTGAGCCTGGCTCAGAACTATGTAACCAGCAAAAGGGGCATGAATATCTGTGTGTCACCAGGACAAAGCTCATCAAATACAGTGGAAAGATACTCTAGCAATGAAAGAGAAATGAAGATTTAAGTTTTCCTCAAAATAAAAACATAATTTAGGGGAAAGACTAATTAAATCTCAAAGTTTTCAGTTTGTACCCTTAACACGTGATTTGGCAATATCTGACAGCCTATTGTCACTGGCATTTTTAATAAATGAATCTCACCAAAAGGAAGTTTACAGTTTGACTTCAAAAACTCCATCTAGTGCTTCACAGAACTCAACCGGAGAAGGAACATATCTCTTTCAGCTGATTTGCACATGCAAGAGTCAGGAAGCATACATTTCCATAGAAGCCTAAAGATGAAAAGCCAGAACGCTATTTGTATTGGGGGCACTTATGATGTGATCCCATTCTGCTTTGCCCCACCACCCGTCCATGGTTTCCATTAATATCTTCTCTGCCTCGTCTCTGAAATCCTTCATCATCAATGGCTTATTGTTAAAAACTCTCTTCCTTAGCTTCAGGCCACTTTTACCAGACGGCTCCATGTTCCCCTGCCCCCAACCAAGCATTCCTTTTTTCCTGACTACAAAAGAATTAACTTCCTGATGATGTGCAACCATTTTGAGGATGTGAAGGCTCTCTCTGTCCACACCAATGGGATTTAGACCTCAGGTCTCACTGGGCTGGTAAGACACCCTCACCCATCTAATGAACACCCCCAAATGTCACAGAGACTCCCAGAGAGCTTCACCCTAGGCAGCTAACAATCTCCATGGCAATAGCCATCCATCTGCCTAACTCTTCCAGATAAGTTTTCTCTCCCTGGGGAGTGCTGATGCTGGAGCCTGTATTAATAGATCACACTTTGCATTCTTATCCCACATATCGTTCTTAAAAAGATGTTCTTTAACTTTGTCTCTGAAAGCAAAATCCTTGCTCTTACTGTCGATGTCTCTGCCTCCTCTCCACCCTGCCCCCTCTCCTTCGCATGCCCCCACACACATTGCACATTGGCGGGCTATTAAACTACTTTAATACAGTTGCACTTTGTTTGCTCCATATCTATGTTTTTGGCTTTCTGAGAGGAGGGATTGTGCTAGGCGGGACTATTTGATTGGAGAATTGTTTAGACTATGGCAAGGAGGATAGTTAAACAGGATTTTTCATGTAGTTAAATTTCAAGGCAAAAAGAAGGCATCATTAATGCACAGAAAAGAAAAAAATGAACAAGTTGGCATAGATAGGACACTTAGGTCATACTAAAACAAGAGTCAACACACAGCTTCATCTCAGCTTCAATGAATTGGAATTTTAACTTGGAAATGGAATCCAACTGCTGAACATTTCAGTCTGCAAAGAGGTAGAATCAGAAAAATTTTAAAAATATATGCTCATGAGCATAAACCAAAACTTTCGTATCAGTACTTCCTAAAATCCAATGTCTTCATTTCTTTGTAATTCTTCCTCATGTTTCCTGTAGTGGGGGCTCAGCCAGTGGGATGGCCTTTCTTTCTCCACTGCTCTTTATACAACTTACAGAGATTAGAAGGCATAAGCTTTATGTCAAAATGGCACCCAAATTCTGATCCTACAGTGAAGCACATCTTAGTTGAAGAGAGAGGTTGGATGAACTCAAACCCCCACTGGCGACAGAGCAAGGCAATACAATCTAATGAAACACATGGGTGGCTGGGAGCTAAAGACCAGGTTCTGAGCTTGACTTTTCCACTTTCTGGATGGTCTTCGGTGAACCTTTTAACTTATCTAGGTATCAGTGTTTTCATCTCTGAATAAGTTGAATGAATTCAAATTTCTTTATAGCTCCAAATTCAGAAATTACTACCACTCCAGAACTAATATTTCTTTTTACACTTCTGGTTCATCTTGCAGAGGAAACTAAGCATGGTTTTCTTAACCGCATAAGTGCTACAGTAAGTCACTTGCCAGTGTTATTAGAATGAATCAAAAACTATTTTGTTCATCTCATTTTCATTTGCTGTCAAAAAAGTCTGCTCCTCATGCTCAAAATGCTTCCCATTGAAATAGCAGAGCTGCCTGCCTAGCCACCTTCATTTTATATGACATCTTTCCTCTACACCAAATCTCCAAGCACTTTACAGAGCTTCTGTTATAAGTCACACAATTATGGAATTACAGAGACAGGGGAGAAAGGAGGTTGAGGAACACGCAAGGAAGAAAAGACATGAAATGCGGACATTTTTCCCCACATTTTTCATGTGTATACCAATATAAAGAAATTCTGCCCCCACTAGCGAATAACGTGGGCTAAGAATCCCAACCGCCCAGGGCTTTTTAGATGTGATGGGACTTGTTCTCTTTGCTATTGCGTGTATTATGAGTTCAAAGAGCTCAGACAAAATCTTACTAATTTGAAAGGCCATGTTTTCAAGTGGATATGCTGGAGGTTCCAAAGTTTGTAAGCTTAGAAACCTGGGCAGCATGTGGGTCTCTGAATCGCAAACCAGAACATATCAAAGTAACACTGGTGCATCAGGAAAAGAAAATTTCCAAAATAAAAACCTTGCCTCAAACCAGAGGTTTATTGAATATCAAAATGGTGCTTTTCAGTTCAGTTAATAGTTACTAATGGGTTGGATATACCAAGCACGGATGTTAACATGACATGACAAACTTTTGGAAATAAGAAGCTCCCGTATCCTGATGGTCCAGATGCCAGATATACCTCCTCCCCTTAGACACACATCTAGAAAGAGGTGAGTACATCCCATGCCACGGCTGATGCTCATTCATTCTCCACATCATCAATAATTAGTGTAAATTAATTATTTTAAATTATAATTGCTGTATAATTATATGTATGTAAATTGTCATTATTATCATTGTAAATAATTCATAATAAATTAATGATGTGTATTAAACATCATTGCCACCTCTTTTTTTCAACACACTTGAGCTAATTTTGTCAAAAAGAAATAGCTATTGCCTTCTTTGATTATAAAAGCAATATATACTCAAAGTAAAAAAAAAAAAAAAAAAGGAAAGAAAAAGCAAGCAAAGCACATTGGAAGAAATCATATTATTTAGTCCACAAAGCCTTCTCATCCCTCTAAATTCCTGAAATTTGTTAACTATATGTACTACTCATTTGGATTCCCTGAAACATAGCGTCCTGACTTGAGACTTTTTTTTGGGGGGGGTCCTCTCCTCTCTGGCTCTGCCCAACAGGGGAGGGAGTTCCTGTACTTCCCAAAGCCCCTTATCCCATTCTGGCCCTAGAGCCTCTTTTGTCTCCTTTACACAACATGAGTTCAAGTTTGCACTCCATATCTCTTCCCACCCTCTCAGCTTCTTGAGAGACCCTACTCCCTCCTGCCTTGACCTCAGAAGAGTGAGCCTTGAAAAGTTGACCTATCCCTTGGAAAAGTTGGTCAATCTCCACGGAGTCTGGGGGATGAGATGTCAATAAGAGGTGAGAGAGGGAGAAGGTCACCACTTTGTACAACTCCTGGGAGTGCACTCAATAGTGCTGCATTCTGTGTGAAGAGCATCCATGCAGCCCCCGACGAAAGCGGATGGTACCTCGGGAGCCATGTGACGAGCTGGCTTGGTGGCCAGCATGCTCTGAGGAGGACCATGAGCTGGCACAGACTAGGCACTCAGCGCACAATCTCCATTATTGTTGGGGGGGAGGGGCGATGGCTCACACTGTGGAGACTGATCCACCACTCAGACGCCGCCAGGCCTCCTAACAGGGCTGCCACTTGGCTTTGTCTATGCTGGTCAGACAGAAGTCCACCCACACTTTAGAATGACCTGTGGCTCATCTTGAAACAGACACCAGTGGCCCATTCTAGGACAATGCAAAAATCCTCCACTTTGTAAAATAATTCTACCCGATGCCCAAATGTGGTGAAAGACTGCCAGTCTGAGCCAGCAAACTATTCCACACCTCAGATGCCTTACATATCAATAGAACATGCAATCTGAAAGTATTCTAACAATGAGAAGGGAAAAAAGTAAAAGGCTTATGGAGACTACACATCATGCTTACAATTCACATAATTTCTGTTACCCTCCCCATACCTTTTTTGGTGCCAATGTGAGTCTTTTTAAAATTGAATTGATAAAACTGATGAAGTGCCCAACCTCTCTCTTTTACTTTCTCACATTTAAAACTCATCCCACTTCTGGGTCTGAGATTCAGAATTGGGTCAGAGTGATCAACATTTGAATTGTTCCCTCCTCCTCCATTCCCTTTCAGTCCTCCCTCAAGCCCAGGAACCTTGAACCCTGGCTGCTTTGGCTTCCCCATTTCCAGGAAATGCTCATGCATGAGCCTTTCCCTACACCTGTTTTCAAAATGCATCTCTCTTAGGCCTCATTCATTTACCTTCCAGGTAATAAAACTTGACGCATCGGTCTTTATTTATGACTGCTAATAACATTAAGTTATTACCCTTCCTATAACCAAGCACCTGCATGCATTTGCACATACACACATTTTAATAAAAGCCTTTCGTACTCTACACACAGGAATGAGCAGTGATGAAATCTTAAAGTGGCCACAGATGCAGATATTTGGG
Source organism: Mirounga leonina (assembly GCF_011800145.1). Taxonomy (NCBI): domain Eukaryota; kingdom Metazoa; phylum Chordata; class Mammalia; order Carnivora; family Phocidae; genus Mirounga; species Mirounga leonina. The sequence goes on along the minus strand of NW_023270871.1, from coordinate 3,648,425 downwards.
ATTAAGATCACCTAAAACTATAACTAAAGTAACAACAGGGCAAACTTGATCATTACCATCTTCATTCAAAAAGAATCCTCTCCTGTCCCCTAACGAAATGTCCTAGATACAGTTAGAGGTCCCCTATCACTTTTCCCCATCACAGGGGACTATCTTCCCCTGGCAAAAACAGTGAAGATCTTACCCCTGAAGAGGAAGAGGTCCTTGTATTCTTAAAACCCCAGAATTGGACCTGGAGAGAATCTTACTGGCTGTCTTACTGGTCAGCAGGTTAGCTGCTGCTTCTAACAAATAGCCCTGAATCTCAGTGGCTTGAAAAACAAAAACAAGTGTATTCAATGCTTATGCTCCATGAGGATCAACCAGGGGTTCTGCTCCGCATTGTCCACACTCTGAGACTCAGCTGACAGAGCATCCACTTTCTGGAACATTTCTGGTTGCCATGGGAGAAGGAAAGACAGGGGGCGGGGGGGAAAGAATGAGAGCGTGTGCACAAGCAATTAACATACAGTCGGAAGTTCCCAGAACAGTTCCTCCAACACTCCATTCACCAACACAAGTCCACAGCCACACTTACTTCTCTGTGGGTGTGGAAGCACAAGTCTACCATCTGCCTGGAAGGGCAGTCCAAATATTGATGAAAATCCCAATGGATTAATTTGGAGTATCAAATACCATCATTTTACAGTAAAATGCCAAGAACAGAGCCTGGCATTTAGCAAGAGCTATTGTTACTGTTCTTGCTACCTATGGGAAAACAGATTGGGCGATCTGAAATGATGACCTGAAGTCACACACCTGACTGGGAACAGAACAGAAACGAGAACACATATTTACTGAATTCAAATTGGAGTTTTTTCCTCTTAGTTCATCTGAGGGCCTAGAAAAGACATGATCAAACACAACGATTGGACCACCACATTCAACTAGAGGACCACGATGGGTTTTGCTTTGTTTTCAGAGGGGGTTACTTTTCTCGAACGGAGGCCAGCAAACTTTTTCAGTAAGGGGCCAGTTAGTAAATGTTTTAAGCTTTGCAGGCCATAGGGTCCCTGTCACGCTACTCAACACTGCCACCATTGCCCAAAGCAGCCACAGACAATCCGTAAACCAGCAGGCACGTCTGCATTCCACTGGAACTTAATAAAAACAGACAGTGGGCTGGATTTGGCCAGCAAGCTGTTCGTTGCCCAACCCTCCTGTGGAGCATCCTTCACTGGAGAAAGACCGGTCAATGGAAAGTCAGAACAAACCCAAAGAAACCTTGTGCAGGTTACCTCGCTTTTTTACCTGGGGTTCCTCTTCAGTACAAAACCTACCCTACAGGGCTGTGGTGGGCCTACAGGTCGCTATGTGCAAGCACTTAGGAGAGCCCCCGGTAGGCAGCAAGTCCCCAAGTCTTCTCCGCGGAGCGTCACTGCCCCTTACTCTGGGCCAGCCACTGTCCCCAGTGCTGGGGGTTGGGCAGCAAACGAAACAAAGTCCCTGCTTTCCTGAAACTGGTACTCTGGTCCAACAAGTCAGACAAAGAAACAAGCAGATATGTAAGATGTCCAGAGGTGATAAGGACTGAAAAGGAAATAAAGCAGGTCACAGGGGGCAGCGGGGGCAGGGACAAGATTTCCAGCAGAGAACTCCACATAAGGAAGAAGCAAGCCACAGGATACCTGGAGATACGTGGGGCAAGCGTGCGTCAACACAGGTAAGAGCAAGGGCAAAATCCCTGAGGCAGGAGCCTGCGTGCGTGTTCCCGGAGGGGGAGAGGGCGCCTACAGGGTCATGGGAATCCATGGGGGCCAGGAGGATAAAGCTGAGTCCAGGGCAATGTGAAGAGGACAGGTCACAGACCCTGGTGAGGACTTGGGATGTTATTCTGCACAAGACGTGGAATATTATCATCATCATTGATTTTTGCCCACTTTTTTATCATTCTGCCCTCCTCTCCCCTCCCTTCTCCCTGCTGGTCCTCCTACCGTCCACCTTCTCCCCATCTACCTCTGCTGCTTTATCTGTGCTCCTCTAGGGGCTTTTTTGCCCTTTTGTAATCTTCTTTTGGGTAATACTTAGCTCAGTTGGTGGCACGTGAAACCAAGTTGCTCACTGCCCCTGGGAATAATCCAAAGGGAAGGTTGGCCCAGGCCAGGGCCTTCCAGGAGGATTTAACCTAATTCCTCAGATGCGGGCATCAGAAAGAAAAGGCTTAGGAAGAACAAGATGAGAATGAAAGCAAAGACCATCAAGAATGTTTTATTGTTATGTTTTAAACAAGATCCCAAAGCATTTAAAGAAATATGCAAGTGGTACTGGGTTGATGGAAGCGTGGTGGGGAAAAGATGGATGGCTAATCAATCCCTTCCATCCTCTTTGCCATGTGAGTTTGTGAGTAGGTGTGTGTTTATCCCAGGATTCAGGATATAACCAACTCTTGATTACCAGGGCTAAGGGATGTGACATAAATATTCCAAGTAGCTAAAAGTTGTTAAGTTCTTTCCACAGATAAATTTGTAAGATAAACTGCTGTGTTCTGGTTAAACAAATATTATGATGATATTATATATCATTATATATACGATGGTGGTGGATCTTTGGGTATG
>NW_023270871.1:3431044-3645821 GCF_011800145.1 Mirounga leonina | reverse complement strand
GGAGAGAGGGAAAACGGAGAGAGAGGGAGGGAAAGGGAGAGGTCACAATATGACCATCAATAAATCAATAATCAGGGTTGCTGTGTAAGGTGCAGATTAAATCCAAGCACGAGAGCCCCTGGCGAAAAGTGGCGTGGGTGTGGACATCCTGCTGTGCTCAGACATTTGTGGCCGCATCTGCCTGCAGGGAAGCACTTTTTAAAATGAATTTACAGGAAGATCACATGGGGGCTCGTGGCTCTTGTGTGCTTCTCAGAGTCAAATGTGATGAGTCACCTGGGGAATCTGATTCAAACATAGATTCTGACCCTGTGGGGTCACTTTGCATTTCTGATAAGCTCCTAGGTTTTACCCATAGTGCTCTCCCGGGGCCATGCTTGAGTCCTATAGTGTGATTTTTAACATAACAATAAACTCAAAAGTTTAAGTTACATTCAATATCTACTTTATTGCATTAAATGGTAACATTTGTAATAACGTATCTTGGTCAGAAGTGGACAGGTGTGTCATTTCTGGGTTGAGGACCTCTAAAATTTCTAAAACGAAGTTTCCAAGGTAAATATACTTGGAAGAATGTTAACAAACCTACGGGAAAAAATTCCAAATGTAGTCCGAGAGTTGGCCTAAGGTATGCAGTTGTCTGCAGCCCAAATGGATGCTGATCAGTTGTTCCAGCTTGGACCCTCTGGTATGAGCATGGTGTGAAGCCTGTCATGAAAGTGCCAGACTATTTGGCCAAGTTGTGCTGGGAAGTGACCGAGGACCAAACAGGGTGGGCTTGTTAGAGCTTGTTGGCCTTGGGCGCCATCTCGTGGTGAAAGCAAGAAAAATGTTTTTTAACCTACACAACCAAATACAGTGTAATTCTCACCTATGCACAATGCTGTTGTATTAGGTATTCTAGTTAAGAACAGTGAATCTTAAAAAAAAAACCAAAAAGCTAGATTTTTAAAATGTATGAGTTGGAGTTTATAAATTCCTTTTTAATGTTTCTTTTCTAAAGTTGAAATTCTTGCTAAATTCAACACACTGATCTTCTGCAAATGTACTGATGTCTATTCTTATCTGCCATGTGGCCGTGGCCAGATTCCTTAATATTGCAAAATTCTGAGTTCTAAGTCTGTAAATGGGAATAATAAATCTACTTCATGACATTACGGTGACGATTAAACCTGTGAAAAGTGCTGGGCCCCAGTGCCCTGTAAGCGCTCAACAGTGAGAGAACAAAAAATGGAAGTAATTATGATTATTGGCTATAGTAGAAAAAAAAACAACAATAACCAAAAAAAAAAAAAACCCATGACATTTTATTATTTCCAGTTTACAAACTAGGAAAATGAGACTTAGAGGTTGAGTGATTTATCCAAGATAACAAATCCAATGTCAGATCTAGATTTCAAATGTGGGTCTTTTAACTCTAGATCACAGACTCGTTCAATAACAAACCTGATTTCATAGTATGTATTAATTAATCTGATAAAGGGCAAAAAATATTAGCCAGCTTTCACTAATTATGAATGAATTCACTAATGCTGAATTAAATAACTCCAAAGTCTCAGGAGCATACCTAATACAAAGGCCTATTTTTTTTTTAAAGATTTTTAAAAATTTATTTACTTGAGAGAGAGAGAGAGAGAGCATGAGTGGGGGAGAGAGGCAGAAGGAGAGGGAGAAGCAGACTCCCCACTGAGCAGGGAGCCCAACTTGAGACTCGATCCCAGGACACTAACCATGACCGGAGCCGAAGGCAGACGCTTAACCGACTGAGCCAGTCAGGCGCCCTGACAAAGGCCTATTTCGTGCTCATGTTACATGACCTTCACTGGCTGCCTGAGCTGCGGCCACTCCTGTCAACTGCGGGCGGAGGAAGTGAGCAGAGTTGAAGGTCCACTGGTGAAACTGGAGGGAAAGTGAGGTATTTTTATTTTGATTACTTCTGTATTTTCTATGAAGTTATGGGGTGAGGTCACCTAATGACCACAAGGCAAGGAGAAAACACTGGCAATGCAAGGAGAGATAAGCTTGGACTGTGCCCTTATTAGGAAAATGCAGGACTTCGTTCAGTGGTGAGAGTCCAGCTGAGCTACTGACCGTAAGTTTGAAGTGGGCTCGGTCAGTGCTGCTGTGTGGTCCCCTTCAGGAACACTGAGCTTGCTTGGGTTCTGGTGCACACTAGGCACAAAGTTGGGCTGAGGTCTTGCTGGGTGAACACAATGTTGGGAGGGAGGGGCAAGGGACGCAAGAATGTTTTAATATTTTTTTCAAAAATGTAAACTCCTAAGTCTGGAAGGAACTCAGAGTCCATGTAGTTCCTTCTGTCCCTTCTCTCCCCTTATGCCCATTCTACAGGTGAAAAATGGAGGCTCTAAGTCGACAACTGACAGCCTGAAGGCCATGAAAGGAGGCAGACAGTATCCTGGAAAGTAATCCTTTGTAAGCAGTTCAGAATGTTCCCCTGGCGTCCCATTGCCGTGGCCACTCCTGTGCCTGATTTCCTTCACGCCCCACTGCCTCTGCCTCAGGAGGGTCCCTTATGCCACCAGCGTTTACTAAAATGAAAGGTTCGTCCAAGTCCTGGCTATTCATGGCTTTAGTGTGGCAGCTCCTGTCCCAGGAGATGGGAATGTGGTAGACGGGGTTCAGTGGCCCCAGTTTTTCACTCCTCTCCATAGTTATACTCTTTACCACGTGACTATCACACAATTCTTCCTACTAACAGCAAGTGTACTTCCCCATCCTCTGACTTTGGTTGTGGCCATGTGACATGCTTTGCTCAGTGGGATATTAGAAGATATGGTGCAAACAGAGGCTTGAATTGTGCTTGGCCGGTTGGATTTCTGTCCTGTCTACGAGAAGAAGATGCTCAAGAGTCTCAAAGATGCAAGGGTGAGGAGAGACTCAGAACAGAACTGCAATCAACCTGCTGCCTGCAGCCCAGCCGAGCCCCACCTGGATCAGTCACCTCCAGCTGACCTGCAGCTGTGTGAGCAGAAATAAATAATCCCACTGAGTTTTGGGGTTATTTGTTATACAGCATTTTTGTGGCAATAGGTTACTCTATAGAAGTATCCTTTTGAAAATTGATGAATCACTCAATCCCACCCCTGAAACTAATTTTAAAAAAAGAAAATTGATTATCCTTGCTTTCTTGTCATTCACCTTTCTCCTAAACATAGGGCACCATAGAACTTGTAGATAATAGAGGAACTCAGTTAATAGCTCTGCTCTGAAAGCTTTCCCATGGCGGGGTGCCATTTCCGACTTGACATGTACAAGCCTTATGGGAAGAGAATAATATTTACATGCATATTCCAACCCCCTGGAAAAAAGTTAGGAGAAGGGAGGAAGTCACTTTTACTCAGACTCTGGGTTTTTCATTTTCATTTGCCATCACATAGCCGCTGTAAAAGAGAGAGATGACAAAGAGGAGTGGCAAAGCGAGAGTGTGAAGAGAGGGAAGGACCGTGGAGAAGGAGGTGGGTGGGTAAGAGCAGGAGGGGAGACGGGAAGGCTGGAAAGAAAGTCCAGACAGAAAGGGAAAGGGGCAGATTTCTCAAGGGCAAATCCAAGGAGTTGGGGGTGGGGAGAGTAACTGGGAAGGCGGCTCTCCCCACAGCAGAGTGCTAACAGATATGTTTGTTTTAATAAACAAAAGGTGCGATACAGCCTAACAACTAAATTTCTGAACTGCAGTTCACAATGTACGTAGCTGATTTCACATACTTCCGTATTTTGTGCTATAGTACATTTCAGACAGTTACGACGTCCACCCCGCCCCGCCCCACCCCTGCTCTGCCTTTGGGACATTATGTTCGAACTGGCAGGTGACAACATAGGCAACGTGGGCCCCCCACTCTCTGCTTCCCCACTGCCGACACTGTTGATAGTGGGAAGTGACGACTGAGCTGTAAGGTAGTAAGAATAGGAATAGAGAAAGAGGAGAAAGAAGAGCCCCCCAGACTGGTCACTGGGGGATGGTGACTCCTTCTGCTCCAGGAGCCAAGCTGCACTCCTGGTTGTCAGCCCCGCCCAGCCCCCACTCAGAACCCATGGTTGGCTGGACTCCCTTCGGCAGCCTGAGGGTGGGAGTGGACCATGGGTTTGCAAGGCTGGAAAGTGGTACCTGACATGACCACCATTTTCTCTACCACGTCTAAACTGTGTTCATGGGATCTGGTTTTGCACAGTCATGCCTCTGTTCTTTTCCTCGTTCCCATATTTCTGTCCAGACGTCTCCCAACTCTCAAGGTAAGAGCACCCACAGATATCCTTCGGGAAGCATGGAAGTTCAGGTTCCCCTTGGAGATAACCAACTGAGGCCACCAGAACAATGCTCTCAAAAGTTATTTGGTCCAAAGACATCACTTTCATTCACTTAATTTCCAGTGTGCTCTCCTGAGTGGAGAAGCGAAGGGGAGATACACAGGTCAAGGCTGGGAGTGATGCACAGACCCAAGCACACACATGGGGAGTCATCAAGCAAATAAATCCCATGAGAAAAAAGGAAGTCTGAGAACCATATTTCGAATGCATCTTCTGCCTTAAGGCATACTATGTCCAAGAGTTCCCACACAGTATTACATACCCCACTCTGAAGGCTTTGGGGAGAACGAGGGTCCATACTATTCCTTAATGGCACAAGCCTTTGAATCTTTCCTTTTGTCTAGACAAATTCCCTCAAACATTTTTTCAGCTGGGCTCTACCTCTGAGCCTTCGAAGAAGTAGGTGGCTTGTTAGAATATTCCTGCCGCCCTCTGCATTCAGCTCCTCCATTATCAGGGCTGTGGACAGTTAAATTTTGGTTTCGCCACTTTCTAGAATTTTTAACTTTGGGAAAGATGCTTTGCCTCTCTTCTTCCATTTCCTCACCTATAAAATGTGGCAAATAATAGGATGTCATTCATAGGGTGGTTGCAATGATCAAATAGGAAATTAAGTACCTAGAACAATACCTAAAACAGTATGTGTCCAATAAATATTAGCCATCAATAGCTGATTTTGCCAACAAAACAAATCTAATAATAGTAACAATAATAACGACAGTAATAATGGCCATTGTTGAGGACTTATTATATATCAGGCAGTAGTCTATGTATATTTGCCTATTTTAGGTTGGTGGTTAAGGTTCTGGAGCCAAAACTGTATGATCAGATAAGGGGATTGGATAAGATCAGATAAGCAGAATCAATGTATTTATTAAATTCCTCAGGAAAATAAATTTAAAAACCAGCTGGAAAGGAAAAAATGACTTATTGTTGGTGGAATTCAGGTATCAACTACAATGTAAGACAAGGGGTGTGGTGCCGAGAATGACATTCATGCCTGGACACTTCCAGTACCCTTCAAATAACACCTCATAGAGCTGGCCATGGAAGAAGTCTTCCTTGGCCAAGTACAAGATGAGCTTCCTGGGGCTATATTTTCAGTCGTTTGGGCGCCAATACAGGGATAGTGATGGAATGAGCCTCCCCTCTGTACCAGGGCACGTATGTTGCTTTTAGTCTCCTGGCCTCGAAAGGATATCTGCTTCTATAACATCAGCCCCTGAGATGAGAAGTGGCACCAATGAAAAACCAAATAATAAACAGGTGGAAAAAAGTAATCACTTGAGCTTTGCCTGGACTGGATTGCAGCATTTCAGTTTTAACTCACTAAACCTTGGTCAGAATCTTGGAAGAACAAGACAGTACAATTCTGAAAAGCAATCAAAAAGTGACGGCCAAGTTATTGGGAGGTTCTACAGTGCGCTTCTAAACCAGTGCTAATCTAATAAATGTACATGCGATGAACTGTGAAATTGAGAACATGATTGTCCATGTTCTCTAAGCCAAAGGAATAAAACGGTCATCTCCCCCTGTATTTCATATGAAAAAGGAATCACAAATAATGTTACTTTGTACCTTTGTATAAAACATGGAAGCCTGTACGTCTAATGGCATTTGTTAGCAGCAAGGACGTACTTAGAGAATTATGATCTTTGGCTTGCCAAACCACAGCTTCAAACAAAAGGCAAGGAGGAGTTCTGGACTTTTAAGCCAAAAGACCTGTATCAGGAGCCCAAATTCTGCCATTCAGCACTTTGGGAAGTGAGGGTATTCATTCCTATTTTACATCATCGTGTGAGGTCTAAATGAGATAATGTTTGTGGAAAGCACTGTGGTAAGTGTATGAATGAATGAGTATAAGGCAGGAGAGAGGGAGAGCAAATATTTTCACTTCAGTTTGGGGAATTACCGGACAGAATCTTTTTCTTCTTGCAATTTAACCGCAGCTTTAAAAAAAAAAAAAAAAGCCCACAAATGTAATGATTACATTATGAGCACAACTATTACAGCATAACAAAAGCAGTAGAATCATTGAGGAGGGATGATACTGTAAGATCTTAGGGTTACCGTTTGGAACATCAATTCCAATCAACCAGTGTTTGCTCAGAACATCAGCTGAGTTTGTGGAACTGAGCTAGTTGCTGTAGGAAATACAATGATTGTGATGTGATTACAATCTAATGGAAATCAGATGGGGTAAAATAAGTGAATTATATACTAGATGGGAAACTACAAGTGCCAAAAGATGTTCAAAAAGCAATAACTTATCACAAATAGTTCATAGATTACCTCCGGATGGGAGATCAAAGATAAGGCTTCACGGAGGAGAAAGCATTAGGGATGTACTCTGAAGGATGGATAGTGTATCATCCTGGGCCTACTCTGGAAAACAGATACCAAGCTAAACATTTCTAACATAGAGGATTTAATTCAGGAGTTAGTTACAAAAACACTGAATGAGCCAAGAAAGCAAAAACAGGAAGACCAGACGAACCAGAGATGTGCAGCTGAAGGAAGAAGTTTCCCTCCCTATGGCTGCAGAAACAAAGAAGAGGCGGCAAACTTACCCATAGCCAGCAGCTCATTCTCCTGGACTACGGGGGTGCCCCCCAGCTATCTGGGGCTGCTGCAGAGGGGCCTTTACTTGGAACAGTCCTGGAGCCATCGGGGCCCCATAGCTGGCACTGGGACATCCCTGACGGGAATCACCACCCCTGCGTCTTTCAAGTAGCACTAATTTATTCGAATACCTTCCTCACCAACCCAGGAATGTTGTATTACTTTTTAAAAAAATTTGAGGGACACCTGGGTGGCTCAGTCGGTTAAGTGTCTGCCTTCAGCTCAGGTGATGATCCTGGGGTCCTGGGATCGAGCCCCGGGTCGGGTTCCCTGCTCAGCAGGGGTCTGCTTCTCCCTCGCCCTCTGGCCCTCCCCCATACTCTTGCTCTCCCTCTCTCACTCTATCGCAAATAAATAAATAAAACCTTAAAAAAATTTTTTTTGGTAAGGCTTTTGGGGTCTTTGGGGGTCCTTCCAAACATGAAGTATCTTACTCCACAAGTAAGGATTCTTCTGTTGAAATACTGATTTTAACCATATACCCAAGGACTGGTAAAATAACCAGGATGTGCTTGGGGTCTCACTAAGCTATATTTGATGTGGATTTGGACAAAATATCACTCATCAGTGCATCAATGGCCTCCATAAGCCCCCTTCTCCAGGCTCTAAGAATTTGTTAGCTTATAGTCAGTGTCAAAATAATGTCTTCCCCAGTACCCAGTTAGTCTGGTAAGTGGTCTTCGGGTTATCTTTGGAAAGCCAGGAGGAAGAGCCATAATGTGTCCTTGACATGTTACTACGGAGTCCTTCCTAAAGGCAGCCACTTCCTTCACCTGCCTCTGCCTCCCTAGTGTCACTTTCTACCTCAGTGGCCGAGCTCAAGTCAGACACACGGTCACAAGATCTAGATGTTGCTTATTTAATATCATATTGGAGGAATTTTATTGATAACTTTCAAATTAGGCTTCAGAGCCTGAGAGAGAAGTTTTCGATTTAGTCTATCAAAATATTTCAGGTGTTTCATTGGGTCAGGGATGTCGCTTTACCCCCAGGTGTCCAACAGGATGGACTTTTCCATGTGGCCAGTGGGCTGGAATACTTGAACCAAGCAGTGTCTTGCTCACCACTCTGCCAACAGGAGGGTCATCCATTACAAAGCGCTGTTGGCTTCCACCCTTCTTCACCAATAGCAGAGACCTCGAAGACTCTGGCCTATGCTCTCCAGACACTATAATTCTTTGTGATCTGATGGGCCAAATCTGAAAGAACTGAGATCTTCCCAGACCCACGTCTTCTTTGTATGGGAGGGGTACTCCTTCGTACTAAATAGGTAAAATGTGAATCAGCAGGGCAACACAATCACGTCAGTGTTTACAGATCTAAAGTCTCAATTCTAGGGCACCTGGGTGGCTCAGTTGGTTAAGCAACTGCCTTTGGCTCAGGTCATGATCCCAGGGTCCTGGGATCCAGCCCCGCATCGGGCTCCCTGCTCTTTGGGAAGCCTGTTTCTCCCTCTCCCACTCCCCCTGCTTGTGTTCCCTCTCTCGCTGTGTCTCTCTCTCTGTCAAATAAATAAAACCTTAAAAAAAATAATAAAGTCTCAATTCTATCCACTAAATCAATCACTTAACCCAAAAATGTGAAATCAGGAAGAGAAAAAATATGGATTTTTGCTGTGACCAGTTAAATTGAGCTCTTTAGGCGCTCCATTTGTCACAGCTGATATTTCTCTGTAAGCTGGACACTTGGACACTTGGCTTTGCTGACACTCAGGCAGGGGTCAGGCACAGGCACCCAGCATGCCTCTCTGGTGTCAATTCTCTGCCCACATCGAAGTGGCACCCCCTTCCACCGTTCCCAGGCCGGATTCCCTGATGGGAGTCAGGGTCTGAGAGGGCTGTGGGTGTCTCAGTGCTCAGAGGTCAGTTTCTGGCAGTTTCTGTGGCAAATCCACAGTCTCTCATCCTGGAAGTTACTTTTGCTTATACAAATCAAGTAGGACTTCGGTGAATTATCCATATACTCATGGAACTTCAGAATCAGTTAACTTCTGCCAAAGATTCTTGTGAGTCAGATCATTGCTCTTACCAAGTCAGCTCTGCTGCCCATTACGGTAAATACACATCTTTGTCTCTGTCCAGTAAGTGTTTCTATGGAGAACCCAAGTGGCTCTTCAACCCTACTGAAATCAGGGAACACATTTCAACTGTAGAGCCTCCCACTAGCATACGCAGTCCACATTCAAGAGCCATAAAAGCTCCACTCAAAGATGGTGGGTCTCCTTCCCAATGGTATTTCCAAAGGTGTTGGTGAAGAGCATGGTAACTGGACACTCTCCAGAAACACAGAGGACGGATGCTGATCAAACACGCTAACTGTACTCCAGTATTCCCATTTTGACTTCTTGTTCTACAACACCATAAAAAATTTATCTCATCTTGATGTCATTTAGTGGCTTCAGACTATTAACCAAGCTAACAACAGGGATCGCTTCCAGATTACTGAACTAAATTCACTGGTAAGTGCACTTTCATTGATAAGCCCAGTCCCCGCTAAAATTATCCCCTTCCCTCCTTGGTCAGGCAACCCAAGAATACATTCGTATGTTATTCCCCAGATATTTTGCTGACAAAATTAGGAAAGTGCCACATTTGGGGGGGCAGGGGGCCTATAAGCTTTTATCTAGATTTGTCTGCATAAGCATACCCCAAGGGCATTGCTACTCTTGGGGTAGGGGAGACTTTACCCCCTCCTGTTGGTTTTCTTAACCCCCATAACCCTGCCCATATCTCTGTAAATAGTCTCTTCATTAAGAAATCTGCAGCTAAACCAATTGAGTGTTTCGTCTGATACCATATGAGTGTTTTGAAGGATCTGTCACTCCCTCAAAATACAGAATCTTGAAGAGAGTTTTTGACTGCTGGAGCCTGGGTCATCCCCTATGTCCCAGTATCCACAGAGAGGGGAGAAGCACTGCGTGCCCCTGCTTCTGTGTGAAGGGAGTTCTGCCTCTGCACCAGACCCATGGTCATGGGATTTCTCCAAAACAGAAACAGTGACCAGTAATATTTAAAAATACAAATGTCCACTACACTAACAAGTAGTTCTGCTTGGACAGAAAGGAGGGTGTATGGTGGCCATGTAGGAAACTAGGCTACAAAAGGAGATAAGGACTTTTTTAATTAAGGAGGGCTTGAATGTAGGCAAAGGAATAGATGTGAAATGGGAAATAGGGAGCCACTGACAGTCTTGGTCAGGAAAAATGACATGGTGTGATCTGTGCTTCAGCAAGATTCACTGGACAGAAGAGTGAAAATAAATCACTGAAAGGAGAGAATTTTATGCTCTCTGTTAGACTGCAAGCTTCATGAGGGCAGGGCCTTGTGAATTTGTAAGATTTCTTTTCCCAGAGATTAGCCCAGTGCCTGGCAAACAGCAAATATTCGAGCAGTGTTTATGACTAGAGCCAAGAAACAAGGACTATGTAGGAAGCTACTGAGTTAGTCCTAGTGAGAAACATGAGCCCTGAATGAAGGAAATTAATCTGATGAGGTACATATTGTTTCCATTTTCCAGAGGTTTAAATGCATTAAGTAAAAAGTCTGCATTCATACATGTAACAAACAGCAGAGCTGGGATTTGAACCCATGTCTGACTCTGAAACTCATACTCGCCCACTACATCATGCCATGGGGTGTGGAGGGTGGGTAGCAGTAATAAGAGGATAGATGTAAGAGATGCCAGCAAGTGACTAGGTCCAGTGGGTGGGATGGAAGCAAGAGGCAAATTTGAGGGATTTTGGGTTCTGCACTGGAATCACCAGGAGAATGGTGATGCCATTAAAAGAAATGGAGAAGTCAAGGAGAGGAACTCCCATGGACAGGATGCTGAGGTTGGCTTTGGACATGCTATGTGGGAGTATGGAGGGACAATTGGATGGAGCTCTTCATCAGGCAGCTGGATACAAGTCAGGACCCTGGGACAGAGGAGAAGTAAGGAAATGGATTTGCAAGTGGCCCATATTGAGATGATGATTTGAAGGCATGGTCACAGAAAAGCAAAAGTTACCCAAGGACAGGATATGAATGTATGTGGCCCAGGCATGACCTGTGTGTGGTGATGAGTACATAGAGAACCCAAGACATGTCCTAAAAGTAAGCCTCCCTTAGTAACTCTTCTTATCAGCAGTTTTCTTGTGATTTCCACATTTATTTAAGTGGGGTGTGTTTGGTAGGGGGTGAAAAACACACAGAGAGATCTCTGACCAATGAAGGATTACTCTTGGTGTGACTTGGGTATTCTGTATGTGAATACTTTGCTCTGTTTTCTCAAGGAGACTTTAAATACCCAAGTGAAGAGCTGCAAATGCTGATGATTCCCTGTCCGGGGGAGCTGAAAACCCGACCTCCAGAAGCCATGACTCCTCGGGTCAGCCACCTGTTAGTGGGGTTTCGTCTGGGCAATCTCCAAGCACGGCCTCGAGGATCGGGTTCTGTGTCCGCAAGTGGGGATCTCCTCTCCTCTCCATCCTTCCTTCCCTGCCTCCCCTGAAGATTTACTGGGCAAGGCCACCTCGTCGGATGGGTCTTGGCTGGGGCTTTCTAAGAAGCCAGGGTCCCCCATGAAAAATAGTATTGAAATGCTACTTCTCAGGCCAAGCTACCCAATTACAGCCTCGTCAGACGTGGCCACCTCCGTCTTTCTACATCAAACCAAAAAGCAACCTCAGATTTCTATTTGAACACAGATAATCTAAAACGGCTGAACTTTTTAAAAATAAGAGCCTTTCTGCACACAAGCTTCTATAGTGGAAAAGTACCCTGATTAGGAAAGCATTTACCGTAACTTAGTTATAAACGACTGAAAATGTGTTTTTGCATCTGTTTAGGATGACATTTCATGGGCATCTACCCTACATAGCATTTCCATGATGATAAACACATAGACTTGTTATTTGATGGTTGCATAATTGTGGTTTTCTTCTGCTTGTTCTCACAGAGGTGGAGAGCTGCTTGTGTGCTTTTTGTTACCCCCTTCTTTTTTTTCCAGGGGAAAAAATGTAAAACGCATCAAACCAGAGGGAGAGAAACAGCCAATATGCCATTGCTGCATGTAGGCTGCATGTGTGTGTTTGCCAGTTCATTCTCTGAATTCTCCCCTGAAGCGCTTTGTGGGCTGACTGGGCTCTGTGCACTCTAATTGGCAATGCATGCCAATCCCCACCAGAGGGCAGTCATGCCCTCATAATACCTCGGGAAGGCTACTTCGCCTCCATCCACAAAATAAGCAACCTGGAGTGAAGAGCTCTTGCAATCTATAACTTCAACGACCTCTCCCAACCATTGAATTAAAAATTGCTATGTTGGAAAATGATCTGCATGTGCTCTGCAGTCAGATTGCCTGGGTTAAATCCCAGTTCTGCCACTTACTAGCTGTGTGACCTTGGATGAATTACTTAACCTCTCTGGGCCTGTTTCCTTCTTGTTTGTAAAATGAGGATATTAATAATCCCTATCTCATAGGCTTGTTGTGGACATTTAATGAGTTAATATTTGTCAAGCTCTAAGAACAGAACCTGGCGCATGATAAGCTATTATATTTGTTGTTGTTACTAATAATATTACTTTAAACCTTTTTATTTTCTCTTTCAGGGTCCCAATTGAACTGCCCAAGGAGAAGAGACATGATTCAGGAGAAAGGAGGAAAAACTCTGGTGAGTCTCAGGCCATGCCAGGAATCTCTGGATAATGGAGAAGGGGGGTGTCAGAGATGTCAGCCCTCCAGCAGGAGAGCAGGAAAATGGTTCTAGGGAAGTTGGAAGCAGCAAAGCCTGACTTAAGTTTGCCTGTTCCTTCCCAAAGCCAGAATGACAGACCCAAGCTTGAGCCATGGGCAGGCCAGCAGGCGTCTGGGACAAGAAGGGCTTGAGGCGAGGGAAGAGCTGTTCTTCCCAGCAGCATTCAAGCATGGTGCAATTAGCTGAACCCCGGGGAGGTGCCTGCTGCCTGGGCACCCCTCCTCACAGGCCAGGTGAAGGACAAAGGCAGGTCACCAGCTCTGCAAGTGAGGCCTTGGGGTTCTTTACAACCAGTGGCAGCGGCCAAGGAGGCAGGTGGATGTTTTAGCTGCCTTTAGCAAAGGCTCTAATATGAGAGTGAGGCGGAGGGGGATTCACAGCCGAATCTGGAGATTTTTCAGAGACCTTTGGGAATTATCTGGAGGTAAGTTCTGGGTAAGCTTGAGGGCAGGGACCACATCTTAGCCATCCTCGTAGACTACAGAAGCTTTAAGAGCCAAGGCGGACTTCACGGTGTTCTTTCTCCCCTCTGACCTAGCAAATGAGGGCTGCCGCATCAGCCTGCATCCCACTGTGACTTCAGTGAGCAGGACGCCCCCTATGTTGACCTGTGGTAGATTCGCAGCATGAGTAAGCAACCGACCTTGTTGCTTTAGGCCATTAAACGCTGGGGCTATTGCAGCATCACACTGCCCCCCTTGGCACAACGCTCTGTCACGTACACACGCCTTTCCCACATCCCACCACCTCATTCAATCCCCTGGAAAGCACTGTGAGGTAGAACCATTACCCCAATTTTCCAGATGATGAAACTGGGTCCCAGAAGGGCAAGTATTCAGGGTCTCAGAGCAAAAGGACAGAGCCAGGAATCCAAGGCAAGCCCCGGGACTCCACCGCCCGCCCTGGTATGACGCCTGATGGCGAGCAAATGTGGACGGACGTAATGAGAGTGGTGATGCTGGGCAGCACAGCCTGCTCATCGCCATCACGCGCCCCGTCACGGGGATGAGTCTTTCTCGGCACCACGGACACATGTCCAGCACAGCGAGTTCCAGGAAGGGCGAAGGTCAGTAAGAAACGATGGGTACAGCGTCTTAGAGAGGACAGACACAGGAAAATATCGCCTCGGGAAGGCTGTCGTGCTGTTAGTCATCACCTAACATTCATTAGAGTGGCTTTTAAGCCAGTTTCTCTAAACCACTCCCTTCCCCACCAAGTCCCTCAGCACGATCACCACAAGGCTGGCGCTCTCACTCTTGGTACCAAACCCCCTCCACTCACACTGACCTGTTGCAGTGCCGCAGTCACTCAGGGCCCTCTGTCTGCCCCCCAAACTAAGTCGGGAGTGGGCTGTGGTGGGCTGTCCCTTCTGCAGGGTAACCTGCTCTCCCCCGTGGGTCCAGAGGCCAGGTTTCAGAGCCACTCGGCCGGCTGGTCTGGGAGGCGTCTGGGCACTGGCAGACTCTTCATTACACCTCAGATCACATCCTGTAATTGGCAGTCGGTTCCATCCAGCCTACCACCATCCATCCATCCTTCACTGCTAACTCTGAAGGGATCAAAGGAGCCCTGTGCATTTTCCTAATCTCCCTAATCCTCCTAACTATCCCCATGAGGATGCAGGTATCATCACCACCAGGTTTCAGATGAAACGAAGGCCCAGAAAGTTTTAGTGACAGGCCCAAGGTCACCCCTGTGAGCTGTGGCGGCAATGGGACTAGAACTCAGGCCGGCGGATTTCCCGGGGCCATCAGTCTCCATCAGCCCCCGCCTTCTCGCTGAATTCCACCCCCCCCCCCCCCCCCCCCCCCCCTCCCCCCCCCCCCCACCCCGGCAGTTTTATTTATTTATTTTTTAAAGATTTTATTTATTTGACAGAGACACAGAGAGAGCAGGAACACAAGCAGGGGGAGCTGGAGAGGGAGAAGCAGGGTCCCAGCTGAGCGGGGAGCCCGACGCGGGGCTCGATCCCAGGACGCCGGGATCATGACCGAGCGGAAGGCAGACGCTTAACGACTGAGCCGCCCAGGCGCCCCAGCCCCCCGCAGTTTTAATCGAATATCACGTTCTTCACTTCCTGCCCTAAACAGATCAGCAGCTGCCACTCGCCCTCCCCGGCGCTGGCGGGTCGTCGGTGGTGCGTGAAGTTATCCCGGGATACAAAGTGGGCGGGGCCTTTCGGGATAAAAGGCCCATCGAAACGGAAGATACTCACCAAGGTACAAAAGGGAGGCCTCGACTTTACTGCTTTCCCGTTCAGATGACATCGTGTTGTTTGGGCCCCGGGCTAGGAGGGAAACCCGTGTGGGAGGGTGAGTACGGAGCTAGGAGGAGGGGATCCTGCGGAGGAAAAAAAAGATGTGTGTGTAATTGGATGAAACCGTCTTCACGTAAGAAAAAAAAAACAGAGCAAGATCATTGGTGAGAGGCCAATGCCCTGTTGGACCGGCCGGGGTTCATCTTCTTTTCGGGGGGGATGATACTATAGGGTTCCAGGAGGCTTAAAGGAGGAGGACTGTACTTCGCTGCACCTGCTCCATCCCCTGGACGGGCTCTACACCAGGGGCTCTAGAACTTGGGGTGTATCAGAAGGGAGGGCGCAGCGGGGGCGAGGCGTCGGTTTCCGGGCCTGGCCCAGGAGGTGTGGCGGACTGGAAGGGAAGGCTCGAGGCTATGCCCCTGCCCCACCCCCACGCACTTCGAAACGTCCTGGCCGGTGGAGGACAGAGGAGCCAGCCTGCAAGGCAGGGCCTGATGCCTGCCGCGCAGCAGGAAGCCTGGGCGGCCCTAGGCAGCCGGCTCCCCCGTCCGCGCTTGCGGGGGTCGTCTTCAGGCCCAGTGAGGCTCCTGATCACACTCCAGTGCACCGAGGACCCACGAGGAGAGGGGACTCTCGCCCTCGGAAACCTGAGCGGTTTGGTCCAGGCCAGGAGGAAATTGAAAAACTTCCCAACCAAAACGTTTACTTCCCGAAGAGATAAAAAGCAGCTCAGGGTCATAAATCCGTGCCAACACCCAGGACCCAGAGGTCAGGCCGGAGGCCCAGCAGGGGATCACCGTGCCCTGAGAATGAGGACTGCAAGGGGCGAGATCCCGGCCATCACGGTGCACAGCTTTTCCACAAACGCTCGGGTCACAGGAGCCCAAGGCGTGCCAGCAGGCCGCTCGTGGGAGGCAGGGGCTCCTGGCTTCCGGCCGCTCCCACGCGGCGGGGCAGCGGGGTCCCGGGGATCTGGGCCACCCGGAACCCCTGGTCCGTCATCGCCTCTGTGTTTCGCAAAGTGGCATTTTTCCCGGAACCCAGCTTAGGCAAGTTCACCGAAAAGGAAGCAAATCATCAGGGAAGACGGTGTAAACAACCGGCAGCCTCTGTTTTCTAAAAAGAACCTGAGCTGAACCAGGAGGCTGGCGGGCCAGGTGCCCAGCCCCAGCCCCCCAGCCCCCCAGCCCCAGAGAGGGGCTGTCTGCCTGACTGTGCCCCTGAGAAGGCAGCCCTAATTACCCTCAGGAACCTATGAAGTGTTCGGGAAATCATGAATTATGACTGCCATGGCAAGGACGGAATTATGACTCAGGATGCCTTTGACTGGGAACTTCCATCTGCAACGGCTTCTTATTTTAACACCAACATCCCCGCTCTGGGTAGGATTACCCATGCTCCCTCTGCCCTTCAAGGCTCCCCACAGTTATGAAAATCTACAGAAAAGTGTCCTGAGAATCAAGGAAATGCTTTATGCTTTTCTCACCGAACCCTTAAGATTTGGGTATGACAGAGGCTGGTAGGGAGGAGGTCATTTCCAAGGGCAAAAGGTGGGCCTGTGGATTCTAAAACTTCTTTATTTCTTTTTTTTTTTTTTCTTTTAACTTTCTTTACTAGATATTGCTTAACAAATCTTTTCCCAGAAAAAAAAAATGGATATCACATTTCCCATTTTGAATTAATTATAGCCTCTGACACATCTACAATCTAAAGCCAAGTATATGATAATCCATGAGGAAAGGGGGAAGCAACTCTTAAGTATCCCAACATGACTATAATATAAAAATTTTAGCCAGATTATCCTAAATAACCATAAAATATCTCTAAACTTTAAGAAAAGTAAATAAAAACTAACTAAGATAAAGTTTTGTGTTGGTAATTGTTTCTTTTTAAAACTTCTTTATTTCTATATTTCAATCATTTTCCATCGCTAGTGAATGAGGTAGATAATCAGCCTCTGAAGTGAGGGGGGGAAGCTAATGTGAACTTAAAATACAGCTTGCTCCCTTCAAGGATGGCACTGTAATGTGGGAGAAGGCCTTGCACCTTCCTGGGCCTCATAGTTTTTTCTCCATGATACAGCTTTCATGCCACCCAGTAAGCAAATCAGGACTCCTAACTGTCTCCCCAGGGCCTCAAGCTCCACCTCGGAAAGGCACAGAAAGCTGAGCAAAATATTAATGTGTGATTGCCTGCAATAAAATCAGGAACTCAATTTAAGAGCCTATGGAAGGAAGTTCGATGGGCAAGCCTCATAAAGATATAAGTAAACATTTAGACACATCACTGTTCAACAGAGAGTTGATTCTTTTCTACAGCCATCATCACAAAAGGCCATCTCACATCTCTGAAATGGTGTTACAAATAAAATAGAAATCAGAATAAGGAGAGGTGGTCAGGTGTAAGAAGAGGCCAATGATCTGGACATGGCCAGCCCCAATTCTGTCCCAGCACTAACTAGTTAACAATCTTTGGCAAGACATCGTCACTCTGGCCCTTGCTTGCATTATGTTTATGTTTTGTTTCTTAATTGTAAAAACCACGTAACATAAACTCACCCTCTTAACAATTTTCAAGTGTACAGTACAGGATTGTTAAGCCTTATGCCATGCGCAGTGTTGTACTACAGATTCTAGAACTTTTTCATCTTAATTTAATGAAACTGTATCCACTGAACAACAGCTCTGTGTTTTCCCCGCCCCCTGCCGCTGGCAACCACCATTTTACTTTCTGTTCCAATCAGTATGATTGCTTTAGATACCTCATGAGTGGAGTCATGCAGTCTTTTTGTGATTAGCTTACTTATGTTAACATAACATCCTCAAGTTTTATCCATGTCATTGCACGTGTCAAGATCTCCTTCTTTAAGGCTGAAGAATATCCTACAGCAAGTATATACCACATTTTCTTTATCCGTTCATCCACTGATGGGCAGTTAGGATGCTTCCCCATCTTGGCTATTGTGAATAATGTTGCAGTTAACATGAGTGTACAAATCTCTCTCGAGATCCTGTTTTCAATTCTTTTGGATATGTACTCAGAAGCGAGATTGCTGAAGTATAGATAGTTTTATTTTTAATTTTTTGAGAAACCCTTATGCCACTTTTCATACCAGCTGCATCATTTTGTCATCCTACCAACAGTTTACAAAACTTCCAATTTCTCCACTTCCTCGTCAATACTTGTTATTTTCTGTTTTGTTCTTTTTTGGGTTTTTTGTTGTTGTTGTTGTTGTTGTTTTTATAGTGGCCATCCTAACAGGTGTGAAATGATATCTTATTGTGGTTTTTATTTGCATTTACCTGATGATTAGTGATATTGAACATTTTTCATATGCTTTTTGGCCATTTGCATATCTTCTTTGGATAAAATCTATTCAAGTCCTTTGCCCATTTAATTAGGTTATTTGGTTTTTTTATTGGGTTGTAGGGTTTTTTTTTTTAAATATATTCTGAATATTAATCCCTCATCCAATATAAAGTTTGCAAATATTTTCTCCCATTCAGTAGGTTGCCTTTTTACACCATTGATTATTTCCTTTGCTGTGCAGAAATTTTTAAGTTTAATGTAGTACTGCTTATCTATTTTTGCTTTTGTTACATATGCTTTGGTGTCATATCCAAGAAATCATTGCCTATTCCAATGGAATGAAGATATTCTCTATGTTTTCTTCTGGAAATTTTATAGTTTCAGGTATTACATTTACGTCTTTAATCCCTTTTGAGTCAGTTTTTGTATATGGCATAAGATAAGGGTCCATCTTCATTCTTTTGCATGTGGATATCCATTTTTCTCAACACCATTTGTTGAAGAGAATAGCCTTTCCCCATTGTGTAGCCTCAGTATCCTTGTCAAAGATCATTTGATCATTTATGTGAGGATTTACTTCTTATCTCTCTATTCAGTTCCATTGGCCACTGTTTCTTCAGCCAGTACCACATTGTTTTGATTACTATAGCTTTGTAATAGATTTCAAAATCAGAGAGTATGAGGTGTCCAGTTTTGTTCTTTTGTCTCAACATTGTTTTGGTTATTTGGGGGTCCTTTGAGATGCTGTGTAACTTTTGCAGCTTTTTTTTCTCTTTATGGAAAAAATGCCATTTTGATGGGGATTTTGATAGGGACTGCACTGAATATGTTTACGGCTTTGGGAAGTATGGATATTTTAACAATATTAAGTCTTCCCATTCATGAACATTAAGATCTCTTTCCACTTACTTGTGTCTTTTTAATTTCTGTCATCAGTGTTTTATAGTTTTTAGTGTACAAGTCTTTCACCTCTTTGGTTAAGTTTTTTTCAAAAGTATTTTATTCCTTTTGATTCTATTGTAAATAGGATTTTTTTTTCTTAATTTCCTTTTTGAATTGTTCACTGTCGATACACAGACACACAATGGTCTTTTTAGTGCTGGTTTTGTATCCTGCAACTCTACTGAATTCATTTATTTGTTCTAACAGTTTTTTTGTGTGGCATCTTTAGGGTTTTCTACATATAAGATCATGTCATCTGCAAACAGAAATAATTTTACTTCTTCCTTTCTGATTTGAATGTCTTCTATTTCTTTTTCTTGCCTAATTGCTCTGGCCAATATTTCCATGGTATCAATAATGTCTCCTCTTTCATCTCTGGTTTTAGTTGTCATCATGTTAAAAGGTGATTGTTGAGTTAGATTATTTCTAAGGCCTTTCTACCTCTCCAATTCTTTGGGGCCTCAAAGGAACATTTTAAAATGTATTATAAAATATTTCAGGCTACAAAATTATATAAAAAAGAATACAGTGAATACTTACTTGACTTAAAAAATAAAAGTTATCAGTGTAATAGACCACCTTCTGTGTATCCTTCCCCAAGTGTGTTCTTTAGCCCAGTAAAATACACCATCCTAAATTTTGTGTTTTTCATTGTCACGCATTTCTTTATACTTTTATCATACACATATATACAGATCCATGAAAATTATGTGGTATTTTTGCCTGCTTTTAACTTTGTATCAGTAGTGTCATACCGTATTTATTAGTCTACAGGTGACTTTTGTTCTCTTAACATTCTGTTTGTGACCTTCATCCATGTTGATGCATGGAACACTTGGTCATTTTCAGCCCTGTCTAGCAATGATCACATGAAGAAGCCACCATTTATTTATGCACTGCTGATGGACATTAGATTGTTTCATTGTTGTTGTTTTTTTAAACAATGCACTCATGTGATACTTGCTGTAATAGTGGACTACTTGGGGCATAGGAAATGCACATCTTCACCTTGACTAAATAATGCCAATTTTTTTCTAAAGTACTTGAACTGATGTATACTTCCACCAGCAGGGCACAAGATTTCCCACTGTGCAACATCCACACCATCACTCTGTAACATCAGGCATTTTGTGCCCAATTTGATGGACATAAAATGGTAGCCTGTCATAGTTTCACTTGCGTTTTACTGATAACCATCACGATAGTTCATTTTGTCATATGTTTAGCAGCCATTCATGTTCCTCCTCTGTGAATTCCTCTTCATATTCTTTGCCTACCTTTGATTTTTAACATGGATGGACTGTATTTACTCCCTATCCCAGGAAAGTCATGAACTGTATGACCAGATTTCAACTATTGTGCAATGCATTCTTGAGGAATTTCTAACATAGCTCCCACTTGTGCCACAAGAATCTGTAGATGAGCATCACCTTTCCTTAGGTGCATTCAATGTATCCATATTTTCTTCCCACCAGCCAGTGCAGGTGGAGAATGAGTCTCCTGTTAGAGAACTGGAACTCAGGGTCCTCGCACTTGTTGCTGAGCTGATGCTGATTCTATCCAGATGGCCACCTGCATCACTGATCTGGAGAGGCCTAAGCACGCACTAGAAGAAGGCTGTACACACTAATTCTCCACAGCAAGAGTCATGGAGTTAGGGCTCATGCTCTAATACTTAGAATTTCCTGGGTTTTATGAAGAAATGTGTATTCCTGTTATTTTTCACAGTTGCAAAATGCTAACATTTATTTAAAGACATGTCACAAGTGAAGGCAAAAGAAACATGCCCAGGGTTGAATTTGAGATTTCTCTCACTGCAACTTTGGAGCAGAGTGTTCACCAAAGAAGGATCAGCAATGAAGAGGCAAAAAAGCCTATTGTGTGAGTTTTTGTTTAACTCTTCTTATGGAAAACTAATTTTGTCCACCAGGGATTTAAACAAGTCAGGACAGAAGAGGTGCTGGGCACACAGGATAAATTGACCTCAGTTTGCGAATCTGTCTAGCCTCTGATTTGTGTCACTTCCAATTGCTGTCCCAACTATAGTTAGGTTGGTTGGTTTGCAATGTGTAATGCTAATGTAGACTGGCATGTCCACCGTGGATACATTCCCACTGGAGAAGACTAAATGCTCATTGACAGAGCCCAAAGTAAAAAAAATAGACGTTGTAGCTTTGACATGGAGAAACAATTCATAGGACATTGAAGAGGCAGAGAGGAGAGTGTTTTATTTTTCAAAGCCCCCACCCCCTTCCAAAAATATGGACACGCACACACACATGCACCAATTCAGAAAAGCATAGCTAGCTCATGCAGCCCCCATTCTGCTGAGTTCAGTTTGTCCTATTTCTACTTCTCAGTAGCAAGAAAAGCCAAAAGTCAGGGGAATGAGGAACAATAACAAAAAGCAAGAAAAATTCTATCAGGCCTAAAATTCATAAAAGAATGAACAAACATGTTTACCAGAAAATCACAAAGCAAACCAATATGCCATCATTATGTTAGTCAATTAATGCATAATTATTGAGTGCAAGGTGTTCTGCATCTTCTGGATTGGAAGGCTCCTGTGGTTTCCCTAGGGCTGACGACAATAGGTATTTAGGAATAGCCCACACTTGGATGGCTGTTTCGGTTTTCAATCAGCATCTTACACACAGCCAACAAAAGAAATATAGGAACACAGAGCTAAATAGAGAATAAATGAAGACCATGCAAGCCTTGGGCAAAGAGAATCTTTGAACTATATGAACCTTGACTAATGAATCCATCTGCAAATATTTATCTAGGACTCAGGATATATGGTCAATGTCTATGTCCTATCAATAGTAGAATAGTATCTCTCCCTCAGTGCTTCAGTTTTCTCAGCTGTAAATTGGGGATAATAATAGTACCTACCTTGAAAGATTGTGGCAAGTGTTAAATGAAGTAACACATTTAAAGGATGTAGGACAGTTCCTGGTGTGGTGATCAGGCAGTCAATGTTAAGGAAGGGGACAAATCATAAGCACATAGAAACTGAACAACAATAAAGACATCAATATAAGAGATGTCACACGCACTGCATTATTAATTGCCAAACAAGTGCTTCTCACTCCTGAATGTCAAACCTGAGGGCACAGACCTAAGAGACAGCCAAAAGGAGTTCGGTTTCTCTCACTAGCCAAGCACCTGCCTTTTGCACGTGTCTGAGAAGCTGCAAACTGGGTCCCTCTAGAGACACCATGAATTGGGATGGGCTTTTGGGGAAAAAATCCAGAGCTACCCTTTAGCATGGAGGCGGTGCAGCAGAGTGCTAGAGAATATAGCTATGGTGCCAGATCGCCCAAGTTCAAAGCCCAGCACTGGCATTTACTACTCATATGCTCCTGGGAAAGTTATTTAACTTTTGAGTCTCAGTTTCCTTGTATGTAAATGAAGAACGATAATATCATCTATTTCATAGGTTGGCATGAAGATTAAATGAAAGAGTTCACATTATGCTTGTAATAAAATACTTGGCATGTACAGATAACATTTCTCATCTAAACTGAATGCTAAACCAGCTGCTTCTTCAAGATCTCCAAGGAAAGAAATTCCATAACCTGCCCCAATGTTCAAAACTTCCTCCTGTGAGGAAATCCTCCCTTTATAAAGTTTATATAACTGGAGAGGGCCATTAGAGATTTTTATAAACCAACTCATTCTACAGATGAGGAAATTGAAGCCTTAGAAGTTTAAGCAACTTGCCTAAAGTCATCCAGATGGTTAGTGGCAGCACTGGGGCTGGCTCCCAGTCCTCCTGACACCGGGATCCATACTCTTCCTACAAAGGCTACATGTATTGCTTCCGTCTGTAGGCCCTCTCCTCCTGTGATTCCAAACTCAAGGCAGAGCATTCCAAGCCCTCCATGGTCTGGCTGTCATCTGCCTGGTGGGGCACCCAACACATAACATCCCTCTTCCCCACATGGGCTCTGGAAAAATTGTGAAATAAAACAAGGGTGCAAACATAACTGGAACACCACCTTTATTACTGATAAAGGCTAAATTGGAGAATACAGCTTAGTATGAGAGCCAGCAGGCCTGCCAACTGACCTCCCACCCCCCATTAGGCAGACTCCCACATATAGCCCCAGCTATGTGGACTGGAGCAG
This sequence comes from Mirounga leonina, assembly GCF_011800145.1. NCBI lineage: Eukaryota > Metazoa > Chordata > Mammalia > Carnivora > Phocidae > Mirounga > Mirounga leonina. Next base: position 3,622,495 of record NW_023270871.1, on the reverse strand, counting down.
AGGAGCAGATTTCCATATGGGTAGACAATTCTGATCCCAAGAGGAAGAAGGAGAACAGGGCTGAGCGGAACATGCTCAAGCATTCTTCTGCAATGTGCCAATCAGAGAAGTCACTGCCCCTCCCTAAGGGTGGACAGAAGTTTGGGAGCGTGGGTAGGGAAAATCCCCTTTTGTAGAAACCAAGAGTGGGAAAACACTTCCTTTTCTAGTTCCACCTCTCTCCAACTGTCCTTCCCTTGCTCCCTACTCTGGCCCTGTAAACGATTTGTAAGCTTTTGGCCCCTATTCACTGTTCCTATATTATAGAAGGTGATGTATGAACTGAGTCTTGAAAGATGGGATGGTACTGGACACTAGGGGACCCAGAGGACATGGGCAATCTGTTCAAAAGGAGTAATGTGCTTGACAGATTGCCTAAAATAGCCAAGAGTGGGGACATTCTGAGCTTATGGGATCTGAGCCTGCATAGTCCTTTGGGGACCTGACTGCTGGTCAAGGTCAGAATGTGGTTAGAATGGGATCTGAGACGTGATTTTATTGTTGCCTACCACCCTGTAGCCAGGTTGTGTAGGAAGAAGACATGAAGATCCACCTGTCCCTAATTGTTGGAGGCGAGCAATATTTAGCGCTAGATTCCATACATCACTAATGGCCAAAGTGGCTTCAGGCCCTTTTCCAACAGTCCTTAACAATTCTTTCCATTCTTAAAAATCCCCTTCATTTTTTTCACCTTTTTACTTCCTTCCCTATCCCCAGTTCTGTCAAATGACACCCAATAAAAGGAATGGGCACAAGAATGTTAACAACTGAACCCTTACTCGATGCCATTTATATGCATTACTTCATTTAATCTACATTTATAATAATGTAGGTATCATTATCCCATTTAGTAAAAGTTGAATCTCAGAGGGGTTAAGAAACCACCCCAACATCACACAGCTAGTAAGTAATAAGGCGGTGATTTCAAAAGCTTGGCATCAAGGACTCATGCTCTTTTCAGCAGACAACTTCACACCCTATTTTGAAAGGAGCTAATAACTGTCAACACTTTATGCTCTTACACCAGATGGCTTCACCTCGGGTGTTTCGAAAAACTGAAAAAGACTCAAAGTGACCTGTGATCACCTTTCCCTTCCAAGACCATCCTTCTGCTGAGAACAGGGAGAACTCTTTCCCTGTGGCAGAGAAGTTAGCTTCTGCTCTCCCGCAAACTTTACCTATGGTTAGACCGTGATGGAGTGACAAGGAGAAGGACAGACATGAATCTATATGGTGTCAAGAACCACCTGAGGCCCATATGGATACGCTTCATTTGATTATTTTGAACCATTATCACCCCCAAAGCCAATGTATGGATGGCCCTCCTGTTTGCACAGACTCCTTCCTGCTGGCTTTGGTGACTTCTTTGCTGCATTGTCCCTTCATCTTACCTAGAATTTGGCCTGATTTCCCCTGGATCAGGAGGCATTGCTTACCATAAGCCTGAAGACCTTGTGAATATCCCTGAAACTTACACAGGTTAGGCCTCCAAGAAATTTCTCTGGTGCCTTCCTTTTATCCTGTTATAGACACTTCTATAAAGGAACATGTGTTATTAGAATCCTGCTTGCTCAGTGTCCCCTGTCTCTGAATTACAGAGCACTCACTAAAATACTCTGCATTCCATTCTGGGCATCACAGAGTGAGTTCAGAGGACAGTGATCCTGATAAGGAAAATTCAGGAAGTCAAGCATATGAGGCTAGTTCAAGGACTATGGGGCGGTGGGGGGAGTGAAGACGGAGAGTTAAGTTCCCAATTTGAGGCCCTTATTGTTCTGAAAACATAGCTATGACAATTAAAATATAAAAGGAGGACATTAAAAGGAAAGGTTATATTCTAAATTAAGAGACATTTCTGTGCAATAGATATTTAAAGTGGAATGGTAAAGTAATCCACAGCTAGAAGCCAAATTCTGGAGTTCAGCTTCTATGGAATAAAAGGGAATTAAAATAGATAAATTAAGTTACAAGGTATTGGGTACACCACTACATTGGTCACAGTGAAAGAGAGAATTTGTAAATTGTAAGGCAGTTCTGAAGAATTCACTCAGAACACAGCTTGGAAAGAGAAAGAGATAAATATGAAAGAGTTGGAAGAGACAGGGAGGTAGACTGATAAGTTCCAATATAGTGTCTATCATTTCAGTGAAAGAAAGAGTGGTTGGAGGAGAAGAAATATTTGAAGTAATGGTTCAGAATTTTGAAGAACTAAAGACGGTCATGAATCCTCCAATTGAAAGCACACACTATATACAGGACAGCATTTTAAAAAATTAAACAAAACAAAACCAGATACTTCATGGTGAAGGTGAAGAACACCAAAGATAAGGAGAAAATCTTAAGCTGAGGGGGATAGGGACCTGTCTTCAGATATCTGAAAAGCTGTGTCTGGGAAGAAGAGTTACTTGGAATACCTCCGAGCCCCTCAGAGGGTGACCCAGAACCTAGGAATAAAAATCACAGGGAAGTGATTTTAAGTGACCTTAAGGAGGAACTTTCTAATAGCAAGGACTTTCCAGAATGCATAGCTTGCCTTATAGTAAGGAAGTAAGTTCTCTCACTAGAAATATTCCTTCCTACATAAAATCCCCCATTCTAAAGGGCACTGGAGGAAAGGTAGGCAGACACAGGAGGTACTGGATGGCTAGGGCCCGAGGGGTAGGACCGGGGCTATTTGAGTGGTTTACACACTGGACAACTGAGCCTGAAGGATGCAGGGAATGAGAGAGAAAAGAGGAGTGTCCAAAAGGGAAAGGTGATTTTTACCTCTGTAATGGTTCATTTGGGTCTATCGTCTTGTCATTTTCTGAGTGAGTTATTTAGCTTTCCTCAAATTCTACTCCACAACCTCCCCTAGAGTCAGGCAATTTTCTTTCATTAACCTATTTCTTCTCCCACCTGGATCTTTCAGCAGAGCTACTTGTCATCTTTAGACTCACCATCTCCATCACCTTTTCAGAGGAGATTAGACAGCCAACATAAAACTGACCAGCAATTTCCATTTATGAAAGATGTCTATTTCTGAGCCCTTTTCCCTTAATTCCCTGATGCAGAAGACAGAATGGTTGCTCTAAAATCACAACTCACAGTAGACTTTGGTTTTACAAGGCTCTATTATGTATACTAACCTCATTTAATTTTTACCAAAAAAGGTAAAGCAGTCATTATCATCACCAGGAAATCAAGGATCAAGAAGGTTAGGTAAGGCATCAAAAACCAACACTCAGCAACAAATCAAGTGCCAGGGTCTCCAAATCAAGAGATGGTTAATCACCCCAGATGGTTGAAGACATCCAGTGTAAGAACAAATCAAGAAGAGATGGTTCTAATATTCCACGCTGCTTTCAGGAGGGAGATTTTGTCTACTGGGCATTGCATCTTACCTGTCTGTCCCCCATTCTCTGAGAGGGCTCTGTATGTCCCAAACCCTCCCCAGCTGACACTCAAAAGAGATATTCCCATAGAGCCATGGTTATGGTAGTTGAGAGAATTAGTAACAAGCACCTAGCACTAATCCCTGCGAGAAAGAAGGCATTCAGTAGATGCGTATTGCACTGAATTAGAATTATAGCTCAGACTTGTTAGGGGGCTAAGTCAACCACCAGTGGGTTGGCCAGGGAAACCCACCAGTATTTTTCTGTCCCCAATTCTCACTCTGCTCTAGCTACTCTGGCCTTCTTGTTGTTCCCTGAACATACCAAGTTCACTCTTGAGTCTGGAACTTTCCTCCCCCACTCTCTCACTCTTTCAGGTCGCTCTCAAATAAGGCCTTCCTGAGTTATGAATCCCATCCCCATCCTGGCACTCCTCATTCCCCTTCCCTAGTTTATTCCTTTCCATGGCATTTAGGATCACTCAACATATTGTATATCTTACTTATCTGTGGTTTATCTGTCTCCCCTGACCTGGGTACACACTCCTTGAGGACAAGGGGGTTTAAATGCTTTGTTCCCTGCAGGTTCCCCAGCGCATAGAATAGTGCCTACTGTATGGGGGTGCTCAAGATGTATTTGTTGAATGAACAAATTCATTTACCATACTGTTTCTGTGGACTTCCAGTTTCAAACAACAAATTTTCAAGCTGACTTTTGGAACATAAACCAGTTCATAAATACAGATCTTCTGGAAATTTTTTGTGTACTAATAATGAAATACAGAAATCATTTTTTTTTTAAGATTTTATTTATTTACTTGAGACAGAGAGAATGAGAGACAGAGAGCATGAGAGGGAGGAGGGCCAGAGGGAGAAGCAGACTCCCTGCCAAGCAGGGAGCCCAATGCGGGACTCGATCCCGGGACTCCAGGATCATGACCTGAGCCGAAGGCAGTCGCTTAACCAACTGAGCCACCCAGGCGCCCCCAGAAATCATTTTTAATAAAGCCCAGTCTCCCCTCAGGTCAAGTTGTGCACCATCCAAACCTTGAGATAGGTATAAGGAAGAAGCCTCATAGAGCCCCCCTGGGTCAGCTTGAAGCTGTGTGGGGACAGAGTGGGTGCTCTGCTGAGTGGGGGCTCTGGTGGGAGGCCTGGAATGGGAAAAGAGAGAAAGACACCCAGAAGGAGACCACCAACCCAAGAGGCTGGAAACCGAGAGCCTACTTTGTGTCTTGGACTGTGCTGGGCAGTGTGGGCCAGACAGTCTCAATTATGATCCCAAGGAATCAACAAAGCGGGGAGGGGACATTTGAAGGGGAGGAGCCCAAGGGGCACACAGGAGAATGGGGAGTGTATGTTATAACAAGAGCACCAAGGAGGAAGACGGTGGGGCCTCTGGGGTTTTCAGAGAAGGCTCATTGGAGGAGGTGGTCCTGCTGCTGACCTTGAAAGGCAGGTGGGTCCACAGCCTCAGGAGAGAAGGGGCAAGGCAGGCTTGTTCCCACCTGGGCCAGGAGAACTGGCGCTGCAGAAACAGGGCCCAGGGTGCTACAAACACAAAGCTCTGTGCTAGCAAATCTAAAAATACCTTCCCTCTTTTTTTTTTTTTTCTTTCCCTCTTGGTGCCTTTTCTTCCCACCCTCCTTCCTATTTTCTTCCTTCTCTGATTATCCTTTCTGGCAACCCTTGGACTCATTTGCTCATCCCACCAGGGAATCTCTTACCCGCGGGGAGGGTCAATCTCTTGCTGGACTCCCTGCTGTTCAGGTACAGGTTGGCAGCAGCTCCAAAGGCTCCCCGCCCCCCTCAACTCAGTCCTTGCAAATGCCAATTAACAGGTGTCAGCAATGCTGGCCTGGACTAAGAGACCCATGTCTGCATAACAACCCAACTATTTTGGCTATCCAGCCCGCGAGCATAAATATGGTGGTGTTTGAGCCCGTGGGGCCCGTGGAGTTTACAAGTATGCTGTCAAGATCTCTTCACTGGGCTAGCGCTTGAAGTGCTGCCAAAAAGCCAGGGGACTCCTGTGCTTTTATGTGTTCCCAAGCGCAGGCCGCCCTGGCTCCGGGAGGAGCCCTCTGGGGACCGCGTGTCAGTGTGAATCTCAAACAGCAAGCTGACATTCCGGTTGGGAGTGTGACAGTGCATGCTTGGGTGATGATGCCAGGGCGGCAGGTGACACGGGTCCACTGCAGAGGGGGCGAGGAGCCGGAGTGGCTTCCAGTTACATGTCCTCAGAGCTCTGAAGGATGGCACCAGGGTTGGGAGAACAGTTACAAAATGAGGTTACAAAATCCGGATGTCCTGATCAGACTGAGACCACTGAGATGGGGCGCTGGGAGCACAGACTACACTGGTGTTCCCCAAAAGCATCTGACTTGGGCTAATCTAGGATTAAAACATTGCAAACCAGAGAAACAGACCACTGTCAACCAGGGGAAGCACATCCGCAGCCATCTCTCAGAGACGCAGAGGAGGCATCCGTGTGACGTGCCCTAGATGCCTCCCTGAGGAATTCCTCTTTCGGGGCCATCTTCCCTCCCTCCCTGCCCCCCCACCAGGCCTCATGCCCACCACTGAGGTCCTAACTCAGGGTAAACATCTGAAAACAGAGCGGCTGCCAAGGAGGAGAAAAAAGAGGCCAGGGTGGAATGGGATGGGGTGGGGCATGGCGACAGGAAGAGCTCAAAAGATTCTCAGGTTGGGCAACTACCAAGGTTGGCTTGTACCCAGGGCAGTTTGGCCCTGGCCCTGCGGGCGGGAGGGAGCAGGCGTAACACGCGTTTCTGCCACTGGGGGCAGCCTTTCCTCCATCTTTACCACCGGGCCTCAGGCTTTGCTTCGGGGGGTTTAGATCTAAGTTTGTGGGACCTTTTATAAACTTGGTTCCACTCCAACAGAACTCTATCACAGGGCTTGAACAAACTTTGCGACGTCTGCTTTGTGGTCTGCACAGAGGGTGGGAAAAAGCCACAGTAGGAGGCCTGATCCAGGGGCTACTGAGATCTCCCCCTCAGGATCAGCCTGGTTATGCTTTTGTGGTCACTGTTCTAGAAACTCCAAGGAGGAAGGCTTTCCTGATTTCCCCACCTCTTTTGCCACTCTTCACAGAAGCCTAGAATATTATAGATTTTACATTCATGGGGACCAACGCCCAGAGAGAGGCAGATCAAGATCCTACAGATCAAGATTGTACAAGATCACATACTTTCCCTTGGTCCCTAATAATCTTTCTGCTACAGTGTTCCTTGTTCTATCTTGTACATATCCCATTAACATATTGAGACAATAAAGTACGGTAAGTATGCATCCTTAGGAATATTTCCTCTTCCCTGAGGTAGACTATGAACTCTTTGCGAGCAGGGATGGCCGTTATTCCTTCACTCTCTGGTCCTAATTTAACTTATAGCTTCTGTGCAATGCCTAGTCCAGGTGCTCTTGGCCCCTGACAATTTGAGAGGAAAACAGAGTCTGCACAGCCCTGAATTGCCCTGAGAAATGTGCGGATGAACCTAACAAGAACCCCAAAGACGACATAGAGTCCTGCCCCTCAACTGTCAGGATTTGGAGTACTCATCTGCCTCCAAGCAAAAGCCAGATGCCTGTAGAGGTGAAAGAGGAAGCTTTCAAAAGGATGAGGTCAGTTCTCCTGAAAAGAAAACTTATTGGATGAAGACAGAAAACAAATAATTTCACCCAACATGAGAAAATAATTTATTTCTCTGCTACATGGTGGCCAGCGGCCACTGAGCCATAGAATCTGAAGGCCATGTAGGTTTGAGAGGTTTGTCGATGGGTTCATTTTTATTGTACAGTGAGTGCATGGCCCCAAGATGGCCCAACGGGAGTGTCAGAGCCTCAAATCTTTGCCATTTTGGGGGAAGGCCACTCTGGGCAGACATTTCGCTGATCATAATCACTTTTATATGTAACTGGACCTTAATTCATTTGGTAGTTTGAGCTACGGAAGGGCGGCACAGATTAGAGAGCTATGTCTGTAACTGACGAAATCTGCGCCTGGCATGCATTTGTGGGGAAATTAAAAATAAAATGAGGCTCATCTGAAAAATGCCTGGACTGGAATTAGCCGTCTCCTGACCGGTCACACATGGAACTTGTCGGAGATGACCAGGACAGAAAAGTGAGACCAGGGCACAGATTGGGCCGCGCTGCCCGCCAGGCTCCTGGGAGTCTGTCATAATTTATAATGGATTATCTTAGGAAATAGATGAGGATGGCTTGTGTTCAGGAGCCAGGAAGGACTACTTCGGTTTAAAAGAAAAATAAAAAGCCCCGAAAACATGTCTCAGAAAAGCATGACCCATTGTTATTTATTCCACAAGATATTTAATGCCTTTACTTGGTTTGAATTAACTCATCCAATCCTGTGCTATGAACATGACATTTTTTGAAGGGAGTGAATACAACCAGGCCAGGTAAATGGCTCCTCTTTGTAGCACTGGGCTTGGGGCTCCTGCTTGCACTTTTGGCCATAAGGTAGTTCTCCTAATGTACTGGAGTTCTCACAGTTTATACTCTGAGTTTCAAAAACTGGGGTTTACCCCCACACCCCCACACACCCACACCCACACCCACAGGGTATATTCCCTCTGTGGCTTCTCTTTCCCTCCACGCTGCCCTTGAGGCCCACTTTATGTGATTTCATCAAATGTAATTGCTCTGGACCAACTATATTTGGTTGCCATAGAGAGGAGAAAGGGCAGGAGCATTTGCTGACTTTTCTCTGGGCAGTGTGACAGGGCATGACATAAATTCTGCTTACCCTCCCAAAGACCCTTGAAGGTACCATCATTCTGCTGATTTTATTGATGAGGCCACTGAGACATGGAGAGATTCCACGACGGCCAAGGTCTACCATCCAGTAAGTGGCCCAGCGGGGCTTTTTTGACTCAGTATAGTCACAACTTTCCTGCATGACCCATCCAGGTCACACAGCAATGGAGAGAGAGTGTGTGTGTGTGTGTATGTGTGTGTGTGTGAGAGAGAGAGAGTGGGGGGGGGCAGTCACTGGGGACCACAGTGTGTCATCTATGGAGTAAAGGAAACAGGAGATCATCTGCTGCTGAGAGATTGCAGAAATGTGTCCCTGCCTAACTTTACTCCTGCCTCACGGATGCATGAATTCTGTAACTGGATGAAAGGAAAAAGGAACAACACTGAACAGGCACCTACCCTGCGCCACGCACCGTGCAGGCTCATTCTCCAATCTTCTTAATCCTCATTAATATCTCCTCTGAGATATTATTCTCTTTTTAGAGATGAAGAAATCGAAACTAAGACAGGTTGGGTTACTTGCCAAATGTTACATAACCAGTAGGCAGCCCAAGATTCAAGTCCATGGGTGCCGGACTCCCCTGGTAAAATAGGACTATCTCTGGGAAAGGTGGCACATGGGATGCAGTCAGTCATGTACACTGTAGTCTAATGAATTGATCCTACCCTTTCCTGAGAGAAAGTTTGGCTTAAAAAGTCTAAAGGTCCTGGAATCCACAAAGGGGAAGAAAGTACGGAGGAGAGGACGGTGATGACAAAGACGCAGATCAGTCACTTCCCAATTTTGCCCAGCCCTCAATTCCCTGGCAGTCTTAACAAGCAGGTGAAAGGAGGAAGGGAAGATGCGACATATAAGGTCTTTTGCAGGCTCTCATTTCTGGAAAGACAGTGCAGAATGGAAACGCTGCTAAGGTTCCGAGAGCAGTGACATCAGGAAGGGAGACGGGCTTACTGGTAATTGCACATAGCACAACTCCGGGTACACCCGCCGCCCACACCACCCAGGCCGCAGCACAGCCCTGGGGCTGCAGGGCCTCCAGGCTCATGGGCTCCGGGAGTGATTGCTCCTGGTCCCTCTCCTCCAACCAGCCTGCTCAGCACACACTCTTGGCCCCCGGGATGTGGCACTGTGGGTTAGAGAGGAGCGCTGGACCTGGCTCTCTCACCTCCAAGCTGTGTGGCCTCCACCCTGTTACCTGCCCTCCTGTTTCTTCGTCTGTAAAATGAAAATCAGAAGGCCCGCCTCACAGGGTCATTGTGAGAGTGATGGGCAGGGGACAGTACGCGGTAACGAACGCTACACGTAATCTGCAGTCAGCTTACATGGGGAATTGTGACCGGAGAGCTATGGGCCAGGCTGACTTGAGCATCGAGGTCACTTTAAGTCACTACCCAGTGTGAACTGCGGGGCTGTGGGAAGGGCTGTCAGCTCCAAACACCATTCTACCTTCTTTATCCAAAGCCACAATGTCTGAAACTCCACATTCCGGATCTGTCCCTTTGGCAACTGCCCCAAACATCCTTTTCCTAATTCTGTTGATGGGCAACACATTAAATCTACCAATTAATTAAAACTACCAAGGCCAGCTACCCACTGGGATTAGCTGGGTATAATAGTAAATGCTCATGCCAGGGCCCCACCCCATATCCCCCCAAATTAGAACCTCTGGGAGTGGCCCAGGCATTAAAAAATACTTGCCAAATGTTTCTAAGTTGCCAAATGTGTAGCCAAGGTTGAGAACCCCTGCCTCAAACTATGTCACTCTGAAGAATATAAGCTCCGGGAGTCCAGGGAATACAGCACAGTATCCTCAAAGCTTATCACTGCGCTTGGCACAAAAACAGTCAGCCTACAAGTTCACTGTTGCTGTTGTTGTTGAATAAAGATAAAGATGTTGATGGCTCTAAGTGGACTGTAGTGAGAGCCAGAGACAAGGTGAGGGACAAAGGGCTGAAAGGTACAGAAAGGAGAAATAGGCTCTGGGTTATTACAGAAGAGCAAGTCCCACTTCTTCTAAAGAAATCAGCTGCTTATTACTCCAATGATACTTCTAACAGCAAAAGACAGACCTCTTGCAAGGGGCAGATACTACATGAGGGGTAGATTCTACAGTAGAACTGGGGGGAAAAAGAAAAGAAATGCTTTTTCAAGTTTCTAGAATAGAATACAAAGAGATAAATTTTTCAATTAAGTATTTCCACAAGTCCCGTTGGCAGTTGGAAGAAATGGAAAACCACGTGCTCTGGAAATCAGAGGGTTCTGACTTCAAATCTCACATCTCCCACTTATTAACCACATGACCTCATAGAAGGAGGTCGGGGGGGGGGGTAGTCTGTATTTTTTTTAAGCCTCCCTGATCCTCAGTTTCTGTATCTATAAAAGCATGAGTAATATGACAGATTGCCCAGGGGGGATAAAGGATGCTGGGTGAAACCGCCAGCACGTAGTAGGCGACTGATACAAGTAAATTCCCTCTCTCTGCTCTCTTTCCTCCATTCCATCCTAACAAACCAGGGGATGCAGGACTCTGGAGGGAACACCTTTTCAAAATGAGAAATAAGGGGCGCCTGGGTGGATCAATTGTTAAGCGTCTACCTTCGGCTCAGGTCATGATCCCAGGGTCCTGGGATCGAGTTCTGCGTTGGGCTCCCTGCTCAGCGGGAAGCCTGCCTCTCCCTCTCCCATTCCCCCTTCTGGTGTTCCTTCTCTCGCTTTGTCTCTGTCAAATAAATACATAATATCTTTTTAAAAAATGAGAAATCAGATTAATGACTGCCCCTTTTTTTTTTAAAGTAGGCTCCATGCCCAATGTGGGACTTGAACTCCTGCCTGAGATCAAGAGGCGCATGCTCCAAGACAAGCCTCTAGGGTATAAGTAAAGCAGTTTATCTGGAGGACACAAGGAAGTCTACTCCTCCCAGCAGACGATGGGTAAATGTACAGACTTGAGTTATTTGTGTATGCGTTTTGCCTCCAGGGTTTGAAGCTCTTTAAAAGTAAGGTTTCTGCTTTTTTCTATTTTTTTTTGTTACCCGTCGCACTTAGCATAAGCCTACCACACAGTAAGTTTTTGATAAATATTTCTTGATTCCAGCCCACTTAGCTTTTTCTATGTTTCATAGTTATTCCATCTTCCAATTCCTTCCAATTCAACACCACCATGACTCCCAGAGACAATCCTGTCTTTCAGCCACAAACTTCAGAAAGAAAATGCTTGAGATGGTGACCAGACTGGATTCTCTAAGATCAAACACTAAAATCTGAATACTGACATTTGGAAACCCATTGTGGCAGGCTGAAAAACTGTCCCCCCAAAGACGTTCACATCCTAATTCCCAGAACCTGTGAATGAAGACAGTACCTCACATTTGCAGGGGTAATTTAGTTAAGGATGTTGAGATGGGGAGATTATCCTGGATTTTGGGGGTAGGTCCATTGTAATCACAAGGGTCCCTTAATCATGGAAGAAGGAGACAGAATAGTTAGTATCAGAGTGATGCAGTGTGAGAGCAACTCAACCAGCCATTGCTGACTTTAAAGATGGAAGGAGCCATGAGCCAAGAAATACAGGCATCCTCTAGAAGCTGGGAAAGGCAAGAAAACAGATTCTTCCCTGGAGCCTCTAGAAGGAATACAGCCTGCTAACATCTTTGCTTAAACCCAGTGAAACCCATTTCAGACTTCTGACCTCCAGAAACATAAGGTAATAAATCTGTGTTGTTTTAAGCCACTTAAGTTTTTGGTAAGCTGTTACAGAAGCAATAGGAAATTGATATACCATCTGTACATAAAATTGTTCAAGTTAGAGGCTTCACAACTTCTTTTTCTCCACTTGTTTTGTTCTTTAAATTTGTAATTCAGCATTTTGTGCAATGGTGATAGTCAAACGATTCATTCACTAGTACAACGTGGACCACCACCAATAACAGAATGGATGCTGGCCAATATGCTTTCCCAGTGCACACCAGATGAAAGTAAGTCCCGATATTGAATGTCCTAAAAATTACAGATATCTCCTTTTACATATGTATATGGGTAAGGTCGGATAAGGTCTAAAGAATTTGTCTTTGCTATTTTGTAACACCTCCCACTTCCCAATCCTCAATTAGAATCCATCATATATAGCATGGTCTTGCACAAATCCCAGTGAGAACTTCTACTCAGAGTTAAAATAGCTGGGGAAGTGAATTCCAGAACTCTGGACCTGCCACCAAGAACCTTTGAAGTACAAAATAAAGACCTAAGTATTTTTTGGTAGAATTGCACATGTCATCTGGATAAAATAATTTCACCCAAAGGAATAAAGTAAGACTTTTAGAAGACTCACTAGTGAGAAGCGAAGGTAAACAGGTTCATCCATCAATCACACTTTAATAGCCCCGTATCTTCACTTATCAACCACCCTTACAAAAAGTCACATCACACCCCTCAAACACATCTCTCCCCAAAATAGTGGCAGGAGAAGCTGGATCCCTGGAACAGAAAGTCTGGTTTCTTGGCCACCATCCACACCTCCCTTCCTTTCCTTTAGTTCAGGTCTTCCCCCTTTTCTTGACTCAGGGAGCAAATCTTGATTAATCTTAACTAATTACTATAATTTTAGTGATTGGTTTAGAAAAAGCAAGGGTTGGTTTAGAAAGAAGCAGGGATCCAATCTTGGCCAATGTTACATAAGGACTTGCTTGGGGGATTCTGGGAAGATTTCCTTTCAGATAAAAACAGGTATGTGGGAAAGACGGCCTCTCTTCTGCTGAAGTCCTACAGATATCATATAGAACTGAGAAAAGTCTGGATTATCTATTTTATAGATATTGACTACTATAAAATTTTGAATCTCATAGATTTAGGCTTTACTAATTTCGTATTTTCAATAAGACAGTGACTTAACTGAATTTTACCTTTGCATTAAAAGAATTTTAGAAAACCAATTCACAGTGTAAATAACATTTTAGAAAGCATAAAGAGGTACTAAATAAAACGATGAATAAAGGATGCATCCATATTATATTTTGTTCATTCATTCATCTAATCTAGAATTGATAAACCCCCTTCAGGGGTGATTACAAAGCTCCATCTTTGAAGAATCAGAGAATCATATGACCAAACTGTGTCAAAATAGTCTTTTTTTAAACAAAATATGCTTTCTCCTGGAATGGTGGATAAGGGCACTAATAATAACATATCTTAATTTTATCAAGGCATTCAAAACATTTTCTAAGTGACATTTCTTTCAATATAAGTTTTTGTATAAATATTCTAGAATTCAGTCATTAATTAACAATAACGATTATTAAGATTGACATCTCGATAAGTCAAAATTCATGAGATACAAACTTACTTTCCATTGACTTCACAACGTCCTATTCTGTGTGACAAACTTCGAAAGCCCCTCTTTTAAGTATAAAGTGCTATTGATTATTCCTTGCTTTGGAATAATTGGACAATGGAACACTGATTCACATTTCTTAAGGGATTAGAAGGGGGACAAAGGAGATAAAAATTCAGCTGATCAGTTTCAGACAAATCATTAGATTTGGTCCATATGTCACAGCAGTTCCCTTCTTATACCCAGAAATGCTCTTGGGATTATTTGTGAACAGCTGAACTTTGGAAAGTCTGTACATCACTAGTGTCAGTGGATGCGCAATGGAGTAATCATCACATGAGGACAGCCTATTACAGATTGGCACTCCTAAAAAAATCAGACAGAAGGAAAGAGAGTCATGGTGGTGGATTCATCTCTTGAATAGCCTTCCTGATGGGCAACTAGTTGGTGTTAAAAGTCTGGGCTCCACCAACTGTCATTGGTTGGTCAGCAGCAATTTCTCTCTGTGCTGTTCCCATGACGCAAGCAAACAGACACCACTTTTGTTCTGCTTCACCCCCATGTCTGAAAGGCACAAATGCCTTCTTGATGGATTGGCTCCTGGAATTGTGCAGCCCCCACAGTTGATTTCCTTTCTGGCAAGTTGCCTCCTGGTAAACATCGATGAGATGAGCAAGAGGATGTGTGGGTATGGAGCAGTGATACAGGGCTTTGACTATGATTATGCTTTTGGTCATCATCATTTCCAAATTGCGTATTATGAACACATTGTATTTGGGATGTTGAGGATGGAGGGAAAGGCTTGTGCATTTCTATTCAGGGAATAGTTATCAGAGTTCACTATCTCCAAACTTCTATTACTTTAGAATTGGGAGAAGAAAGGATACATAGTAGAGTCTTCCTGTGCTGGAAAATAATAAGAGATTCATTTCTGGTTCAGCTGCATCATTACCTACTCCCTCTTGGCTTTCTTTTACAGACTTTTTACCCACATTGGAAGACTGGCATATTTCCTTATTTTAAGGCAATTCTCCCAGATGCCGATTCTGAAGATTTGTTTTATAAGGGGGTAGAGGAAGATGGATGGTGGACAGGTAGGGGAAAACCCAAGTACAGCTGTGATTTTAGGGAAAATTTCACAAAGGGTATTTGAGCCTGATCTTTCAGGAGAACTCTGGAGTGTGGATTAAACTTCCAAGTTTATCCCAAACTGAGGCAATGGGCCTGGGCTTTCATTCTCTTCTGCCAGTCAGTCACTGGCCAAGGGCTGCACAGGGAGATATAAACCCTCGGGTGCTCTGGCTTTCAGGAAGCAGGCAAACAAAGGAGCAGTCTTCTGAGAGAGTCACAAGTGCGAACCCAGAAACAAAACACACAGAAGCCTGAGACAAGAACACCAAAATGGCAAAATGGATCAGAGGGGATCTGAGCAGAGCGGGGCAGTGTCCCCTACTCTCCTGGTCAGAGATGCCGTATCCTTTAGCTGAAGTTTGTTCCAAAGCTGTCAATGCCTGTCTTAGGAAACTATCAGAATCTGGTTTTTGTGACAGTCATAACAGGACCCAAACTCAATATAATCAGTACATACAAAGTCTAAGTTATAGTCTGTACTTGGAAACCGATCTGGCCAAAAGAACCTTGAAAACCATTAGACTTACTGGTATTTCGTTTTGCTCCTTTCTCTGCGTCCCTGATCCACCAACATCAATTCTCTCCACTTGCTTTAGTTTCATTAATCCCTTAAATTCATAAACACACCCTCCTTCAAAAAGCCTTCCCCAATACAGTGAAGTGGTAACATCACTGCTTGAACTCCTACCACTTAATGAACATTCAGAATCTGCCCCAGGTTATTCATTTTATACACACACACATAGATATACCCCCCCCCCAAACACACACATAATAATTTCACAAATGAACTGCAAGATCCCCGGCAAAGCTCAGTAACCACCTCTGCTCAAGCAGAGCCTTACATTTGTCCCACTTGCCTCAGGCAATTTTTATGAGGACATAAAGGTATTTGGGGTAAAAGAAAAAAAAGTGTAAAGGAACTAAATGGTATAAGGTGACATGTTTATTAACTAGCCAATAGTAATATCATTCAACCATTTGAAGTTGCTTCTTCTCTCTCCAAAGGAAAAATATGGATTGGTTAACTTTTTTTATCATTTGTTTTACAAGTTGTTTTTTCTTCTAATACACAGATTTGTTTGTATGCACTTTGGAAAGAAAAATCCAGTTGTTCATTAAACTGCTATACAGTTTTATAGATTATACTTTCTCATTCCTTTGTTCCAACTCAGAAAATATGGAAATATATTTCTGTGGGATGAGGAGGGGCATATGCTCAGTTTATTTAATAAGGACTGGTGAAAATTTATCCCAAACATTTCCCTTCTAGGTCAAAAAAGTATGATCTCTTGCAAATAACTGAATGCAGAAAGTAACTGAAAGTGCTTCCTAAGTCAGCCCTTACTCTGGAAATTAGAAAAAGGAAGACTTGAAGAAGCTCGGATCTGAGAACTCTGACACTTGGGAAATCACAAGTGAATCTGCTGTCAAAGAATGTAAACAAGGCTATTTGCAATTTAGTCACGCCTAATTCTTCACCTCTTCATTAACTCACTCTCTCAACATCCATTGGGCAGCTAGTGTATGCAAAATTTGGGGCTGGGGCTGGGGCTGGGGCTGGGGCTGAGCAGAACATTAGGCTTTTTACGAAAGTCTGAATCACTTGTGGACCTGGGTTATTATGGAAATCATAGAGCAGTAAAAGCACATTATATCAAGAGAACACAAAATTGAACAAAGCCACCTTTTAAAGGCCCCCTTTTAATACCAGGTTGACTGGGTCTTCCTATTCACCCATCTGCTAACCTTCAGAAAGATTTTTCTTAATGCTGATAAGACCAGCTGGTGATCACCCTGTCTCCCCTCTATAGTGCATAAAGGGTGTCTTTGTTTTCCTCGGCATGAACTGAGAGGCAAGTCCAGGGAACAGTGAAACACCCAGGATGGAAATGAGGTGTCTTTGTGACAGTAAACTCTTTCTTTGGCCCCCATTATTGAGATCAACATGACTTAGTCACCGGTGGATGAAACCAATGATTGTTTTACTCTGCCTACCCAGAGTCACTCACTGAGTCAGTGGGTAAACTGGGATCAGAACCCAGCCTTGTCCTACCAAGGCTGAGCGGTTCTACTATATTTATCCAGGGTCTCATGATTCTTAGTGCTTTTGCTCTGCCCTCTAATTTGCACTGTGCCTGCTATAATATCTAAACGGGAAGTTGCCAGCTAAAATGGTCATTATCCGAAAAATCTATTTAAACATGTTTATAAGGTCAAATGAAGTGGGTGGTGGATAAGCTAGACAAAAAACAACACAAGCTTTGGCTCAGCATAGCCAGTGAGGCTAAAGCAAAAAGAGAGTAACATTTAATGTCAAGCTAACACATGGTAGGAAAAGGCAATCTAGCCAAAATTATATCTAAATGTAGGAATGAGCAATCAAAATACTCACCCAACCAATTGATTTCTATTTAAGAAGCAGAACAATGGTTTGACTTATTTTAATTCTATGAATCAGGACTTTGAGGCAGCATGTCAATAGGGTCCCAAATCCAAACTCTGGAAAGGATGTTTATAGCCATCATGCATTCCAACAAGAGGGAAGAGTTGGGATAATTAAGAAAAATGCCCAGAATCAACCAAAAATGATCTTTGATGGATTTAACAATAGGTACTAGTGAGTACTACAGGACCACAGCAAAATTAGGAAATTGGGGGAAAATCTAATGTCTTTGAGAGCCCAAGCTAGACTTCCCATACATTCAAGACTTTGAAAAAGAGCTTTCAGCCCCAGCAAAACCTACATCTCACAGTTCAGAGCCAACCACCACATTACACGACCCTCTATGTTCTGCTCAGCTGTCTTTGAATATCAAAGAGGAAGAAGGAAAAGGGTATGTCTTCTTCCTGTTTGCTAAGAAATATGGATATGAGCTGGGAGGCTTCAAGTAACAAAGAGAAATGGAGAATCTAAAATGTTTCCTACATGTTCTGCATGGGCATGGAAGCTAATTCATAGAGATCGAGCAATTAAATAGATTCTATGCAACTGAAAGATCCCATATGGTTACTATTGGAAAATGTAACAATACATGGGCATCAGGTAATTAAGTCATAGAGGAGAATTAGTATTTCTTTTTCACTATGACTGAAACTAATTTAATAAACTCCTATGCATACACAATTCACCTACAAATATTATTTCTTCCTGGAGCTTGATGTGGCATGGTTTGAGCTAGAACTGCATAACATTTGTCCCAGATTCCTTCTACTAGACCATAAAATTAAGTTCTCTTTGTCCCTTTCTTTCTGGTCCTGTCTCTCTTGTCATTTCTCATGATTCCAGAAGTGACTTATAAGGTCATTGCTATACGAAAGAAGAGAGGAGAATATTGGAAGAGAAATTGGGGAAAAGGGGGGCAAGTAGAAAGAAATGAGATATTTCAGAATGATCTGAGAGAGAGGGGAGCATGGGGAAGACAGATGAAAGTAGCTCTGATATACTGAAGCAATGGATCTTCCTAGAAGTGTGCTGATCAATATCACAGCCATTAGCACGTGTCGCTACCGAGCACCTGAAATGTAGCTGGTCTGAATTGCAATGTGCTGTAAGTACAAAATACACACCAGATTTTGAAGACTTTTGTACAAAGAGGGAAAAAAAAAGATCGCCAAGTATTAACATTTTTATATTTGATTACATTTTAAAATTATAATATTTGGGATGTACAGTTGATACAGGTTTGAACAACACAGGTTTGAACTCTGTGAGGCACTTAAACGCAGATTTGTTTTGGTAAATACAGTACAGGACTGTAAACATATTTTCCCTTCCTCGTGATTCTTTTTTCTCTTCCTAATGATATTCTTAATACCATTTTCTTTTCTCTAGCTTCCCTAATTGGAAGAACACAGTATATGATACATGTAACATACAAGACATGTGTGAATCAACTGTCTATGTTACTGGTTAGGCTTCCAGGCAGCAGTAGGCTATTAGCAGTTAGGTTTTGTGGGAAGTCAAAAGTTATACATGGATTTTTGACTGTATGGGGCGGGGGTGTGTGTGTGTAGGTTAGTGTTCCTAACCTCCATGTTGTTCAAGGGTCAACTGTATAGCATTCAATAAAATATATTATTAAAATGAATTTCATCTGTGTCTTTTTAATTTTTTCATGTGGCCACTAGAAAAAGTAAAATTATATATGTGGATATGTGGCTCAAGTTATGCTTCTATTTCACAAGTGCTGTCCTCCATCCTCAGGAGAAGCAGTTGAATGGCTTTTCCACTCTTTCCACCGTCTCCACCACAACAACCCCCAAACTCTCCACCCAAAATTCGAGTCCTGACACAATTATAAGCCCTTCAACAGCAATGTCAATACCTGAAGTTTCTTTTGGGAGGCAGATGATGTATCTAGCAGCTTCTGGTCCTTGGGAGGCAGATCCATGGCCGACGCGCAGGGGCCGTCATACAAGGCTGTTCTCAGACCTGCCCTGTGGAATTGCTGACTGCAGCCCCACAGGCTCCTGACTGTCCCCACTCCAGCCCCAGGGGCCCCTAGTTTGTCCTCCTCATGGCCCCCTTGTCACAGTATTTTCTCCCCCAGCTACCTTTCCAAGGATTTACCTCCCCCCCCACAAACATAGGTACTTGCAGCATAATTTTGGGTAAACCAAAAAAGGATAAAAATCTTTTATGACTCATAGAACACAATATGTCAAAGGAAAGTTGGGCCTGGACTTGAGCATGTTTAGGGTGCTCCAGAAACTTTTGGTGACTTTGGAGCAAAGATCAGAATAACAGACGGCTCTAGGTGGAAAGAAAAAGGAGGGAGCAAGAGGAAGGAAGTAGAATTGGTCGAGCGCGTATAATCCAAAGACTTTTGGAGGAAGGTAGGCAATTGTCAATGGTTTCAATTTATTTGGTGTGTCTTACTTCTGTAAAGTCCCTGCATGCCACAGACAGCAGGAGACTGTCTCTGGTGGAATGTCTATCACACATTCAGTTTACCTGTTTTCAGAATGCTCAGAGCTATGGCAGAGCCCAAGTCGATGTCAAAAGCGAATATGAATACAAATACTGGAGTGGAAACTCTACACCACTACAGGAGATGTTGCACAAATCCCATGCCTCACCCAGGATGGGCCAGTAAGCATCGTGTTGTTCTGGATGAAAGACTCATCAAGCAGGAAGCTTATCCTTTGCACTGAGCACTTTCCACTCATGGCACTTCCCGTGCTGAAGCAGTAGAGGCTTTATGTGAAAAAAACCCACGTCCTTGTCCCAAAGCACGGCCAACTCAACCAAGAGCTCAAAGGATCCAACAGTTTATGCTGTAGCTTAATATAACCATTTACACTGCATAACAAGTAATTCCACATCTGATCTACACCTCAGCAAATCTGATGGGAAAAAACACATCTTTTCATGGTCATCCCTCAAAGTTTGGGGGATAATAGTAATCTTGTTTCTTCTGTCCTCTCTTCTGTCACCTTTTATCATATCACTTGGGAATGCATTAAGTCTGGTGATTCTCAGGCAGACATGAGCATAAAGGCCAGAGAGATCTCTGAGCCAGCTTTTCACTATTCACCTCAAGTTGGAAGGTTCCTGTGACTTTAGATTAATAGCTGCCTACTGGGTTGTCGGCGTCCCTTTTTTAGGCCAGTGACCTAAGAACTCATCCTTTTTGTAAGTTCCCAAAGGATGGCATGAGCTTTCCTTCCTTCCTTAAAATTTGGACCCTGATGTACAGAAACAATTCAGGATTTTGGTGTAGTATGGCTAAGACTGTCCACCATTATCCCTTTCTTTCTTGCCAAACTAACCCTAATTTTATTCCAGGAAACAATGAGACCAGCTGAAAGATTATATTTCTCAGCCGCCCTTGTAATTAGGAGTGACTTCTGAGATGTAAGTGGCAGTTGTCAGGTGGGACTTTAAGGGAAACTCCTTAAAAGAAGACTAGGCAGCTGGTATATATCCTTTTGTCCTTTGCTCCCCTCTCCCTTTTTCCTTCTTCCTGTCTAAACCCTAGAAGTGATGGCTGGAGACTTAGCAGCCATCTTAGACCATGAAGCAACCCTGAGGATGGAAGGCAAGCCCTAAGGATGATTAAGAAGAAGAATAAAAGGAACCTGCAACACTGATGATCTTATAAGCATCCATAACAGTCTGGATTGCAGACCCACTTCTTTTACAAAAGAGAAAATAAACCTGAATCTTAAGCCACTGTCACTTGTGTTTTCTGTTGTAGGCTATCCAATTTGATTCTAACTGATACATGTAGAAAGAATTCTAGGTCAATTCTCCAGAAATCAATTTCTGTAATTAATTTCTGTAAAAGCCATTCATCAATTTAGTAATTTCCTAAATTATCTGTTTGCTTAAAACTTGTTTCTAATAATTACTTATGAAGTTTATGCCAATTTGTATTTTCCTGAAGTCTTTTAAAGTTCACTGTATTGGGGGGTAATTTCTTGTTTCTGCTAGCATTGAACATAGAATGAATTTCAAGGATTTTATAAAAAATAAAGGTCTCTTTTTCTGCCCAAATTGTTCAATATTATATCTACAACCTTTCACAGAGCAATAAAAGTTTAGAGTCTTATGCGGGAATTGGGAAATTGTGACTAGGAATACCTTTACATATGTGTCCTCCGCGCACAAACACCCAGCAGCTCTGTGTGTGCTGAAGAAAACTGCACATTCAGATTCATGCGGACTTTTTGTCCCTTTGACAAAAGAAAGTTTCCACTTCATCAATGACAAACAAACTACATTTAAGGGAAAGTCATCCCATCCTTATACGAAATATTCAGCTTTGAAGAAGTGCTCGGAATTGTCTGAAATATGAAAGACTCAGAAACTGACACTCAGTGGAATGCACTGACAAATGCGTACATAAAGAGAAAAGACAGTGAACTGTGTTCAAAGGATGACTTCATCATAATTGTGACTGCCGACCCACGACAGGCACCGTGCCAGGCCGTGGCGGTGCAGCAGTGGAGGGAAAACGGATCTCCCCTGCCGTCCTGGAGCCGGCAGCAGCCCCAGCACCTTTCCTCAGCTCTCCCTCAGAGACTCGGTTTCAAATGTGTCCTAGGAGTCTAGGAACTTGCCTTTCTAATGCAGGTGGTCACTGAGCCAAACTTTGAGAAACACTGAAAATGAATCCAGTCCAGCATACGTACAGGATTTAAATTCCTGCTTCAGCTCAATCACAAATTGTTGTATATCCTGAACCTCTGAGAAGGACAGAGTCTGGTTCATAGTGGGGGGATGGAATTTCATTTCTTTTTTTTTTTTTAAGATTTTATTTATTTATTTGACAGAGAGAGACACAGCGAGAGAGGGAACACAAGCAGGGGGAGTGGGAGAGGGAGAAGCAAGCTCCCTGCTCCCTGCGGAACTCGATCCCAGGACCCTGAGATCATGACCTGAGCCAAAGGCAGACGTTTAACGACTGAGCCACCCATGGCGCCCCTGGAATTTCATTTCTATGAAAGGTTTGAACACAGGTAGGTGTGTGGAGGGATGAGGAGCAGAGAAGACAGGGAAGTCTCTCCAGGTATTAATGATCCCATGTTGTTCTTTATCAAGTGAGCAAGGACCACAAAATGGTTAAGTTTCATAACTGTCTGACCACTGTGTTCTTATTTTCCCCCTGAAAAATACTAACTTGGAAACAACCACCTCTGAGTTTGGCTGTGGCAGTAAGTAGATTGCCTGAAAACAGAAATAGATTCAAACAAGTTCTAGATACTTTTAGGGCAATACATCCGATATACATCAGTAGCGAGGTGTTAATTTCTAGGGATGTTTAGGCTACTACCCCTCACCTTTACTTTGAGGAGATAGTGGGACAGACTTGTTAGTCACTGCCCCTGTTCTTCACAAATCTTCATTTTGTTGGGAGGTGTGAGCTCTTCCCACACAGAGGTGTGAGCAGGAGCCTTGTGGGTGGGGTTTAAAGGACAGACCTCGCAGGCTGGCACCATTTACCCCTTTTTCCTCCCAGATGTTCCCAGATACCTTGGCCTTGGTATCCGTAAGACACTGAGCCAATGCCACTAAACCACTTACTTCTGGACTTTTTGAAAGATGAGGAAAATAAATCCCCTTTGCTTTCCCATAAACATCTTTGCTGCCATGACTGGTGGTAAATACAGACCCAACTATTTCCCTGAACTAAATGAGAATTTGACTCTGCATGTTAGGAAAAAAAAACAAAAAACTGTCTTTGTGGTTTTCCTTCACATCTTTAAATTACTCTCTCATTATTTTGATTATTTAAATTTATTTAACAGAAATAATATTGCTAATAAAAATCGCAATTTCTAACATAAATTTAGGCATAAGAAAACCCTGAAATGGCATACAGCCTTAGAAAATATATAGCACCTATCCTTCCAAAATCACAGAATAATAATTATTTTATTGTCAATTTGGGGCTTAAAATAGGCAGCTACAGTTGAATATTTCAGGAAATACCTTGCCATATTAATTTTCATAAAGTTTCTAGGCCAAACTGTGTAGCTAATGAGGTAATAACCAGAAGCCACCATTTATCCCATCAAATGACTGGTTTCTATCAGTCTGAAGGCCAGCTGAGGTTAATGAACCCCACCTCTGTCCCTAAGAACCCCTGTACATCAACCTCGGGTGGGGTCACTCAGGAAGGTAAAGGGATCAAGTAGAGATCAACTTTTTCTCCTCCTGGCAGCTGACAATATGATCACAAACAATTTTAAGGTAATTCTGGAAACAATGTCATGCAATTTAGACAAGCACTAAATTTCTCTCTCCAGTCACTGAACAGGATTTGATTCCAGGTCTAACTCTAAAATTAAGGAAAATAATTTTAACCTTACATTCAAGTATCTACAGAGCATCTCAGTATTGGGAGTGAATACATTCTAAATGAAATGTTTCCCATGTAGACAATTCAACTGCTGGTTCTTTCTATAAACTACATCTTCAAAGGCCCAACATCATTTTTCCTCTCCTAATTGCTATTATGAGACAATAAATTTCTTATATGGAAATAATACAGATATAACTGCATGGCATATGTAGGCCATGTGTTCTAGCAAATCCATAAAAATGTTTCATTTATATTTTTGATGAAAGGTACAATCTTCCAAGAGCATTAATCATTAATTTTGGAAACACAGGATTAATACGTGACTTATCTCGATACTAGAATAGGGCTCAGTAAATACCTGTCAAAGAAAGATTCATTCATTCAACAACAAATACTTAGTGAGCCCCTACTATGCTGGAATTTAAGAATTCTCTCTTCTCTGGCTAAAGGGGCATTTGTATGTAATAATGTGAATGATATTCATATGACATTTTATTTATTTATTTATTTTTAAAGATTTTATTTATTTGACAGAGAGAGGCACAGCGAGAGAGGGAACACAAGCAGGGGGAGTGGGGGAGGAGAAGCAGGCTTCCCGCCGAGCAGGGAGCCCGATGCGGGGCTCGATCCCAGGACCCTGGGATCATGACCCGAGCCGAAGGCAGACGCTTAATGACTGAGCCACCCAGGCTCCCCATTCATATGACATTTTAAAAACGTGTTATAGTTTAAGGCTTTCTAAAACAAAATACCCAAGATAAATTATTTCAGGATCCAGAAGGATATTTTATAATAACGGAGAAATGTATAGCCTTAGAAGAAATTATACCAGAAACTGTAGAGCTCTCAGACCCAAAGTCAGTTCCTCTGCCTCCCTGGGACCACATGGTCTCTTGTTTCTGCCTTTGTCGGCATGTGTGCAGCATTCTATTTTTCCCTTTCTGCAGACTAGCCTTTGACGCTTCTGCCTGACACCCAATTTCACATCAGAGTCTGGCTCAAAAGTTTAGCTGAATCTGGCCAGCATTTTAGAATTCTAATCCTGTGTTCTGGGAAAAGAAGATTTGCTTGGTTCAGCCTGGGTCGGGTGTCCCCCACTCATCCAATCAGCTTAGACAATGAGGGAGAGTGTACACAATAAACATATGCCATAAGGTCCCATCCCTATGATGGTGGCAGGAGAGGTTCTCAGAGATAGGAAGCATGGGTTGGGCTGTCACCTCCAAATTTTTTCTCCACTTGAACTGTACAGAAAACATCTTCAGTGTGGGCTTCAGTGTAGAGATAACCATCTAATTCTGAACCTCACTCAACTTTGCAGAAAACCTACCAAGACAAATTTCTCTCTCTCAGCTGGAAGAAAAGTTGCAATTCGTTCTTCTTTGGTTCTCTAAGAACTAGCTTCATTGAGCATGACAAAGCATCTATTTTTTTTTAAGAATGTATTAAGAGGTATGCATATTCCTGTGAAGTCTTAGCTTCATTTGAATTTTTTCCATGTATTTTCCAGAGGAGTTTCTTACTGTATTTCTATAGTTCCTCAGCTTGATTTCTCTCCTAAAACATATCACCCCACTTAGTTATGGGTACGTCTAACACAATTTACATGATTGTACTGGCTTGGAAATCTGTCATTGCTTTCATAACACAGTCCTCAGAAACATACCCTCAATTCAAATTAAAACCATGAACATCTAAATTGCCCCATCTTCCAATATCCAGATCAACAGTTTACATCTATTTTAAATTTTTTCTTTTTTTAAGATTTTATTTATTTATTTGACAGAGAGAGAGAGAGAGCACAAGCAGGGGCAGCAGTAAAAGGAGAGGGAGAAGCAGACCATGCCAAGCAGGGAGCCCGATGCAGGGCTTGATCCCAGGACCCTAGGGTCATGACCTGAGCCAAAGGCAGACACTTAAACAACTGAGCCACCCAGGCGCCCCTTATTTTAAATTTTCCAATATCATTTTCTGGAACCAACTCTTTGCCTTGTCTCAAACCCTTTCCTGTGGTTGCTCCAAGACAACTCTTACCCTAGTGACATGGTGGGAACAGTTTCGCCTCAAGCCTTCTTCTTATATAGGCAATCACGTCAAAGCTTTTCTCATTGCTCCAATTTCTACAAACTAATCTCAGTGAAAAATTATAAAGTTGATGAATATTAAAAGACATGTGGAAACACAGTTTATTAAATACAGTTTCCCTCCCAGATATGAGACACTGATTTAACTCTTCTATTCTCATCAGAGGATGTTCATCAGACAAGAACAATAAGTTCCCATTCTACCCTTGTGACCCCACCGAGGGTCTCGAACTTTCTCAGTAGAGATAAAAATCTTCTCAGACTAAAACTGAGTTTGCACGTGTTTATTAAAAATACTATTTACTTAGCTCTTCTAAAGTTTTTTTTCAAAACACACCCATATAGAAGACCTTACTCTATCCTTGTAATTCTATGAATGAAGCAACAGTAATAATGAAGGGAAAATCTTATACATCCCGTTTTTTTAAAATTTTATTTTATTATGTTAGTCACCATACATTACATCATTAGTTTTTGATGTAGTGCTCCATGATACATTGTGTGCGTATAACACCCAGTGCTCCATTCAATACATGCCCTCCTTAATACCCATCACTGGGCTAACCCATCCCCCCACTCCCCTCCCCTCTGGAACCCTCAGTTTGTTTCTCAGTGTCTATAGTCTCTCATGGTTTGTCTCCCCCTCCGATTTTCCCCCCTTCATTTTTCCCTTCCTACTATCTACTTTTTTTTTTTTAACAAATAATGTATTATTTGTTTCAAAGTTACAGGTCTGTGATTCATCAGTCTTACACAATTCACAGTGCTCACCATAACACATACCCTCCCCAATGTCTAATACCCAGCTACCCCATCCCTCCCACCCCCCACCACTCCAGCAACCCTCAGTTTGTTTCCTGAGATTAAGAATTCTTCATATCAGTGAGATCATATGATACTTGTTTTTCTCTGATTGACTTATTTCGCTTAGCATAATACTCTCTAGTTCTATCCACATCATTGTAAATGGCAAGATTTTGTTTTTTATGATGGCTGCATAATATTCCATTGTGTGTGTATGGACACCACATCTTTTCTATCCATTCATCTGTTGATGGACATCTTGGCTCTTTCCACAGTTTGGCTATTGTGGACATTGCTGCTATAAACATTGGGGTGCACATACTCCTTCTGATCACTACATTTGTATCTTTGGGGTAAATACCCAGTAGTACAATTGTTGGGTCATAGGGTAGCTCTATTTTCAACTTTTTGAGGACCCTCCATACTGTTTTCCAGAGTGGCTGCACCAGCTTGCATTCCCACCAACAGTGTAGGAGGGTTCCCCTTTCTCTGCATCCTCGCCAACAACTGCTGTTTCCTGACTTGTTAATTTTAGCCATTCTGACTGGTGTGAGGTTGTATCTCATTGAGGTTTTGATTTGGATTTCCCTGATGCCGAGCGATGTTGAGCACTTTTTCATGTGTCTGTTGGCCATTTGGATGTCTTCTTTGCAGAAGTGTCTGTTCATGTCTTCTGCCCATTTCTTGATTGGATTCTTTGTTCTTTGGGTGTTGAGTTTGATAAGTTCTTTATAGATTTTGGATACTAGCCCTTGATCTGATATGTCATTTGCAAATATCTTCTTCCATTCTGTTGATTGTCTTTTGGTTTTATTGACTGTTTCCTTTGCTATGCAAAAGCTTTTTATCTTGATGAATTCCCAATAGTTCATTTTTGTCCTTGCTTCCCTTACCTTTGGCTATGTTTCTAGGAAGAAGCTGCTGCAGCTGATTTCGAAGAGGTTGCTGCCTGTGTTCTCCTCTAGGATTTTGATGGATTCTTGTCTCACATTTAGGTCTTTCATCCATTTTGAGTCTATTTTTGTGTGTGGTGTAAGGAAATGGTCCAGTTTCATTCTTCTGCATGTGGCTGTCCAATTTTCCCAACACCATTTGTTGAAGAGACTGTCTTTTTTCCATTGGACATTCTTTCCTGCTTTGTTGAAGATTAGTTGACTATAGAGTTGAGGGTCCATTTCTGGGCTGTCTATTCTGTTCCACTGATCTATATACATCCCATTTTAAAGATGAACCAACCGAGGCCTGAAATGACCAGCTTTCTGACATGGTCACAACCTTCCAAAGAAGCTCTGCCCTGATCTGTAGAATGAAAGGGTAAACCGAGGGTTACCTAAAGTCCTGTCCAGCACTATTTAACTTTTAATCAGTATTTTCTCAACAGAATGCACAGTGTAGTGATAGGGCTGAGGTATAGAATTCAGACTCATATCCAAGGTCTTTGCTGAGGAGTAGGGAAATTTCTTAAGATCAAACAACAACAACAACAACAAAGAGGACGTTACAACTCCCGAGTTGGAAGTTGCCAAATTTGAGTTTCCATTTCTAAGGTTAGGACAATACTCAGAGTGAATTACAGAAGACAGTGTAAGTAATTCTAAGGGTAAAGCTCAATTTTCATTGGCAGAATCTTAGCAACAAGTAGAATATTTGAAGCAGAACAACAACAAAAAAAAGTTTATCTTTCAGGCTATAAAATGGTCATGTTGAAAAATTGCATCCATTTTCCAGCCAAATGGACCAAATAAAGTTACAAAAGCAGGTGCACCTGGAGCAATTTTTCAAAATGGAAAGGTTTTTATACAAGTAACATAGTTTCCACAAAGATCGTCTTTGGATCATGGCTTGTTGCCTGGGCCAGATTTAGCTAACAGGTCAGAGGCAAAACACTCTGAGCTCAGCACAGGACTGCTAAAATTCTGCTCTCAAGGGTGTGCTTGAGCTGCAGTGGATGCTTACCCTCTGGGGTGCAAAGGTCCAACCACTTGGGTACATTGAGCCTGTTGCTTCAGGAAGCCTGTCACCAGATGACTTACTCTCCTAGACCAGCTGAACATAGCATTGCTTGGCAGAATCTTTAATCAAATAAAAACCCTGGACCAAGTGACACAGCTCTACCTACATCAACAGTTCCAATCTGGAAGGTCTGCCCTTGTGATTTTTTATTATGGGTTTATGATTGAAATGACTATATTTTCTGTCCAGAGTGTCTTCTTTAAAAAAAAAAAACAAAAAAAAAAAAACCATCTTTTTGAGATCTAATTTGTACATCATAAAACGCACCAATTTAAAGTGCAATGGTGTTTAGTATATTCAGAGTTGTGCAACCATCACCATAATCTAATGCTAGAAGATTTTCATCATTCCCAAAAGAAACCTCATACCCATTAACTAGCACTCTCCAGCCCCAAGCAATCACTAATCTACTCTATGGATCTCTGTCTCAGCAGAGCTGCCATTCAATACATGGTCTTCTGTAACTGGCTTCTGTAAGTAGCACAATGTTCTTATGGCTCATCCATATTGGGGCACGTATCAGTCATTCTTTTTTGTTGCTGAATAATATGCCACGGTGTATCACATTTGTCTCTCCCTTCATCACCTAAGGTACATTTGGGTTGTTTCCACTTTGGGGCCATTATAATAATGCTGCTATGAACATTCACATACAAGGCTTTGTGCAAGCATATCTCTTCATTTATCTTGGATAGAAAACTAGAAGCGGAATTGCCACATTATATGGTAACTCTGTGATTAACATTTCAAGGACCTGTCAAACCGTTTTGCCATAGTACCTTCGTAATTTTATATTCCCACCAGAGACATAGGAGGGTTCTGACTTCTCCACATCCTTGCCAGTACTCATCACGGTGTTGCCACAGTGTCTTAATCCCAATGGCATGTCTCTGCCCGTTGGTTCTTCACTGTAGTTTTGGTGACTCTGGAAGATAGAACTGTCCATCGCTTTGATAGCATCTCTTTGGGAACTCCCAAAGTGCCTGTTTTGTATACCCCAGATAGATCACCCCAAACATACCAGAAAAAAAGGATTCTGTATTATTTTTGTATGATAAGAGAACAGCAATTAAATTCATTGTATAGTTAGGTTTTAACCATTTAATACCTTTTTGGTCTCCTGCTCTCTAGACTCCCATGACTCAAGAGATCTGAGCACAGAGAAGAGAGCAGATCATCCAGCCAAAAGAGAAGTTTCAGATTTCTCAAAAATCTCAGTTAACTCAGAAACTCACAATACAATCACTACTTATTATTTTGATATTTAATTCTACTAACTGGTATTTAGTTTTAAAATATAAGGATGTCATCCAAAGACTGTGAAGCATCATTTCTCAAAAGGATGTCTGTGAGCTGCCTCAGAACCACCAGGGAAGAGAAGTGGCTTGCTAATTATCAGATGCCCTGCCCCAGTCCAAAGCTATCATATTGATATCTCTTGAAATGAACTAAAGTAATATGTAATTATAACAAGAGGTGAGTCTGATTGTCTGAACATTTGATAATCTCCGCTATCAACCCTGGAGTATGTGTCTGAGCCTGGCCATCCTCTGGAGAAGAGTGGGAGAGCTCAGGCCCACAGGCCCCCAAAGTTGCTTGCGTATAGACCCCAGCTAGGGTAGCAGGGAGGCTGAATGGATAAATGCAGCCTAGCAAGGAAGAAGCAATAATTCTGTAGCAGCTCTCTTATTAAGGAGAATCTTAGGGGCAAGGCCCCTTATCTTTTTCAACGTGGGCTGGGTTATACACACTATACCAAATTTAAGGTTTGGGACTATTGTGTCCATCGCACTGAGTTGAGCCCTTACAGCAGGACTTGAGTGTTAGCTCTCTCGGTGTGTGGAAATGAAAGATCTGCCACGTGAGACCTGGGAGAGGCCAAGAGTGCAGAGAACTATTAGGGCGGGTTTGCCAACTCAGCTCTTCAGTAGAGCAGCGCAGATGATCTCCGGCGTCGTGGGCCCTGAGGAGTGGTATCTGGGAGTGTCCCAGGGGTTTATCTCCCAGGCCCCAATAGAGAGGGGCTTTCAAGAGCAGCAGCAACAGCAGAAGTAGCCAGAAGAATCACACCCAGTGGGAGTGGCTACTACTCCAAAGTATACTTTCCTGCTGATGGCAGGTGACGATGAGGTAGCTAGTCCTAAGACAGTGCACTCTGGGCAGGACTATGGTGGGGTTCAGAGTCCAAAGGGCTTGTCCAAGGCAGGAGGAGCCAGTGAGGTGACTCTGAGCTAAAATTCCATAGTGGGAGAACCTGGGTGGCTCAGTCAGTTAAGCGTCACACTCTTGGTTTCAGCTCAGGTCATGATCTCAGTGTTCTAAGATCAAGCCCCATGTCGGGCTCTGCGCTGGGCGTGGAGCCTGCTTAAGATTCTCTCTCTCCCTCTGCCCCTACCATCCCCCTCCGCACTCACACACTCTCTCAAATAAATAAATAATCTCATAGCGGACCCTGATGAGGCCTGGAGGTCAAGTCCTCAAAGGGCTGGTGTGGAATCCTTAAATGGACAGACTCAGAAGGCAGATGACATCTGGATTGAAACAAAAAACTGATCCCAGCTGGTAACTGTCCATCTTATTAAGGAGTGGGTACCTTTATCCCCTGGCAGGTGAGGGCACAGAGCCAGGGGAAACCTACAGGCAGGTTGGGAGCTTATGTGCCCTGGGCTTCCTGGGGCTGGTCCCTGGTAAGGGCTTGCTCTGAGGAGAGATGTCAGGACTTTTTCCTGGGCCTGGCACATTTCACCCAAAGAGTGAGCCTGAGCCTTTCTCGTTCTCTCTAGAAGGAGCTGGAAAAAGACACTGGAGAGTCAGGAAAGGAGTTCTCAAACCACTGATATCTGGGGCTGTCAGTCAGTAGAAGCCCGGGGTTGTGCTACTGACTATTCACCTTTTGAATTCCCCACTATGGTCGACGTGTAAACCCAGTGAGTTTCTTACTTGGAAGATTCCCAAATGGTCTACACTCAGCGCACACACACACATACGCTCAGACACCCACCTATAAGCATACACACACACACACACACACACACAATCGAGTACCACAGACCACACAGGCTACGAGTGCTGCTCTATAGAATGTAGACAAGAGTCGATGCCAATTGGTCTAAACCTGCCCTGAGAGAAGATTCTTTCTCAGCCAGGACACAAAGGGAGGATGGCAGCTTTGTTCTCAGCAAGGCTGCTGAGGGCTGGGATACTCAAACTATCTGGGCTGGAAACCTCGAGAGATCAGGTTCCCTTTCCAAAGTTGAAGTACTTCCTAGTCTTGAGCCGGCCCTAAAATGCCAGAAATGCCCTGGAACCCCTGGCATTTTGGTATTTCCAGCAATTAGTGGTGTTGAAAATCCTTCAGGGGAAAAAGAACCCAGGCAGTGATTTCACAAAGGGAAAACAAACAAATCCCCAAGAGAGGGTGAGAAGGTGACCCAGACTTCTACTTTAATTTTAGGGAAAACATAATACTGCATTTTCTCTGCCCTGGCTGCTCTCCGGCACGGAGGAGCACAACGCATGGGTACTTGTCCTTCAGCTCAGGCTGTGGATCCAATTTTTATCCTCTGTTAGTTATGCCTTTTGAAGGTTTCAGACAGACTTAAAATCATTATTTAGGAATCTTAATGTGAACAGAGGCTTTCAAAGTGGCCTCCTTCTGGTGCTGCCATGAAGCCTGAACAGGTCACACTTGAGTGGTGACCCAGTGCTGGTAAGTGGGGAGGGGTGAATTTATGAAGTGAGCAGTTCATCAAATACACAAGTCACTGAGAATTCATCGAAGCAGGTGGGAAGTGACCAGGTTTCAACAGCTGAGGTGGGATGATACTTTGTAATAAGAGAAGCCCCGTTCCTGGGACAGGGTCGAATGAGACCAAGACTAATCAGGGCATGCGGTGATGGGGGCCAGCACTCCGGAGCTGGTGAGCCCACGCGGAGATGACAAGCCCAAGCTGGGGGCTCAGCCGAGAATGCAGGGCAGCCGGGTGGGAGGTGACCACAGACCCCACCAGCCTCGCCGGCTAAAAGAGAGCCTCTGCCCAGGAGCAGAATGCAGCAAGTGCAATATGGTGCACACTGCAGGCTTGTGTTTTATTCAATATAAATATTTTAAATGCAGTTTTAAATATTTTGCAAACCAAAAATAGCAGCAAGCATGGAGGTGACTTCACTATTGGTTTTCTGCCTCTTTCTTGCAAAACACAGTCAGTGATGAGCCTGTTGTTTGTCATCCATTTTAAATGTTCAGTTTCCTTAAAAGTAGTTCAAAATGAAATGCAAACTTTATTTTTTTTTTTCTTTTAAAGAGTGCGTCAACCCAACAAAGCAGGTGAAATTTATTGATAGCATTTTTTTGGAATAAAATCATTCTTGAAGCAAAGAGAACAGGAGAGTGGGAGCGTTGGCTGAGGGCAAAAATCTGAAGGGCAAGGCCTGAAAAGTGGAGAGCAACCTTTCTCAGTGGCTGGCGACACAGGGTTCCTCCAAAATCTTTGAGAGAAGGGCCATAAACCTGTCACCCAGTCCCCATTAGGGTGGTGCTGCTTAGCCAGGAACATCCTCCTGCCCAGCCACACTCCAGAGCAACCACACAACTGAAAGAGGATAAAAAAATTAATCTGTGAGCTGAGTGAAAGCCACCACCAGCCTCCAACATTGTTGAGGTGGTTTGCTTTGTGTTTTTAATAAACAGAAATAGTGTGAATACTATGGAGGAAAGAGGGTGCTCCCAGTAAACACAACCTGGATGGTGTTCTTGCAGAACAGACCCATGAGGCAGGATGTTAGGCTGTTCTTTTACTCTTTTTGTTTTTCTTTTATAATCTTTGACTCTGCTTCTGAGAGGTCAGAGTTTCAGGAAAGACCAGCTACCGAATCTGCAGGGCCCAGTGAAAAATGAAACTTCAGGGCTCTGCTCAAAAATGAGTAAGACTTTCAACATGGTGCTAACAGAACATCAGCCAAGTGCCAGGCCCTTCAGAGCTCAACTCTGCGGCTTCACGGGTCACTTATCCTCTGTGTTTTTAGGTACAAAGACTAATGGCAGTTGGACCTCTGTTTCTCCATTGGACAAGGCTGTGCTGCTGGAACCAACCCTACAAGTGCCGCCATCTTGCTGCACTTACCCTGGCCATGCCGGTGGAGGGACTGTGAGGTCTCAGCGGCAAAACCAAGAAGTCAAGGCAGCCTACTGACCTGCAGCCAGAGAAAACACTGGAGTTTCTATTTCATTTCCTAAAACCAACATTTGTTGTGGGATTTGCCTCCCTGAATTTAAAAAATAATACATGTTTATTGAAGAAAATGCAAAAAATACAGAATACCTGAAGAAAACAAAATCATCAGTACTCCAACCACCCAGATATAACCACTGGCCACACAGTATAATGTATCCTAATTTTTGCTGTGTAGGTTTCCGTGTGTGTGTGTGTGTGTAATTCTCCCAAGCTAAGATCATACTCTAATATTATTTATAACCTATTTCAACTTATCTTACTATCTCCCTTTGTCATTCATTGAATATTTCTTAATTACCTCATTTTTAGGGATTGTACATTAGTCATATATACATATATATAAAGAGAGAATATTATACATTTATAGCACAATGTATTTACCATATTTTTATATATATGTAATTTGTTATTTATAGTCTAGCCTAAATACATACATGTATACACATACCAAAATACACTTAAGCTGGATTATATGAGTTTGGTCATTATTCAAAAAAACAATATAATCTATGCCTGGCCACACTGGTCAGACTGAAAACAAAACTCCCTCCTCCGTTTGCTCACTTCACAGTGTTTAAAAATGAGGGGCTGAATTCATTTTTGCAAACATAAATTAAAAAGAAAATCAGGGCATCCCCAGCCTCTGAAAAAATTTTCTGTCTGCATAATTAGCACAAAAATCAAATAATTAATTCACTGAGTACAGTTCTGCTGGGTCTATTAGGTAAATGGCATTTCTTGATATTCCCAAGCAATGATTCATTTGGAATCGACAAATGTTCCCCAAGGAGATAAGCAGCGATACTCCTGCTCACCAAACTGGAGCATTTCCTCATTCAGTCACGCAGGCAGGGGCGGCAAAGAGCCTCCAGATTAAAAAGAATAATGCTAATAATACACCAAAATGTTTCTGAGCATGAAGAGATGTTTCAGAAGCGGCTTTTTATTTCAACATTCTTTCAACAGTTCAGTCAACTTCTCATAAAATTAATAGTAAATACTTTTTTAAGGGGGGTGTGTGTGCTGGTATTTTTGTGTGATTTGTTTTGTGTTATTGAAATATGCTACCCTGGAAAATGCTCAGCTATAAATGCCATTCTTCATAAACATGAGCTGGGCTGCTGATACATGGCTTTGCAGTTCTCTTTGAACTGCACTTTTGTTGCTTTCTACGGCCTTCTTCCCTCAGAGCACGTGTCTGGGAACAAGAACTGGAGATGCAAAGGTCACGAAGTTGTCGTGGAAACAGAACCTCTCCTCGTAGGCAGAGCTGGCTAATACTGATCAGCAGCTGCCTTGTGCCAGGCACTGTGCCGGGTTTTGCCAGTATCTTCTCTTGTTAACGCTCCAGCGGCCCTCTTCAGTAGCACCAGCCCAATTTTTAGAGTAGAAAACGGAGTTAGACCAGTCAAGTGTCTTGCCTAAAGTCATGCCACTTCTGGGCTGGCAAAACTTTCAGATGGGAATCCAGTTTTATTCTCTGAGCAACACTGCTTTTCCAGGTAATCTGCACCCACCTCCAGGGCAGGATGAGAACCGGGACCCACGTGGTCCCATCTCTCTGTAGCATCCCAATGGCAGGTCTAGTGAATGGTCCTGTCCTGTGGTAACTTTCAGAATGATTCTTCCAGTTTCCACACTTGCCAGACTTCACAGTGACCAGTTCCTTGTCACGTGCATTGCTTTAAAGACTGTAACCTGGGCTAGACAAACAAACCCAGAGGAACAAGCCAACATTTTCCTGGTGATCTTAACAATAACCTAAACTTTCACAGTTTCCCTAAGAGTTGAAAAAAGAGAAAATGTATGTATGTGTGTGTATGTGTGCACATGTGTATACAACGGACATGATATGAAGCAAAGGGGACAGGGAGGAGCTAGATGATAGAAGGACCAAGGCCTCAAGAACTCCACTCAGAAACAGGGTAAAACCTGAAGTTTGCGCACACACACCATCACTAGTACCGTAGACTTCATCTGACCTATTTCTACAGATTCCCCTGCCACACTTGTATCTACATCCATCCCACACCGTCTGTTTCACATATACACAACTCTGCAAAAATCCCAGCCTCTGCAGGGCTATCATGGCTGTTCTAAGGGGTCTAAAATCTTTTCTGTGTCAGATCATTTCTGGCGATCAAACGCCAGCTTCAGCTGGGCCAGCAGAGGCTGCCAAGTCAGGTGGGGCCAGAGCGTAGATCCTCAGGGGACAGGGACTGCATCAGCCATTGCCTTCCCTATCCCAGGTACACACCTCCAAATACATACACACCAGATTTTCCTTCTTGCACCCAGGTACATCCTATACTCAGCAAGAAAACCATTAGGAGCTTATTAAAGACAAGTTGGACCGAAAAACTGTCCATCTTATCTGGTGCCACCGCAGTGCTAAGTGAAGAGAAGACCTGGAAAATGCACCAACAGTTGTAGTTACAGTTGTGGGCGGTGAGGGGGAGCTGATACTCTCTCAATTATGGTAGGTTTTTACCCCAGGCCCATCTAGCTCTATGTAACCCATAGGTGCTCCTAAATACTTGGTCAACAAAGAAGTTCCATGACCTGTGGGACATCACCTGGAACTTGTGAAAAATGCAGAATCCCAAGCCCCAGACTATAGACTATAGAATCAGCACTTGAACAAAACCCAGGTGATTCACATAATATCTAAGCTTGAGAAGCTCTGTTCTGGACTCCAGAGGAGGAGTCATCAATGCTGGTTGCACATTAAAATCACCTGGAGAGATTGTTAAGTGGACCAAAAGATGGGCCCCACCATTAGATTTTGATTTACTTTGTCTGGGTAAGGTTGCCAGATTTATCAAATAAAAATACAGAATTCTCAGTTAAATTTTGATTTTTAGATAAACAAGAAAAGGGGTTTTTTGTTTGTTTTTTACTGCAAATACATCCTATGCAGTATTTGGGACATACTTACATTAAGAAATTTTTTGTATTGGGGCGCCTGGGTGGCTCAGTTGGTTAAGCGACTGCCTTCGGCTCAGGTCACGATCCTGGAGTCCCAGGATCGAGTCCCGCATCGGGCTCCCTGCTCAGCAGGGAGTCTGCTTCTCCCTCTGACCCTCCCCCCTCTCATGTGCTCTCTCTCATTCTCTCTTTCTCAAATAAATAAATAAAATCTTTAAAAAAAAAAAAGAAATTTTTCGTATTTACCTGAAACTTAAATCTTATTGACATCCTATATTTCATCTGGTAACCCAATCCTCAGGTGATGCTAATGTACATTTGGGGTTGGGAACCTCTGCCATAAAGAAAGTCTAGTTCTATGCAAATGCTTGTCCTGGAATTTTCTGAATGGTCCTGATGTCAAATATTCTCTCCCATGGTGGTCATGGATCACACTTTTGGAAAAGAGGCCTTCCTCATCATGACGCTGAGCCACCATTAGGCCTGTTAATGTCCAGTAATGCTAGTGAATGGAGAAATCAAGTTGCCAGGTGACCTATATATACAGGGTACAGCCTGTATTTAATGGTTTTGTCCTGTGTCATATATTGGTTTTATCAAGATCCCTTAAATGTCCTGTATTCAGCTATTTTTTTTACTATATTACAAAAATTTGGCAGTCAAAGTAATTTTTCAAACTTAATTGGGTGTCCTATATTTTTATTTGCGAGGTCTGGCAACTCTATGGAGGAAGTACTCTGCTAAAATCCTGGGGATTGTATCCTGAGAAATTTGTCATCCCAGATTCAGTACTTGTCTCCACCTCTGTTGAAGCTTTTTACTTCAGACCTCTGAACTTTAGCAGGTCAAGTCTGCTGAAAAAAATGTGGCTACTCCACTAGCCAAGAATTTCAGTTCATTCTTCGCTGTTCCTGTTATTTAAGTTGAATTTAATAGTTTGGCACTTACCTCACTCATATATCACACATGGGATAAATTAATATTGACAGACATTTGTTGCTAATAAAATGATCCCAAACTTCTTGGTATTTTTTTTCTTGCAGTATTTTGAAAAAGCTAAAATTAAGACAAGCAGTGGCTATAAAAACAGGGAACTGGGGCCCACAGACAAGCTGGGATGGACATGAAGTGACTCTAAATACGCGGCTGGCTCCCATACGGATCCCAGGGTTGTAGATGCTCCAGGAGAGATGGGTAAGTTGATGGAGCTCAAATGTGCTCAGCCAAATAACACAAACATTGTGGGAAACCCTCTGGGAGAGTCTTGACTGGGACCCAGCTGGCTGGGGGTGGTGGGGTATGGGGGGAATGGTGACAATGACCTTATGCTAGAGAGAACATGGAGCATAGCTGAAGCACCATCCAGCCTCTAGAAGAGAGCTGTTGTATGTGTCATTTTCTCTCCCTCGCCTTCCCTGGCATGATTTCTACCCCCGTCCTCACTGCAGGACAGGAAACAGCAGATACAAAGTCTGAATTTGCAAGCTAAAGGTTCATGTTGGAAAATTATCCCCGTAGGCATCAAGAAAGACTGAAGAGATGGCAAGATTAAGAGAACAATTAAAAGCTAAGTAAACATGGTAAACGTGGAAGGCAAACATGGAAGCATCACATCTTTCTAACAGGAATTTCAATGAGAAGAAACAGGGAAGGAAATAGTAGATCAAGCAGACAACAAACAAGCATATGAACAGAAGATTTCAGTAACATGAATAAGAAGTGCTAATACATATTCATATAAGTTCAACACTATACATAGTCTATAATATAAGCACTAACATACATACATTTATACCTTCATTCCCTATAAACAAAATTCATATCCTTTCATATGAAACTTCACAAAAATTGGAATATTCTTTGCTGCAAAAAAAAAAAACCAACCATATTCAAGACATTTCAAGGCATCAGCATCATGCAGACTAATTTCTTTGACCCAACACAGTAAAAGTCAAAATCCATAAAATGACAGTTTTTTAAAAGTTCCATGTGTCTGGAAACTAAAAAAAGATACTACTGACTTCTGGTGAAGACAGCAGAGCAGGAGGATCCTAAGTTCACCCGTATCTACAGACACAACTAAATAACACCCACATCAGTGTAAATAACCCACAAAGAACCTGAAGACTGGCAGAATATAGTCTCCACAGCTAAATGTAGAGAAAAGGCCACACTGAAGAGGGTAGGAAGGGTGAAGATGCGGTTGGGTGCTAAAGGGACCTGCAGGACCACTGGTGGGAGGGAGGAATACCAGCAGCAGTGCGAGAGGAGAGAAACAGACCCTCACACCAGGCACCCACATGGGGAACCCCAGTGGGGAAGCTGAAGTCCCATAACATCTGGCTTTGAAAACCAGAGGGGCATAATTTTGTGAGTTCTTACAATCAGCAGAGATTAACACATGGAACTTAAAAAATCAGCAGGCCAGGCTCTGGGAGAGCTGGAGGGCAATGGGAAACTGAATCTCTACCCTTAAAGAGACAGCACAACAAACAGCCTGTGGAGATACAGCATAGAAGAAGCAATTTGAAAAACCCCTGGAATAAATGAATGGGAGATTTGTTTACTAATCTCACGGTGCATGCTGGAGGGACAGGGATCCTTGGGAGACTTGTCCAGCAACAAAGGAGCTGGGGGGCACCATTCCCCCT
This sequence comes from Mirounga leonina, assembly GCF_011800145.1. Classification (NCBI taxonomy): domain Eukaryota; kingdom Metazoa; phylum Chordata; class Mammalia; order Carnivora; family Phocidae; genus Mirounga; species Mirounga leonina. The sequence continues at coordinate 3,583,298 of NW_023270871.1, read as the reverse complement.
TCCACCACCATAGATCCCCTCCAACCCAGCCATCCCAGGTCCCACCAGCTGCAGGTCCCCTCCTGCAGCAGACCTGTGTGAGCCTTGCTGGCACTGCGACCCCTACCCCCACATTCTCCTATGAATCTGCCCCCTCCAATACACCCTTAGCTGGAGCCCATCCAAAGTGGTGTCACAAGCCTGCAGTGTATAAGCAGACCTGAGAGGGGCCAGGACCACTCCAAAATGACTCCTACCCTGGCAAGAGGGGAAGGGAACCACACACACTAGTCAGACTGCAGCCCCAGCAGTGGGCTGGGGGTGGACATCCTGTCTGACTGCAGGCCCCGCCCAGCAACAAAAGCTTCTCAGGGCACAACACAGGGAAAGGGTGCTGTAGTTCAGTGCTACTGCATCTCTGGCAAATGCCTCGTCTGTCACAACTCAAGCCCAAGGTGTCCCCAAACTGGCCCAATAACAACACAGAGACCAAACCCTGTCCACAGCAGGCAGAGAGAGCCACTGCTGATGACTGAAGGAAAAAGCAGTTCAGCCACAATAGTAGGGCCCAGCAACACACATAGGAGACACTCCTGAAGTTCCAGGTTCTGGTGAACAAGGCACATTGCACTGCAAGACACTATGGGACCTCTTCCTCATAAGAGCCCTACTTTCAAAAGCAGGAGATATAAATGACTTTCCTAACAGACACAGAGAATTAGACAAAATGAGACACAGGAATATGTCCCAAATGAAAGAACAGGACAAAATCATAGCAAGAGACCTAAATGAAACAAAGATAAGTAATATGCCTGATAGAGAATTTAAAGTAATGGTCATAAAGATACTCAGTGTACTTGAAAAAAACTGGAGGAATTCAGTGAGACCCTTAACAATGAGATAGGAAACATAAAAAAGAACCAATCAGAGATGAATAATTCAATGAAATTAAAAATACACTAGATGGAATAAACAGTAGACTAGAGGAAACAGAAGAAAGGATCAGCAACCAGGAAGACAGAGTCATGGAAAGCAATCAAGCCGAATAGGAGAAAAAATCGTGATTAAAAAATGAAAATACACTTAAGGAACTCAATGACACTATCAAGTGTAATAACATTCACATTATAGGGATCCCAGAAGGAGATGAGAGAGAAAAGGGGGCAGAAAATTTATTTGAAGAAATAATAGCTGGAAACCTCCTGAATCTGGGGAAGGAAATAGAAATCCAGATCCAGGAGGCACAGAGAACCCCAAACAAAATCAACCCAAGGAGGTCCACACCAAGATACATAGTAATTAAAATGGCAAAAAGTGATGATAATGAGAGAATTTTAAGAGCAGCAAGAGAAAAGAAAGTTACATATAAGGGAAACCCCAGAAGACTATTGACTTATTTTTTTGACTGAAATTTTGCAGGCCAGAAGGGAGTGGCATGATATATTCAAAGTGCTGAAAGGAAAAAAACCTGCAGCCAAGAATAGAAAGAGAGATAAAGAGTTACCCAGACAAACAAAAGTTAAAGGAATTCCTCACCACTAATCCAACCCTACAAGAAATGTTAAAGGGAACGCTTTGAGCTGAAAGGAAAGACCTTAATAAGTAGGAGTAAGAAAAGTAGGAATCACAAAAGCAGTAAAATTAGGTATATCTATAAAAATCAGTCAAGGGATTCACAAAATAAAAGGATGTAAAGTATGACACTGTATACCTAAAATGTGGGGGAGAGAGGAATAAAGAATGTGTTCAAACTTAAGAGACCACCAACTTAATATAGACAGCTATATACAGAAGATGTTATATACAAACTAATGGTAACCACAAATTAAAAACCAGTAATAGATATGCAAAAAATAAAAAGCAAGGAATCCAGGTTATCACTAAAGAAAGCCAGCAAATCGTGAGAGAACGAAAGAAGAAACAGAGAACTATAAAAACAACCATAAAACAAGTAATAAAATAGCAATAAGTACATACCTATCAATAATTACTTTGAATGTAAATGGACTAAATGCTCCAATCAAAAGACATAGGGTGACAGAATGGATAAAAAAGCAAGATCCATCTATATGCTGCCTACAAGAGACTCATTTCAGAACTAAAGACACATACAGATTGAGAATGCAGTGATGCAAAAGCATTTATCATGCAAATGAAAGTGAAAACAAAGCCAAGGTAGTAATACTTATATTGGACAAAATAGGCTTTAAAACAAAGACTAAAACAAGAGACAAAAAAGGACACTATATAATCATAGAGGGAACAATCTAACAAGAAGATATGATAATTGTAAATATTTATGCGCCCAACATGGAAGCATCCAAATATACAAAGCAGCAAATAACAAACATAAGGAAAGTAATGGATAGTAATACAATAATAGTAGGGGACTTTAACACCTCACTTACATCAATGCATAGATCATTCAAACAGAAAATCAGTAAGGAAACAGTGGCTTTGAATGACACATTGGACTAGATGGATCTAACAGATATATTCAAATCATTCCATCCTATAACAGCAAAATACATATTCTTTCCAAGTGCACATGGAAAAATTTTTTTTTTTGGTAAAGATTTATTTATTAGAGAAAGAAAGTGAGTGGGAGGAGGGGCAGAGGGAGAAAGAGAATCTCAAGCAGACTCCCCACTGAGCATGGAGTCTGAGGTGGGGCTCAATCCCAGGACCCTGAGACCATGACCTGAGATGAAATCAAGAGTCAGATGCTTAACCAACTGAGCCACCCAGGCGCCCCTGAAACATTCTTCAGAACAGATAAAATATTAGGCCACAAAACAAGCTGAAACAAATTCAAAAAGACAGAAGTCATGCCATTCATCTTTTCTGACCACTATGCAATGAAAATAGAAATCAACCGCAAGAAAAAATCTTTCAGACCACAAATACATGCAGGTTAAATAACATGGTACTAAACAATGAATGGGTCAACCAAGAAATCAAAGGGGAAATAAAAAAAAATACATGGACACAAATGAAAATGAAAACACAATGGTCCAAAAATCTCTCAGATGCAGCCAAAGCTGTTCTAAGAGGGAAGTTTATAGCAGTACAGGCATACCTCCAGAAGCAAGAAAAATCTCAAACAACTTAACCTTACACTTAAAGCAGCAAGAAAAAGAAGAACAAACAAAACTCAAAACCAGCGGGAGAAAGAAAATAATAAAGATCAGAGCAGAAATAAATGAAATAGAAACTAAAAAAAAAACCAAAAAGCAATATAACAGATCAATGGAACCAGGAGCTGGTTCTTTGAAAATATCAACAAAACTGATAAACCTTTAGCCATACTCATAAAAAGAGAGAGAGAGAAAGAAAGGACACAAATAAACAAAATCACGAGTGAAAGAAAAGAAGTAACAACTGACACCACAGAAATACAAAGGATTATAAGAGAATACTATGAAAAATTATATGCCAACAAATTTCCAACCTAGAAGAAAAGGATAATTTCCTAGAAACATATAACTTCCCAAAACTGAATCAGGAAGAAACAGGAAATTTGAACAGACTGAAATTGAATCAGTAATCAAAATACTCCCAACAAATTTGAACAGACAGCAATGAAATTGAATCAGTAATCAAGAAACTCCCAAAAAACAAAAGTCTAGGACCAGACAACTTCACAGGTGAATTCTACCAAACGTTTAAAGAAGAGTTAATACCTGGGGCACCTAGGTGACTCGGCTCAGTTGGTTAAGTGTCCCACTCTTGGTTTCGGCTCAGGTTATGATCTCAGGGGCCTGGGACTAAGCTCCGCATCAGGCTCCCCACTCAGCTGCTTGAGATTCTCTCTCCCTCTCTCTCTGGCCCTCTCCCCCTCGCATGCACTCTCTCTCTAAAGTAAATAAGTCTTTAAAAAAAAAAAAGAAGAGTTAATACCTATTCTTCTCAAACTATTCCAAAAAATAGAAAAGGAAGGAAAGCTTCCAAATTCATTCTGAGGCCAGCATCACCCTGATACCAAAACCAGAAAAAGTACCAAAAAAAGAGAACTATAGGCCAATATCTCTGATGAACATAAACACAAAAATCCTCAACAAAATATTAGCAAAATGAATCTCACAACACCTTGGAGAGAAGGCAAAATTACTTCTAGAAGTAGTAGCAAGCTGACCCAGAGGGCACAATGTTCTTTAATTTCCCCTTTTCCAGGCACCACCCCTTTCCTCTCATGTTGTCCATAATTTGGTTGGGGGTAACTCACATTTCCCTGGCTCTCTGGGGGTCACAGCTAGGTGGGGAACAGCAACAGCAGGGCTGATTCCAGTTCTCACAGAACTGTTAGCCTTGCTTTCCTTTGCTGAGAAGCAGCGAACCTCATGGTTAAGAGCACAGACTTGGGGGAGAGAGATGTGCCCAGATGCCAATTCTGGCTTTGCAGGTTACAAGCTTGGACAAACCAGTTAACTGAGCCTCTTCCTCCCTGTTTTTAAAAGGAGTCAATCATATTGACCTCACTGAAGCTTTCAGAATTGAAAGTAGATAACTTGCAAAGACCTAAGTCGTTTGCTTCACACACTTCTCATACCCAGTAATTGTAACACTGCTGTCATTAATTATTATCTTTAATAGCACACCCCAAGTCAGGTCCCTACACTCTGACGAGGGGAGAGTCCTGCTTTCCTTGTGCACAATTCCTGGGCCTATTTATAGCCTCAGATCCATTCTGCAGCATTCTTCTCTGCTCTGCTCTCCATCATGGGTAGGGGATGGGGTGGGGAAGGGCAAAGGGAACCAGGAGAACTCCTGCAGAATGCCTTTCCCCAGGCTCTCAGACAGGTGACTTCTGGCTGTGTTCTGTTAGTGGTGGGGTGGCACCTGGGGAAAGTCAGGGTATCTCCCCTCTTCCTGCTCAGCCTCGGGTGGCATTTCTTGCAGATGCTGCATCTCCTCTGTGGCTCCACCTCCTGCCTGATAATCCCCAGCCTCCATGGAGTGATACTGAACCCTAGGCTTTTGTAACATTGTTTCTTTCCTTTGCTCCTATCATTTAGGGAGTGGCCGTGGGTTTTCAGCTCTTTCTCATCTTTGGGTTACTTCTATGTTTAGTTTCCCCAATTCTCCACCCCTTTGTCACTGTTCCCTAAATTCATTTCTATTTCTCTCTGTGATGATATCTGAAGTGGTTTCCATATTCCTGGCTAGAATCTGACAGATACTCATGTCCTTTCATTAACATTTGCTCCCTTATTTGGGATGGCTCTGAATTTTCCATTCCTTCTTGACTGTACTTGGAGAAACAAACAACAACAAAACCAACCTAGCTCCTGTGGAAAGACCTCAATGCATTTATTTTAAGCTTTCCCTTAGTTCTGCCCCAGCTAAAAATAATGGGCTTTCCCGTGCCCCTAGCTGTGACCTAAACGAGGGCCAATCTTGGAACAAGTAGAGAGACTAGCAGGAATATCTATACTTAATAGTGGAACAGTTTCTAGGTAGAGAAAGTATGACTTCTCAAAATGGAAAAGGCCTTCTTTGCATTTAAAACTCTAGGTTCCTGATTTCAACTTACCACAGAGCTATAATAATCAAAACAGTGGTAATGACATAAGGATAGATATGTAGATCAACAGAATGGGATCAACAGCTAACAGCCTAGAAATAAACCTTCACATTTTTGGTCAGTTAGTTTTCAACTGTGCCAAGTACATCCACTGGGGAAAAGACTGTCTTTTCAAACAATAGGTACTAGGAAAACTGAATACCCACATGCAAAAGAACCCTCAGACCATATGCAAAAGTTAACTCAAAATGAGTCTAAGACCTGAATTTAAGAGCTAAAACTACAAAACTCTCAGAGGAAACACAGGAAAACCTCTGTGACTTTTGGATCGGACAATGTTTTCTTAAATGTGACACCAAGGCACAGGCAACAAGAACAAAATAAATTGGACTTCATTAAAATTAAAAACTTTTGTACATCAAATGACACCGTTATTTTAAAAAGTGAAAATATACCCCACAGAATGGAAGAAAATATTTTCACAGCACCATTTATTGAAGAGACTGTCTTTTTTCCATTGCATATTTTTTCCTGCTTTCTCGAAGATTATTTGACCATAGAGTTGAGGGTCCATATCTGGGTTCTCTATTCTGTTCCATTGGTCTATATGTCTGTTTTTGTGCCAGTACCATGCTGTCTTGGTGATCACTGCTTTGTAATATAGCTTGAAACCGGGCAACGTGAGGCCCCCAGCTTTGTTTTTCTTTTTCAACATTTCCTTGGCGATTCAGGGTCTTTTCTGATTCCATACAAATTTTAGGATTGTTTGTTTTAGCACTTTGAAAAATGTCATTGGAATTTTGATCGGGATGGCGTTGAAGGTATAGATTGCTCTGGGCAGCATAGACATTTTAACAATGTTTATCCTTCCGATCCATGAGCATGGAATGTTTTTCCATCTTTTTGGGTCTTCTTCAATTTCTTTCATGAGTGTTCTGTAGTTCCTAGAGTATAGATCCTTCACCTCTTTGGTTAGGTTTATTCTGAGGTATCTTATGGTTTTTGGTGTTATTGTACATGGAATCATTTCTCTAATTTCTCTTTCTACAGTTGCACTGATAGTGTATAAGAAAGCAACTGATTTCTGGGCATTGATTTTGTATCCTTCCACATTACTGAATTGCTGTAAGAGTTCTAATAATTTGGGGGTGGAGTCTTTTGGGTTTTCCACATAAAGTATCATGTCACCTGCGAAGAGAGAGTTTAACTTCTTCTTTGCCAATTTGAATACCTTTTATTTCTTTTTGTTGTCTGATTGCTGTTGCTAGGACTTCTAGTACTATGTTGAACAATAGTGGCAAGAGTGGGCATCCTTGACGTGTTCCTGATCTTAAGGGAAAGGCTCTCAGCTTTTCCCCATTGAGGATGATATTCACTGTGGGATTTTCATAGATGGATTTTATGAACTTGAGGAATGTTCCCTCTATGCCTATACTCTGAAGAGTTTTAATCAGGAAAGGATGCTGTATTTTGTCAAATGCTTTTTCTGCATCAGTTGAGAGGATCATATGGTTCTTCTCACTCCTCTTATTAATGTGTTCTATCACATTGATTGATTTGCGAATGTTGAACCACCCTTGCATCCCAGGGATAAATCCCACTTGGTCATGGTGGATAATCCCTTTAATGTATTGTTGGATCCTATTAGCTAGGATTTTGTTGAGATTTTTGGAATCCATATTCATCAGGGATATTGGTCTGAAATTCTCCTTTTTGATGGGGTCTTTGCCTGGTTTGGGGATCAAGGTAATGTGGCCTCACAGAATGAGTCTGGAAGCTTTCCTTCTGTTTCTATTTTTTGGAAACAGCTTCAGGAGAATAGGTATTATTTCTTCTTTGAATGTTTGGCAGAATTCCCCAAGGAATCCATCAGACCCCGGACTCTTGTTTTTTGGGAGGTTTTTGATCACTGCTTCAATCCCGTTACTGGTTATTGGCCTATTCAGGTTGTCAATTTCTTCCTGTTTCAGTCTTGGCAGTTTATAGGTTTCCAGTAAGGCATCCATTTCTTCCAGGTTGCTTACTTTATTGGCATATAGTTGTTGATAATAATTTCTAATAATTGTTTCTATTTCCTTGGTGTTAGTCATGATCTCTCCCATTTAATTCATAATTTTATTAATTTGGATCCTTTCTCTTTTCTTTTGGATAAGTCTGGCCAGTGGTTTATCGATCTTAATAATTCTTTCAAAGAACCAGCTTCTAGTTTCGTTGATCTGATCTACTGTGTTTCTGGTTTCCAATTCATTCATCTCTGCTCTAATCTTAATTATTTCTCTTCTAATGGGTGGCTTAGGAATCATTTGTTGCTTTTTCTCTAGTTCTTTAAGGTGTAAAGTTAGTTGGTAAATTCAGGATTGAACAGCTATATACAGAAGAATGAAACTTGGCCATTCTCTAACACCATACACAAAGATAAACTCAAAATGGATGAAAGACCTCAATGTGAGACAGGAATCCATCAAAATCCTAGAGGAGAATATAGACAGTAACCTCTTTGACATCGGCCACAGCAACTTCTTTCAGGATACATCTGCAAAGGCTAGTGAAGCAAAAGCAAAAAGGAACTTTTGGACTTCATCAAGATAAAAGGCTTCTGCACAGCAAAGGAAACATTCAACAAAACAAAGAGGCAACCCACGGAATGGGAGAAAATATTTGCAAATGACACTACAGACAAAGCTTTGATTTCCAAGATCTATAAAGAACTTCTCAAACTCAATGCTGAAAAACAAATAATCAAGTCAAAAAATGGGCAGAAGACATGAACAGACACTTCTCCAAAGAAGACATACAAATGGCTAACAGACACATGAAAAAATGTTCATCATCATTAGCCATCAGGGAAATTCAAATCAAAACCACACTGAGATACCACCTTCCACCAGTTAGAATGGCAAAAATGGACAGGGAAAGAAATAACAAATGTTGGAGAGGTTGTGGAGAAAGGGGAACCCTCTTACACTGTTGTTGGGAATGCAAGTTGGTACAGCCACTTTGGAAAACAGTGTGGAGGTGCCTCAAAAATTTAAAAATAGAGCTACCCTATGACCCAGCAATTGCACTACTGGGTATTTACCCAAAAGACACAAATGTAGTGAAAAGAAGGGCCATATGCACCTCAATGTTCATAGCAGCAACGTCCACAATAGCCAAACTGTGGAAAGAGCTGAGATGCTCTTCAACAGATGAATGGATAAAGAAGATGTGGTCCATATATACAATGGAATATTACTCAGCCATCAGAAAAGATGAATACCCAACATTTACATCAACATGGATGGGACTGGAGGAGATTATGCTAAGTGAAATAAGTCAAGGAGAGAAAGTCAATTATCATATGGTTTCACTTATTTATGGAACATAAGGAAGAGCATGGAGGACATTAGGAGAAGGAAGGGAAAAATGAAGGGGGGGAATCGGAGGGGAAAATGAACCATGAGAGACTATGCACTCTGAGAAACAAACTGAGGGTTTTAGAGGGGAAGGGGGGTAAGGGGATGGGATACCCTAGTGATGGGTATTAAGGAGGGCCTGTAAGAGGGAGGAGCAAGATGGCAGAGGAGTAGGAGACCTAAATTTCGTCTGGTCCCAGGAATTCATCTAGCTAGCTACCAAACCATTCTGAACACCTATGAACTCAACAAGAGATCAAAGAAAAGAATAGCAGCAACTCTCTGAACAGAAAAGCAACGACTTTCTGGAAGGTAGGACGTGCGGAGAAGTGAATCCGAGGCAATATTTGGGAAGACAGACCGCGGGGGGAGGGAGCCTCCATCAGCTGGCTACCGGCAAGTGACAGAGCAGAGGAGCACAAAATTGGAACTTGTAGAAGTCTGCTCTGCTGAGGGATGTTGCTCCAGTGGCTAAGCTGGGGGTAGAACCCTCACTGGGACAGTGTGGTCTCAGGACCACAGAAAGACCGGGGGTGCCTGAGTGCGGCAGAGCTCCCAGGTATCGGAGCAGGGAAGCCGGCTGTAGAGACAGAGCCGAGGAGTGGGCTCTCAGCTTGGGGTTGCCATAAACCATGATCCATGGCACAGTCAGGCCACTGCTCTTCCAGCAGGGACCCAACACGCAGCAGATCCAGGGAGACTCCCCTTCCTCCCCTGGGAGGAGTGGTGTGGGAGCGCACTGTAGGGATCTGCTGGGTTTGGAGCCTCCACACAGGGTCGTGTGCCAGAGATAGAAATGCTTGGTCATAGGCCAGGTGAGCACGGAGTACGGCCGGAGACCAGGGAGACGGGAGTGATTGACTGCTTTTCTCTGGGGGCTCACTGAGGAGTGGGGCCCTGAGTCCTCGGCTCCTCCGGGGCAGAGATTGGGAGGCCGCCATTTTCACTCCCGTCCTCCAAAGCTGTACGGAAAGCTTGCAGGGAACCAAAGCTCCCTAGAGCAAACTCAAGCAGATTACTTAGCTGGCCCCCGGCAACGGTAGGGCAATTCTGCCTCCGGCAAAGACATTTGAGAACCACTGAAACAGGCCCCTCCCCCAGAAGATCAGCAAGAACAGCCAGCCAAGACCAAGTTTACCGATCAATGAGAAAGGCAGAACTCCAGCACTAGGGGAATAATGCACATAGAATTCATGGCTTTTTTCCAGATGATTCTTTAGTCTTTCAAAGTTAATTTAAAAAATTTTTTTTTCTTTTTCTATTTTTTAATTTTTCTTTTTCCCTTTTTCAATCAACATCTTATCAATACCTTTTTACAAAATCTTTTTTATTTTTCATTTTTATCCCTTCGTTGTAGTTAACCTTATTTCTGGTATATATATGTTGTTCTCTCTATAAAATTTTGGGATACAGTTTCTTCTAACAGACCAAAATATACCCTAAATCTCTAGTGTATGGCTTTGTTCTAGTCTCCTGCCTGATCACATTCTCTCCCTTTTTTTTAAAAAAATTTCTCTTCTTTCTTTTTTCAACCAACTTTTTATCTTATCAATTCCTTTTATAAAATCTTTTATAATGTTCATCTTTACAGTTATATTCCATCCCTTTTTCATATTTACCCTTATTTATGTACATATATAAGTTTTTCTTTCCTTAAAATTTTGGGAGGTAGTTTCTTCTAACAGACCAAAATATGCCCAAATGTGCCCTAGTGTGTGGTACTGATCTATTCACCAGCCTGATCATATTTGATCATATTCTTTTTTTGTTTGTTTTTCTTCTTTTTTCTTTTTCTTTTCTCTTTTTTTCTTTTTTCTTTCTTTCCCTTTCTTTTCCCCCAATTTCAGATCTCTTCTGATTTGTTTAGTGTATATTTTTCTGGGGTCGTTGTTACCCAGTTACCATTTTGTTCTCTCATTCATCTATTCTGCTCTGGACAAAATGACAAGATGGAAAAACTCACCTCAAAAAAAGAACAAGAGTCAGTACTGACTGCCAGGGACCTAATCAATACGGACATTAGTAAGATGTCGGAACTAGAGTTCAGAATGACGATTAGAAAGATACAGCTGGACTTGAAAAAAGTGTGGAAGATACTAGAGAAACCCTTTCTGGAGAAATAAAAGAACTAAAATCTAACCAGGTCGAAATCAAAAAGGCTATTAATGATGTGCAATCAAAAATGGAGAATCTAACTGCTAGGATAAATGAGGCAGAAGAGAGAATTAGTGATATAGAAGACCAAATGATGGAGAATAAGGAAGCTGAGAAAAAGAGAGAAAAACAGCTACTGGATCACGAGGGCAGAATTCAAGAGATAAGTGATACCATAACATGAAACAATATTAGAATAATTGGGATCCCAGAAGAAAAAGAAAGAGAGAGAGGGGCAGAAGGTATATTGGAGCAAATTATAGTAGAGAACATCCCTAATTTGGGGAAGGAAACAGGCATCAAAACCCAGGAGGCACAGAGAACCCCCTCAAAATCAATAAAAATAGGTCAACACCCTGACATCTAATAGTAAAACTTACAAGTCTCAGAGACAAAGAGAAAATCCTGAAAGCAGCTTGGGACAAGAGGTCTGTAAACTACAATGGTAGAAACATTAGATTGGCAACAGACCTATCCACAGAGACCTGGCAGGCCAGAAAGGACTGGCAGGATACATTCAGAGCACTAAATGAGAAAAATATGCAGCCAAGAATACTATATCTAGCTAGGCTGTCATTGAAAATAGAAGGAGAGATAAAAAGCTTTCAGGACAAACAAAAACTGAAAGAATTTGCAAACACAAAACCAGCCCTACAAGAAATATTGAAACGGGTCCTCTAAGCAAAGATAAAGCCTAAAAGTAACATAGACAAGAAAGGAAAACAGACAATATACAGTAACAGTCACCTTACAGGAAATACAATGGCACTAAATTCATATCTTTCAGTAGTTACCCTGAATGTAAATGGGCTAATTGCCCCAATCAAAAGACACAGGGTATCAGATTGGATAAAAAAACAAGACCCATCAATATGCTGTCTGCAAGAGACTCATTTTAGACACCTCCAGATTTAAAGTGAGGGGGTGGAAAACCATTTACCATGGTAATGGACACCAAAAGAAAGCTGGGGTGGCAAATCCTTCTATCAGACAAATTAGATTTTAACCAAAGACTATAATAAGAGATGAGGAAGGATACTACATCATACTTAAAGGATCTATCCAACAAGAAGATCTAACAATTGTAAATATCTATGCCCCTAACATGGGAGCAGCCAATTATATAAGCCAATTAATAACAAAAGCAAAGAAACACATTGACAACAATACAATAATAGTAGGGGACTTTAACACCCCCCTCACTGAAATGGACAGATCGTCTAAGCAAAAGATCAACAAGGAAATAAAGACTTTAAATGACACACTGGACCAAATGGACTTCACAGACATATTCAGAACATTCCATCCCAAAGCAACGGAATACACATCCTTCTCTAGTGCCCATGGAACATTCTCCAGAATAGATCACATCCTAGGTCACAAATCAGGTCTCAACCAGTACCAAAAGACTGGGATCATCCCTGCCTATTTTCAGACCACAATGCTTTGAAACTAGAACTCAATCACAAGGGGAAAGTCGGAAAGAACTCAAATACATGGAGGCTAAAACCATCCTACTAAAGAATGAATGGGTCAACCAGGAAATTAAAGAAGAATTAAAAAAAATTCATGGAAACAAATGAAAATGAAAACACAACTGTTCAAAATCTTTGGGATGCAGCAAAGGCGGTCCTAAGAGGAAAGTATTTAGCAGTACAAGCCTTTCTCAAGGAACAAGAAAGGTCTCAAATACACAACCTAACCCTACATCTAAAGGAGCTGGAGAAAGAACAGCAAATAAAGCCTAAACCCAGCAGGAGAAGAGAAATAATACAGATCAGAGCAGAAATCAATGAAATAGAAACCAAAAGAACAGTAGAACAGATCAACGAAACTAGGAGCTGGTTCTTTGAAACAATTAATAAGATTGATAACCCCCTGGCCAGACTTATCAAAAAGAGAAGAGAAAGGACCCAAATAAATAAAATCATGAATGAAAGAGGAGAGATCACAACCAACACCAAAGAAATACAAACAATTATAAAAACATATTATGAGCAACTATACGCCGGCAAATTAGATAATCTGGAAGAAATGGATGCATTCCTAGATATGTATAAACTACCAAAACTGACCCAGGAATAAATAAAAAAACCTGAACAGTCCAAAACCACTAAGGAAATTGAAGCAGTCATCAAAAATCTCCCAAAAAACAAGAAACGAGGGCCAGATGGCTTCCCAGGGGAATTCTACCAAACATTTAAAGAAGAATTAATACCTATTCTGAAACTGTTCCAAAAAATAGAAATGGAAGGAAAACTTCCAAACTCGTTTTATGAGGCCAGCATTGCCTTGATCCCAAAATCAGACAAAGACCCCATCAAAAAGGAGAATTACAGACAAATATCCCTGATGAACATGGATGCAAAATTCTCACCAAAATACTAGCCAATAGGATCCAACAGTACATTAAAAGGATTATTCACCACGACCAAGTGGGATTTATTCCTGGGCTGCAAGGTTGGTTCAACATCCACAATTCAATCAATGTGATACAATACATTAATAAAAGAAAGAACAAGAACCGTATTATCCTCTCAATAGATGCAGAAAAAGCATTTGACAAAGTACAGCATCCTTTCTTGATTAAAACTCTTCAGAGTGTAGGGATAGAGGGTACATACCTCAAGATCATAAAAGCCATCTATGAAAAACCCACAGCGACTATCATTCTCAATGGGGAAAAACTGAGAGCTTTCCCCCTAAGGTCAGGAACATGGCAGGGATGTCCATTATCACCACGGCTATTCAACATAGTATTGGAAGTCCTAGCCACAGCAATCAGACAACAAAAAGAAATAAAAGGCATCCAAATCGGCAAAGAAGAAGTCAAACTCTCATTCTTTGCAGACAATATGATACTTTATGTGGAAAACCCAAAAGACTCCACCCCAAAACTGCTAGAACTCATACAGGAATTCAGTAAAGTGGTAGGATATAAAATCAATGCACAGATATCAATTGCATTTATATACACCAACAACAAGACAGAAGAAAGAGAAATTAAGGAGTCGATCCCATTTACAATTGCACCCAAAACCATAAGATACCTAGGCATAAATCTAACCAAAGAGGCAAAGAATCTGTACTCAGAAAACTCTAGAATACTCATGAAAGAAATCAAGAAAGACACAAAGAAATGGAAAAACGTTCCATGCTCATGGATTGGAAGAACAAATATTGTGAAGATGTCAATGCTACCTAGAGCAATCTACATATTTAATGCAATCCCTATCAAAATACCATCCACTTTTTTCAAAGAAATGGAACAAATAATCCTAAAATTTATATGGAACCAGAAAAGACCCCAAATAGCCAGAGGAATGTTGAAAAAGAAAAGCAAAGCTGGTGTCATCACAATTCCGGACTTGAAGCTCTATTACAAAGCTGTCATCATCAAGGCAGTATGGTACTGGCACAAAAACAGACACATAGATCAGTGAAACAGAATAGAGAGCCCAGAAATGGACCCTCAACTCTATGGTCAACTAATTTTCGACAAAGCAGGAAAGAATGTCCAGTGGAAAAAAGACAGTCTCTTCAACAAATGGTGTTGGGAAAATTGGACAGCCACATGCAGAAGAATGAAACTGGTCCATTTCCTTACACCACACACAAAAATAGACTCAAAATGGATGAAAGACCTAAATGTGAGACAAGAATCCATCAAAATCCTAGAGGAGAACACAGGCAGCAACCTCTTTGACCTCAGCCACAGCAACTTCTTCCTAGAAACATAACCAAAGGTAAGGGAAGCAAGGGCAAAAATGAACTACTGGGACTTCATCAAGATAAAAAGTTTTGCACAGCAATAGAAACAGTCAACAAAACCAAAAGACAACCAACAGAATGGGAGAAGATTTGCAAATGACATATCAGATCAAGGGCTAGTATCCAAAATCTATAAAGAACTTATTAAACTCAACACCCAAAGAACAAAGAATCCAATCAAGAAATAGGCAGAAGACATGAACAGACATTTCTGCAAAGAAGACATCCAAATGGCCAACAGACACATGAAAAAGTGCTCAACATCGCTTGGCATCAGGGAAATCCAAATCAAAACCTCAATGAGATACCACCTCAACCAGTCAGAATGGCTAAAATTAACAAGTCAGGAAACGACAGATGTTGGCGGGGATACGGAGAAAGGGGAACCCTCCTACACTGTTGGTGGGAATGCAAGCTGGTGCAGCCACTCTGGAAAACAGAATGGAGGTTCCTCAAAAAGTTGAAAATAGAGCTACCGTACAACCCAGCAATTGTACTACTGGGTATTTACCCCAAATACCACTACATTTGTAGTGATCAGAAGGAGTATGTGCACCCCAATGTTTATAGCAGCAATGTCCACAATAGCCAAACTATGGAAAGAGCCTAGATGTCTGTTGACAGATGAATGGATAAAGAAGATGCGGTATACATATATATATATATATATATATATACACACACACACACACACACACACACACACACACTAGAATATTATGCAGCCCTCAAAAAACCCGAAATCTTGCCATGTGCAACGATGTGGATGGAACTAGAGGGTATTATACTAAATGAAATAAGTCAATCAGAGAAAGACATGTATCATATGATCTCAGTGATATGAGGAATTCTTAATCTCTGGAAACAAACTCAGGGTTGCTGGAGTGGTGGGGGGTGAGAGGGATGGGGTGGCTGGGTGATAGACACTGGGGAGGGTATGTGCTATGGTGAACGCTGTGAATTGTGTAAGACTGATGAATCACAGACCTGTACCTCTGAAACAAATAATACATTATATGTTAAAAAAAAAAAAAAAGATAGTAGGAAGGGAAAAATGAAGGGGGTGAAATCGGAGGGGGAGATGAACCATGAGAAACTATGGACTCTGAGAAACAAACTGAGGGTTCTAGAGGGGAGGGGGTTGGGGGATAGGTTAACCTGGTGATGGGTATTAAAGAGGGCACATATTGAATGGAGCACTGGCTGTTACACTCAAACAATGAATCATGGAGCACTACATCAAAAACTAATAATGTAATGTATGGTGAGTAACATAGCATAATAAAATAAAATTAAAAAAAAAAAGGAGGGCACGTACTGCATGGAGCACTGGGTATTATATGAAAACAATGAATCATGTGGATCACCACATCAAAAACTAATGATGTATTGTATGGTGACTAACATACCATAATAAAATTTAATTTAAAAAAAAAGAATGGGAGAAAATATTTGCAAATCATATATTTGATAAAGGATTAGTATCTAGAATATATAAAGAACTACAATCAACAAAAAGACAACTCAATTTAAAAATAGAAAAAGAACTTGAATAGACATTTTTCCAAAGAAGATACATAAATGGCAAATAAGTACATGAAAAAATGTTCAATATCATTAGTCATTAAGAAAATGTAAATCAAAACCATGATGATCTACCACTTCACAACTGCTAAGATGGCTATAATAAAAGACAGAAAATAAGTGTTGGTGAAGATGTGGAGAAATTAGAATACTTGCACATTGCTAGTGGGAATGTAAAATGGTGTAGTCACTGTAGAAAACAGTCTGGTATTTCCTCAAAAAGTTGAATGTAAAATTACCACATGATCCAGCAATTCCTCTCCTAGGTTTTTACCAAAGGAACTGAAAAGAGAGACTCAAACAGATACTTGCATGCCAGTGTTCATAGCAACATTATTTACAACAGCCAAAAGGTGAAAACAACCCATCTCCATCAACAGATAAATGCATAAACAAAATGTGGTATATATATATGCAATGGAATAATATTCAGTGATAAAAAGAAACAAAATTTTGATACATGCCACAATACAGATGAACCTTGAAAACATTATGTTAAGTGAAAGAAGTCAGGCATAAAAGGCCAAGTAATGTATGATTCTACTTATATGAAATATCTAGAAAAAGAAAATTCAGAGAAACAGAATGTAAACTAGAGGTTACCAAAGGCTGGAGGGAAGGGAGAATGGCAAATTATTGCTTAAGAGGTACAGGGTTTCTGTTTAGGATGATCAAAAAATTTTAGAAATAGATATGGTGATGCATTGCCCAACATTGTGAATGTAATTAAGGCCAATGAATTATACACTTAAAAACGGTCAAATTTGAGTGCCTGGGTGGCTCAGTCAGTTAAGTGTCTGACTCTTGATTTCGGCTCAGGTCATGATCTCAGGGTCATGAGATCAAGCCCCATGTTGGGAAGTCTGCTTAAGATTCTCTCTCTCCCTTTCCTCTGTGTCTCCCCCGCTCCCAAATAAATAAATAAATCTTTTTAAAAAATGGTCAAATGGCACATTTTATGTTACATATATTTTATCAAAATTTAAAAATGAGGTCTACTAGGCTGGTGGACTGGATGTGAACTGAGATAAAAGTGATTTATATCAATTTCATGGTCGCCCATCCCTGCAACCCCTGTAGGAGTCTCATAGGGTCAGCTCTCCACTCTCCTTCCCCAGGTAGATTTCTTGAGTCAAGTTTAAAATTGCAGATCTTTGTACACAGAGAGGAGGGTGCAGGCTTTGGGAAAGTTGTGATGTGTATGAAGAAGGAGTGGAGGCAATCAACAGGATGGAAGCACGTTGTTTTGGGGATAGAGAGGAAGAGGGTTTCAGTTGCTGCTGTGAGGGAAAATTTGGGGGATAAGGGCAAGATGTCTAAAGAGGTTATTAGGCACCCTTTAAGAAAACCTGTAACAAAGATGGATGTTATTCTTCAAGGAGGGCCAAAGTAGGATTTCTATTTCTTTGAATGCAATGCTATGTAAGTTCAGAGCAACAAGGAATGTTTGATTTTGTGCAATCTACGTGCACAACAGACAAATGGACATTTGTCCCCAGAAGGAGGCAACCCAGCCCCACCCCCATCTGTACCATTTTTAACCAATGAACTCAGGGCTTCGTATCTGTAAGCACTAGAGGCAAGACTGTGCTGCCAACAACAAAAATGTTCCTCTAGGAACATTCATGAAGCAAAACTCGTTTGTCAGACACCATTTTGCTCTCAGAGGTACACTTTGGAACATTAACATTCCAAGAATTCTAGCAGTTGCTTTCCAAATTTGCTCCAAACTCAGGTTTCTTCCCTGATGGGTCCTCCCACCCCCAAACACACATTCATTCTTGATTCGGCCTTTGACTGTCCTTTCCCCAGTTCTGCGACGTTCTCCCACCCGGAATGTTCTCACTGTTCAGCTAAATCCCACACAGCCCCGAAACCCCTCACTCTTGAAGCATCTCCACGCTCCAAATCACAGTGACGTCTCCTCACCCTGATCTCCTCTGGTCATTATTTTCTCTATATCACACTTTAGCCCTTAGCAATGTTAGGATTCCTATTCTTCTCTCACTGCTACCAGGACAGCTTGTAATTCCTGCGGTGTCTAAAGGGGGTAGCTCTTTTTATTTTATTTTATTATGTTATGTTAATCACCACACATTACATCCTTAGTTTTTGATGTAGTGTTCCATGATTCATTGTTTGCTTATAACACCGAGTGCTCCATTCAATAGGTGCCTTCTTTAATACCCATCTCCAGGTTAACCCATCCCCCAACCCCCTCCCCTCTAGAACCCTCAGTTTGTTTCTCAGAGTCCATAGTCTTTCATGGTTCGTCTCCCCCTCCGATTGCCCCACCTTCATTTTTCCCTTCCTACTATCTTTTTTTTTTTTTTAACATATAATGTATTATTTGTTTCAGAGGTACAGGTCTGTGATTCATCAGTCTTACACAATTCACAGCGCTCACCATAGCACATACCCTCCCCAATGTTTATCACCCAGCCACCCCATCCCTTCCACCCCCACCACTCCAGCAACCCTCAGTTTGTTTCCAGAGATTAAGAATTCCTCATATCACTGAGATCATATGATACATGTCTTTCTCTGATTGACTTATTTCACTTAGCATAATACCCTCTAGTTCCATCCACATCGTTGCACATGGCAAGATTTTGGGTTTTTTGAGGGCTGCATAATATTCCATTATATATATATATAAATACCACATCTTCTTTATCCATTCATCTGTTGATGGACATCTAGGCTCTTTCCATAGTTTGGCTATTGTGGACATTGCTACTATATATACATTGGGGTGCACATACCCCTTCGGATCACTACATTTGTGTCCTTGGGGTAAATACCCAGTAGTGCAATTGCTGGGTTGTACAGTAGCTCTATTTTCAACTTTTTGAGGAACCTCCATACTGTTTTCCAGAGTGGCTGCACCAGCTTGCATTCCCATCAGCAGTGTAGGAGGGTTCCTAAAGGGGGTATCTCTTGATCGGATGTTGGCCCCCAAATGTGGGGCAATGATCAGGTGGAAGCCGGTGGTGCGGGAGATGAAAGAATTCACCTGAGGCAAAACAAAGGAGATAGAAGTTTACTGAATGCACTGCAAGAAAGGGGGGGGGCAGGACAGCAAAGGCATGAGGCAGTGGGTAGGGGCTGTTTTTAAAGGGGGAAGGTGAGGGGGTGCGGCAACATATAGAATTCTCCCTTTTTTTGGTAACTCTGCCTGGTTGTAAGTAGCCCATCAGTCAGTTAGGGCCTATGGGTTTTTGAAGGTGGGTTGCCTAATGGGGCTGTCTGTATTCAGCCAGGTGGTCACTGTGGGCCCTTTCTCATTCCACTGCTCAAGCCTGTTTGCCTAAAAGCAGCCTCCACGAGCCCCTTACAGATAAGGCCCATGACATACATTCACAGCACTTCTGAAACAGACCATAGCCTAGCACCATGCCAGGCATAGAAGAGGTAGTCGGCGAACTGGTTTCTTTGCTTTGAGTTGGTCCACATGGTCTTCCCTTTTCTTCATCTCTACCCCCCACTCCGCCCCTGCACCACTACCAGCACATATGTATTTTCTCTCTCCCAGTTCCTCATTTTTAATGGTATACTCCGAAGTCATGTCACATACTGAAGGTTACTTTGTAAAGTGATTTGCCGCGAAAGGTTTTATGAACTATGCCAAGACTATGAACTATGCCTGGAGGTTGCTTTCTGACAGCCAGTCCTTCTCCTTCCTTGTTAGCAGAGCCCCAGTTTCATCTAGATAGCAATGTGCTCACCCCAGGAGATGAGTGCAACTGGTCTAAACCAATTATAAGAGGCCTATTCAGCTTTATCTGTGAAGCCAGTAGCAGTCAGGTGACCAAGTTCTAGGTCAGGTGAGTCAATAAGATATAAGAAGTCAGGTGGAGGTTTCTGGGAAAGACTTTTTTCTTGAAAAAGCAGCTACAGGGGCGCCTGGGTGGCTCAATCATTAAGCGTCTGCCTTCAGCTCAGGTCATGATCCCAGGTCCTGGGATTGAGCCCCGCATCAGGCTCCCTGCTCCATGGGAAGCCTGCTTCTCCCTCTCCCACTCCCCCTGCTTATGTTCCCTCTCTCGCTGTGTCTCTCTCTGTCAAATAAATAAATAAAATCTTTAAAAAAAAAAAAGAAATTATTAAAAAAAAAAGCAGCTACAGAATGAAATGAAAAGACAGTCTCAGAATGAAAACTTTTTGCCTTCTTCTATCCCCTTCTGTTTGAAAAGATGTCATGTGAAGATTTTGGAGGCCCTGCAGCCATCTTGTAGCCAGGAGGTAATTATAGTTCACAAATAGAAGATAGCAGAGAGCCTTCAGGAGCTTGGCAACTTACCTTGGAGCCTTTTCTTTTCTAACTTTTTGATGTGAGAAAAATACATATCTAAACTAATTGTAAATGCCAGTAGTATTACCCTCACTCCCCTCTAGGTCTTTAAGAGCAGCCCAGGTGGGCCAGGCTAATGTCACCCAAGTGCTGCGTGCAGCATTGCTCTCTCCTTCTGCTCCCCTTCCCTCCTCCACTCTGTAAGCTGAAAGATAGAACCTTGGGACAGGACTGGACATGAATTCAAACAGAGCCTATCTCTATGAGGTTCCCGACAGGTCAGCTATTTACAAGTTCAACATGATTCTAAGAACTGATGAAATCACCGGGAATATTTTGAGACCTCAGACTCAACAAACTTGAGTCTTTTTTTGGACTTATCAAACCTATCACAACAAGTACATTTGTGATAAGCACTATGAATTGAACCATCTGGCCATGTAAACTTACAGAATGGTAAGGGTGGAGGAGAAAGTGGAATGAGGGTCAAAAAGAAGATTTTGGTGTTTGATGTTTAATGTCTTCTTTTGCTTCATTAAGTTATTAATATAGGTTAATTAGGTTCTTTTTCTTACAGATTTCTTCCCCTCATTAAGGTGATTATCTCAAATTTTGAGGAGCCAAGAACTGTTTAGCCTCAAATTATTTTTCTTTAGAAACATAAAACTAAGGACCTCCTGACTTGGCACATCAAGAGTTATTTAACAATAATTAAAAACCCTATAATTTTGATATCTTTCTTGACTTACCCATAAACAGCCCAGGCTGTGCACTCTGATAGCTAATCTTTGATAGGTTTATTCCTCTTTCTACATGAGGGAAGTATTTTTCTTCTCCAAGTACTAATCAACTGGCAGCTAGTGAAAAACAGTGTCCCCAACTCCCACACAAGGCAAAGGGTTTTTTTAGTACTTTACAAATCAAAGGCTTTTAAATCATGTTTAATAAAGGGAAATTTTAAGACTTTTATATGGAGCTTTTGTGTTTTTTTAAACATTCTTTTGGAATAAGATTCCAATCTTTGGCACACTAAAGAGGTACACGAAGTATAAACTGAAACCATTTGCATTATTCGAGGAAACAAATACTTTTGCTTAACTATATGGCTATTTCAGAACCTATTAAGGAGTTTTGATGTGAGGAAGTGGATAGGTGCTTTTGAATAATTCACATAGCCAAGATACCAATTAAGAAGTGAGTGAAAGAAACAAAGATTCAGTTCAAGAAGGACAAATACTAATATCTGAACACTAATATATTCAGAACCCTGCATGTTAAAAAAAAAGTAAATTAAAATGATAAAAATGAGATACAATTTTTCACCTATCAAACCTATTTCACCTACCACCTATTAGATACACATAAATATTTAAATATATATATTATATACATTAATCAATGCCAGATACAGGATAAATTGGTACATTTCTGGTAAGATATTTGGCCATTTCCATTAAGAACTTTTAACATAGCCATACTTTTTTGGCCCAGAAATTCGTTTCTAGGAATCTTCATGTAGTAGACACGGATATAGTTGGGTGCTGTGCTCATAATGCCACTCCTGGTGGCTACATGTGTGTGTGTGTATATGTGTGTGTCCCTTATCTGATGCTTAATTTGGGCCTGACTTCAGCCAGTCAGAACTCCTCCTAGGCTCCTTCCAATAATCCCATTTTTTGCATAACTAGCCACAGTTGTGAATAGACCTTACAAGTATTTATACTCCTTGGTCGAGTGTTTCTACTTTTAGGAATCTGGTCTATGAAATTAATCTGAAATTTGACACAAAGAATACCAGGATCATTTATAATATAAAAAAGCAAAAAAATCTAAGTGCTCAAAGGTTGGCAAATAATTAATAAATTATAGCTCAGCCATACAAAGTAAAAATTATGAAGCCATTTAAAACTATGTCTCCAAAGACAGTTTAATGACATGAAGAAACGCTTATGATATAATGGCAGGTGAAAAATAAAATTATAGGCCGCCTGGGTTGCTCGGTTGGTTAAGTGACTGCCTTTGGCTCAGGTCATGATTCTGGAGTCCTGGGATCGAGTCCCGCACTGGGCTCCCTGCTCAGCGGGGAGTCTGCTTCTCCCTCTGACCCTCCCCCCTCTCATGCTCTCTATCTCATTCTCTCTCTCAAATAAATAAATAAAATCTTAAAAAAAAAGAAAATTATATAAAATTATAATTATAGCATGATGTCAGCCACATATTATATATGCATGCACTTTAAAATGAACAGAGGGGGGCGCCTGGGTGGCTCAGTTGTTAAGCGTCTGCCTTCGGCTCAGGTCATGATCCCAGGGTCCTGGGATCGAGTCCCGCATCGGGCTCCCTGCTCGGCAGGAGGCCTGCTTCTCCCTCTCCCACTCCCCCTGCTTGTGTTCCTGCTCTCGCTCTCTCTCTGTCAAATAAATAAAATAAAATCTTAAAAAAAAAAAAATGAACAGAGGGGTGCCTGGGTGACTAAGTTGGTTAGGTGTCTGCCTTCGACTCAGGTCATGGTCCTAGCATCCTGGGATCGAGCCCTGCATCAGGCTCCCTGCTCGGCGGGGAGCCTGCTTCTCCCTCTCCCACTCCCCCTGCTTGTGCTCTTTCTCTCTCTCTGTCAAATAAATAAATAAGTCTTAAAAAAATAAAATAAAATGAACAGAGAGAATACACAGTGGGAAAAAGTCTCTTTCACAAATGGTGTTGGGAAAACTAGACAGCTACATGAAAAAGAATGAAACTGGACCACTTTATTACACCATACACAAAAATAAATTCAAAATGGATTAAGAACATAAATGTAAAACCTGAAAGCATAAAAATCCTAGAAGAGGGGCGCCTGGGTGGCTCAGTCGTTAAGCGTCTGCCTTCGGCTCAGGTCATGATCCCAGGATCCTGGGATCGAGCCCCACATCGGGCTCCTTGCTCGGCGGGAAGCCCCCTTCTCCCTCTCCCACTCCCCCTGCTGTGTTCCCTCTCTCACTGTCTCTCTCTGTCAAATAAATAAAATCTTTAAAAAAAAAAAAATCCTAGAAGAGAATACAGGCAGTAACCTCTTTGACATGGGACATAGCAATTGTTTTCTAGATATGTCTCCTGAGGCAAAGGAAACAAAGCAAAAATAAACTATTGAGACTGCAAAATAAAAGGCTTCTGCACAGTGAAGAAAACAATCAACAAAACTAAAAGACAATCTGCTGAATGGGAGAAGATATTTGCAAATGACATATCCGATAATGGTTAGTATCCAAAATATATAAAGAACTTATACAACTCAGTACCCCAAAAACCAGATAATCCAATTAAAAATGGGCAGAAGACATGAACAGACATTTCCCCAAAGAAGACATCCAGGTGGCCAAAAGACATGAAAAGATGTTCAACATCACTCATCATCAGGGAAATGCAAATCAAAACCACAATGAGGTATCACCTCACACACCTGTCAGAATGGCTAAAATCAGTAACACAAGACACAACAGGTGTTAGTGAGGCTATGGAGAAAAAGGAACCTCCTACACTATTGGTGGGAATGCAAACTGGTGCAGCCACTGTGAAAAGCAGTATAGAGTTTCCTCAAAAAGTTGAAAATAGATCTACCCTATGATCCAGCAATCACCCTACTGGATATTTACCCAAAGAGTACAAAAACACTAATTCGAAGGGATACATGTATCCCTATGTTTACTGCAGCATTATTTATAACAGCTAAATTATGGAAACAGCCCAAGAGTCCATCAATTGACGAATGGACATACACATACACACACATACAGGAATATTATTCAGCCATAAAAAGAAATCTTGCCATTTGCAATTACATGGATGGAGCTAGAGAGTGTAATGGTAACGGAAATAAGTCAGTCAGAGAAACAAATACCACATAACTTCACTCATATGTGGAATTTAAGAAACAAATGAGCAAAGGGAAAAAGAGAAATTAAGACACAGACTCTTAATTATAGAGAACAAACTGATGATTACCAGAGGGGAGATGGGTGTGGGGGGGTGAAATAGGTGATGCGGATTAAGGAGGCACTTGCAATGAGCACCAGGTGATGTATGGAAGTGATGAATCACTATATTGTACACCTGAAACTGATATAACACTGTATGTTAACTAACTGGAATTAAAATAAAAACTTAAAACAAAAAAAAGCTCCCGAAGGGGGAAAAAAATGAACAGAGAGAAATACAATGAAACAGTTATCCACAGTAGTAAGATTTTGACCGATTCTGATGTTCTCTCATCCTTTTTCAATTTCCAAATTTTCAACAATGAACATCTATTACTTTGATATCCAGAAAAAATATATCTTATTTAAATAATTAGAATTAGGTAAATTATTTGTTTTACTTGCATTCACCCATAGTGAAGGAGATGCAGTTTGATCAGAGAGGCTAGGGCAGGAGCATCCACCTAGCTTCACATTAAAGTCACTTGGCACACTTTTATCTATTTATCTATTTACTGTTTTTACTTTGATGATGACTTTATTTTCTAAAGGCAAAGATGAGCTAAGTTCACCATGTGCTCACTAAAAAGCATTAATGTTCCATCAGGTTCCTGACATCTTTATCCCATCTCCCTTCACAGCTGGGCCATGTGCCTGCCACCTGCAGGCTCAGTCCCATTGCTGTCATGGGGGCCAATGCTGGCTTTAGAAGCAAGGGCTGACCTAGGCTCCATATAACATTTAGGGTCTAAGCATTAAGCCTTGCTACTGTCAACTACAGACCTTATCCGGGTCCAGTAATTTGCTTTGCCCTGACTAACCAAACATCTGACTCTTTTTCACTCCGGGCAAGGCAAGAGACACAATACCAGAGCTTTCTTAGAACTGGGGCTTGGCATGACTCTTCCATTTCCTTTTCTCTTTCTCTACCACAAAATTTAGGGTCCGCTGATAACTTTTCCAGGTGTAGCTTACCTGTCAGATTGCCTGTTAGGACATGGGGAGCTTCAAAAATTATACCCCATGTCCAGATGATTCTAAATTAATTCATCAGTGGGGAAGAGAAGCCTGGAGTCAGCATTTTGAAAGCTCCTCAGGTGACTGATGTACAGCCAGGCTCTAGAACCACTGGTTTCTTTGGATTAAACCCATATAGTTAAAGCCTGCTAAGTATGATGGATCAAATGAATTATTAAAACTGATGAAAATAAGTTATCTGTCCTTTCCTGGCATATTTTCCCAACCCTCATGTGTCACCCTACACCTCCTCCATGATTTTAACTAGTTTCTCTACCCCTATAACTAGAATCATTTCTAGCTCCCTAGGCTATATTTCCATATAGATACTAGCCATCCACAAGTTGGTTCCATAAATCTCTCAACTCCCCATATCCCAGACTGGCTAGTTAGTCCTCTCTCCCTGGCCTCTCATCATGCTATGTCACATCAATGATGACACCACCCCCACCCCATGCTACTCCCAAGTTCGACATCTCTGATTCATCTGTGACTCACTTATCCCTAACATCAAATTCTATGGAATCAAGGATCATAAATGTATTAGCTTTCAAAAGTCAGGCTGGAGAGGGAAATATAGCAAGAGTCTATGTGTGATACAGGAAAACAGAGAGTATATTCAACATCAAATTGCATTCAAGGTTCAATTTGTGAAACACTGCAGGTCAATGCCCCAGTTTGTAATCCTGGTATGAAGTCTCCCTCCTCTGTATCTCTCTCCTGACTTTATCTTCTCTCCTTCCTTCTTTCTGCTACTGACATAGTCAGACCCTTGTTGTTTCTTACCTGAGCTACTAGGACAACCTGACTGCCACGTGTCCTCCGAGGTAGTGCCTGACTCACTCGGCACAGAACTACTTGGCACAGAACTTGGAGCCTGCCTACCTGGATTTGACTCCCACCTCCACCAGTCCAGTGTGATTCAGTGTGATCTTAGACAAGTGACCTAACTTCTCTGTGTTTCAGTTTCCTCATCTGTAAAATGGGAATAATAATTATGGTACTTACTTCAAGAAGGTGTTGTAAAAATTACATTAATCAATATATATAAACTTTTTAGACCAATTCCTGACACAAAATAAATAATTGTTATTATTATTTGTATGAATACCATCCTACTATTAAATGAAGTCCAGCTCCTTTAAGAAGCATTCTGGGCCCCCCACACTTTGGACCTTCTACCTTCTAGCCTGATCCTTCACTACCTCACTCCCACACACCAGCATTTGCCACACTAGATTATTCATTCATAATTTCCTGCCTCCTGGCCTTTGCTTACCCTTTGTTGCCTGGGATGCCCTTATCCTCACTGCTGGCTATGGAAATTCTGTGAATTCTTCAAGTCCAGCTCATAGGCAAACTTATTCTTGACCCCTTTGCTGATGCTCCATCTTGGAATTAGTTTCTCCCTCCTAGGCAATGTATTTGCCCTTCATTTTTTATATTTAACAATTGTGCCTTATATGACAGGAGGCATTTGTGGCCCTCCTTCTTTCTCCTATCTACCCTACAAGCCCCTATTGTCCATGAAACTGTAAGTTCCTAAAGGTCAGGTTCTTGTCTTGTTCATGTTTTAAACACATTTAATATTTTAAATTTATATTTTATGAACTTGGACCTAGCGAAGAGCCTTGTGTAAAGGAAGTTTTGCTAAAGTTTTGTTGAAGAGAATTGTTAAATGTGTGTAGATATTCCCATGTCTATTCCAAGCTGAAACAAAATGTGTGTAGATATTCCCATGTCTATTCCAAGCTGAAACAGACACTCAGTAGTTATCTAGTGACTATAAATAGGGTGTGAAATTGGACCCTCAGGACAAAATAGTCTGAGATCCAATGGTCTGACCTGGGTGTCTACACTGACGAGACTAATGCTACAAATCTAAGGTATCCATTGCTTTGTGTATGTCTGTTCAGACCTTTTTGGTTACAAGTAATACAAAACCTAATTCAAACCAACTTAAACAATAGAAGAAATCTGGTGCCACCTCATAATGACATAGAAAGGTTCAGCAAGACTTGCTCCAGTAGCTCAACAGTGCCACCAAAGGCCCAGTTTCATTTGGTCTCCAATCTATCTTCCACATGTTGTGTTGAACCCAAAGGCTGGCTTCCTTTATGGTCACAAGATGGCTACCAGCAGCTACTGGGGAATATATGCTTCCTCACTCATGTCCATTGGCAGATCCACCATGTTGCATAACTCTAAAGTACACCACTCATGGAACTGAATTAATCATAATGCCAAAGGTACCTACAGGGTTCTGAGCACCCAATTCTGATGGAAGTGGGGGACAGGCTTCTACACCATCAAGCAATTCTCAGACACCATCTGGGTGCCCTACAATTCAACTAAATTCTGACACTGTCTATCTAGAGACCGCATCAGATTCCACCAGGTAAGAGCCCAATCCCACAGCCTGCTCCTCCCCCACCTCAGATGCCAGTTGCAAGTCTAGGCTATCACCTGTTCTGACCAGCCAGCTACAGATCAGAGGCTTAAAGACCACCTCCTTTCTTGGGTTTTTGGGGTTTAGTCAAATGAAAGAGATGCACAGGGCAACATAGGGGGAAAGGACAGCAAGCTTCCATGCCCTCTTTGAGAATGGCCACTCTCCCCACATCTCCATGTGTCCACCAACCCAGAAGCTCTCCAAACCCTGTCCTTCTGGGTTTTTATGGAGGCTTCGTTTAGAGGAGAGGGCAGGGGGTGGGACTGAAAGTTCCAACCCTCTAATCACATGGTTGGTTCTCCTGGCAACCAGCCCCAAACCTCAGGTTCTTTCCAAAAGTCACTCATTTGTATAATAAAAGATCCCTTTCTTGCACTCACCTCTTAGGAAATTCCAAGGGATTTAGAAGCTCTGTGCCAGAAATGGGCATGAAGACCAAATATATAATTCTTATTATGAATCACAATACCACAGTGCCCCTGAATTTGTGTAATGCAATGGCTCTGTCCACCAGAAAGAGGGAAGCTCTCCAGATGGCTTCCATAGAAAAGAGAGGAAACTTCTTCATCGGTAGCCATCAGGAAACATCTTGTTACAGTTGTGGATCCCATTTATCTGCCAATCAGAGCCACAGAATGGGACCATTTGGATTGATCATATCAGGCTTTATGTTTGGGAGACCCTGGGTTACTGTCAAAAGAAAGATGACCAATGATTCAGCTAGTAGAGATCAGAGAAGATAGTGTTTGCTCCATCTAACTGATTATATAATATACATACTATATACACACACACATATGTACATACACACATATACACATACATACACACATATATGTGCATGTGAAGAGTTAATAAATGCATATGTATATAATAAGACTGTAATTTTCATATGCTCAACAAACTATGTGCCCAATACAATGAACATTATTCAGTCTCTGCCTTCAAGGAGCACACAGTCCTTTCTCCTTTCTTCATCTCCTTTATTAACAAGTCAAAGTAGCTGAATCCTTCCCTGATCCTTGATATAATCTCTTCAGATTCTAAGATTCTAGTATGCACCTTTGTTTTGTCTTTAAGGTGGCTCATGGGATCACATTTATGCCATTAACGTGTGTTTAGAAATTGAGGCACTATAAGAAAGTTATGACTGTGACCTGGTGGGCATCTCTCCAAGGGTGACCAAGGCCAAGCCAGCCATAGTGAAGGGACTATTCAGACTGACCAGCGACCACTATGGACCCTCTGAACAGCTTTGGGAGACAGGCAGATTTCCGTGACTAAAGACTCCCAGGGCTATTCCAGTCATTCAACCCACATTTGCTACTCATCTAGGAAGATATATTTGACTTTTTTTTTAAGTGAATGATGTACTTATACTGGATCCCAGGCATTTTGAGACAGAATTAAAACAATGACTTCTGACCTCCAACAAAGTCCAGATTTCCAGTTTTACTGGAGCTAAATTATTCAGATGAAACTGAGGAGACAAGAAGTCGGGGCTTAGCTGTTTATTAGTTATTTTATTCTGAATATTAGTTATTTTACTCTGAATTAGTTGTTTTACTCTTCACTTCTTTAGGCTTCAGCCTCATTAATCAACAACCGGATGCAGAAAATATTTATTGGGTGCCTGTTATGGGCCAGGTTCTGTGCTAGATGCTCAGGATAAAACCATAAAGGCAATTTCCTCACCTGCAAAGTGAAAGGGAGGCCTCGCTAATGTCAACCTCCCTCCTGCTATAAAGATTGTGTGCTCTGGAGATGGAGACAGCAGGTATATGTCCCCAAGCTCTGCAGCAGTGACTCATCGGTAATGGGTTGTGATGAACGGGGAGCCCATCCCTACTTGTCATAACCGTCTCTCTCTACCTCTTGGTGCTGGGACAGCATGATCAGGGTGTAAACTGCATTCTGCCAAGGCCTGCAGAACTCTGACTTTTGGTAATTCATCATTTAGTTTATAGATTAGTTGGTTATAAATATCCTATCCAAAATAAGTCATATATTCTCCTTTCCTTAAAGTATATTCCCAGAAGAACAGGTGTGCTTTATCTCCTTTCCTATAAACATCAGAGCCTGACCCTGTAAGTTCGTTAAAAAAAAGAATCCATCGGTGGGTGGTAAAATTCCTTTTGGACTCTCTGGCTATTCATAGAGTTGTTTTCAGAGTGATCAGTGATCATCTGGACAGCAAGGAGAAATTAATCACATTGGAAGTTTGTCTGCTGCTATAAACCAACTGAAGCTAATGGTGCCTGCGGCTGTGAGGCACAGGGGAAGGAGAAATGGAGCTGGAGCCAAAGAAGCTGGGTTTGTTTAAGTCTCAGTCAACCTACCAAAGAAATGTTGCGTATGTCACTAACTTCTCTGAATCTCAGTTTTCTTATCTTCAAAATGGGTATGCCTACTTCTCAGAGTTGTTATAAAGCTCACAAGAGATAATGTGTGCGAAAAGTGCTCTACAGGTGTTAATTATCATTGTATTTCAGGATATAAAGCACTTTCTCTTAGAATAAAGATGATAAAGATCCTCCAGAGGGCAACTAGTCATCAGCTGGAATCGCAGAGTTTTAAATCTGCATAGGGCCATGATAATCATCCAGCTCATCTACACTATTTTACAGAAACTAAAGCCCAGAAAGGCTGAGTAACTCACCCAAGAGAATAGTATTAGACACTATGGGGAAAAAAAACCACCTAAAAATGGTTTTTTAAATAGGAGTTCATCATCTCACAGAAGTCAAGAGAATGGACTATTCTAGAAAGTCAACATTGTTAAACTCAGATCTTCCTCTCATGTTGGCAAGATGGTTGCCACCGTCCTAAGTATCACAGCCTCACGTGACAATAACCAAAGAGAGGAAGTAGTGTGTGTGTGTGTGAGGGGGGCACATGTGCACACATGGTGGGAAAAGCAGAGGGAGAAAACTCCCCTTACTCATTTTTCTTTTCCTATAAGGACATAAATATTTCCCAGAGGCCCCCAGCAGACTTTCCCTCAGGTCCCATTAACCAGAACTGAGTTACATGCCCACATTTAAGCCAATTACTGACCAAAAATTAAAAAATGAGGATTACCATTGTATGGTTAGGTGATTCATGATTTTTGTACTGGAACCATCTTGCCTAAGCATGTTACTGACCCATGTCTAATAATTCTGAGTTTTTATTACTAAAAAGAAAAAGTGGGCAGTAGTCATTGGGCAGGCAACCAACAGGTTCTGCCATCCTGCCAAAATAGTCCTGCTCCTCTCAGAATTTGATATTATTGGTGGTACACTGGGTAACTGGTGGTTCTTGTCACATAAAGAAATGACTCCATGGTATCCATGGTCCAGGTCCTTCTATACAGACCAATTTCTTCAAGGTTTGTGCTCTTTTGTAAAATATATGAGTATTTCAGTCTATTCTTCATTCTGTAAATATAGCAAATGCTTGATTAAACTCCAATAAATTAACCCCTAAATAAGAACATTAACTACATTATCTATTCATTGATTCCAAACATTCTTTTGAGTTCCTACTATGTACTAGGAACTATTCTTGGTATGATTTATACATGGTACTGAGATAAATGTTCAACCATTTGGAAAAGCAAAGTAAGTAAATGCCTAATTTATTAAAGAGTTAGATATTTTGAAAACAATATTTACAGAAACTTGAGGTTAGTAAGACCTATTATAAAGGAATAAAATCATAAAGGAAAATTTCAAAGTTTTAAAATTCCAACATACCCAAAATCAGTATGTTAAAAGATAAAAAACTATGAAAAATATTTGTAATATCGTAAGAGGATTTTTGTCCTTTAATACATAAAAAGCTTTTATAAATCAGTAAGAAAAAGAGGACAACCTTAAAAAATGGTCAAAGAACATGAGCATATATCATAAAGATAAGAAATGGAAGTTGTCAATAAATAGATTTAATATGTTCAACCTCCCTAGTAAAGTGCATAAAGTTGTATGCTTTAAGCAATGTATCACCATTTTAACATATTAAATTGGCAAATAACATTAACAAGTGTTAGTGTGAGTGTGTGGGAAATAATCATTCTCATATATTGCTGATGAGAGTATGAATGGCTGAGATTTGGGGGAATGCAATTTGCTGATATGCAACAAAACTTTAATAAGGGGCATACCTTTTGATCCAGCAATTCTCCTTCTAATCATTTATCCCCCCAAATCGTCAAGGGCATGTGCAAAGATGTTTTGAATCAATCGCTCACTATGGTTGCTCATAATGACCCTTGAAACTCAGACTGTAGATTCCAAGCACAAACACCAAACTTAACTGTAAATTGAGTTGGACTTAGTTCTGGAGCCTATTAGAATTTTATGAATTGTGCAGCATAAAGACTTTAAAAAAAAAGTATTTAAATTTTCAGGCCCTGCTTAGTTTTGCTTTAGAGTAAAAGTCTCCTTGATAATCTCCATGATCCTTTTGTGAGAAAGAATAACTGAAACGTACGTTCCACCATCACACACACACACACACACACACTCACTCACACACACTCAGTGTAACAGCTCTGAGAATCTGGAACATAAACCAGGAATCGAGAATGGAGAGAAGAGGAAGGAAAAAATTACCTTCACCTTCAAATTTTTAAAAAATGTTTTTAAAATGATATTTTAAAATTATATTTTAAATGGGATCATCTAGGGAAAACTAACCTTAAAAAGTGATATGAAAAAT
This sequence comes from Mirounga leonina, assembly GCF_011800145.1. Classification (NCBI taxonomy): domain Eukaryota; kingdom Metazoa; phylum Chordata; class Mammalia; order Carnivora; family Phocidae; genus Mirounga; species Mirounga leonina. The sequence goes on along the minus strand of NW_023270871.1, from coordinate 3,550,474 downwards.
TTTTAAAGATGAACCTACAGGTGTTACAAATTTAAAGAGAAAAATAAAAAAGACTTTTAAACTAAAGCCGTGAAAGAGTTTAAATGTGGGGAAGAGCACACATCGGGCCAGATAGCTATATGCAGCAGGGCTTTCTACATTGTCTTAGATTTTTAAATTGTTTTATAGTTACTACTATTTAACAGTTATTTAATATTTAGTGTTTAAATTCTGAAATTTTGGATTGCTCGTATTTAGAGTTGTGGTTTGTATGTTACTTAAGAATTCACAAGTTAATGAAGATAATTTTTAAAAGAATTCAAATTTTTGTTAATAGTTTTTAAGAATTCCTCAGGGTTTGTGATAAGTGCTCAAAAATCAGTAAACCTAATAGTAGCTAACATTCAGTGAGGGCTTACTATGTGCCTGGCATTGTTTTAAGCTCTCTGTTTGTGTTAACTCATTAAATGTTCACAGCAACCCTGTGAGGCAGCACCATTATTCTCCCCATTCTACAGATGAGGAAACAGAGGCACAGGAGGGTTCCTTGGGGACACACTACCGGCTCAGAGAAAAGCAGGGATTTAACTGCAGACATTCTTACTCTAGAGACCCAGCTCTAACCATGAGGCACAGTTGCCTCGAGCCTAAGTAACATTGAGTAAGATGAGTCCACAGGGCGCAAAGAGGAGGTGTCCATAGTGTTGTCCACCTGATTCACCAGGTGAATCATCCAGGGAAAGTTGTGAAAAATACAGAGTCCAGAATCCGAATGTCCTGAGATGGGAGCCAAGGAACTGCCTTTTTACCAAGTCATGGGATAATAGCTAATGCTTTCACAGTGTTTACTATGTACCAAGCACTGAGCTAACTGCTTTACACACCTTACCTCATTTCATCCTCATACAAACTCCGCGTGCTTGATACTCTTTATACTCTTCCCTGTGTAGGCTTGAGGAAACAGAGGTTTTAGAGAGATTCGGTAACGTGTCCAAGGTCACACAGCCCACGGGCAGTAGGATCACACTCAGTGAGCCTCCAAACCTTGACCTCTCACCTCTGGGCATGCTGTGAACGGGCAGGGCTCAGGGAGAAAGTGCCACTGGTTGGCTGCACCAAAGCACATTCCCAGGCAACCGGTAAATAAGGCAGGCTCTAGGGAACATAGTGCCCACCTCACAACAAGTAGAGGCTTGCCCAGGTTGAGGGGTCAGGGGGTGGGTTCTGGACTAGAGGACAGGGGGCACAAAACAAGTCAGGGCCCCATGAGCCACATGGACATCAGCCCACAGAGGTGGGGGCTAGGGCTGAAGAGCAGAGGAGGGTGTATGTGGCTTGGACGAAGCCTCTGTCAGTGTAGAACCTAAAAATCTGGTACCTTCTCAGCCCTTCAGGACCTGATAAGAATAGTAGATGCTTTAAGCTGCCCTGCTCCCCCCAGAACTCATGAAATTTAAAATAACAACAAAACTAAACAATAAATTAAAGGAAACTCAACAAAGTTCTAATTTTTTTCTCACCATGATGACTTTGATGTTATTTTGAAATATCAAACACCAATTTCTTTCTAGCGCCCTAACTATGGACTTTGTCTCCACTGGGACACCAGCTTTTACTCATTTCTAAGGTTCTATTCTGCTACATCTTTGCCAGCAATTAAGGTTTCCTTCATGGTAAATTATGGTCACTGTGTTTACGTGGGAAGGGGGAAACTTCCTGCTTCAATTGAGACTGAGGTGTCAACATGATAAATATCAGGACAACAAGGTGGATATGAGACAGATTCTTCCACCATCACACACACACACACACACACACTCACTCACACACACTCAGTGTAACAGCTCTGAGAATCTGGAACATAAGGCAGGAATCAGAGAATGGAGAGAAGAGAATAAAGAGAATATTTGCAGAAATCTTAGAAGAAAACTGCTCCGAACTCTCTTTCCCTCCACCTTCCCAAGGGGTTTGAGGAGTACACCATGAGGGGTCTTTCCTGGATCCCCTTCATTGAGCCCAACGTATCCCAGAATTGGGAGGGTCTACACTGCCAGGGACTGTGGGAGCCTATGGGGGTCACGTTGGAAGCAAGTGGCCTCAGATGGAGGAGGCTGGAAGTGGATGGTCAGCTGGCCTGGAATGATAGAGGCAGCACAAGGCTGAGTCAGACAGAGATTGGGTGTCCCTCCAGGGAGCAGGTGGGAGATGCCCTCTCTGCAGGGATCCCTAGGGATCCCATAGAGGCTCCCATGAGAGAAAGCCTTAGCCATCTGCCAGGTCACAACAATCTGATTAGGAACTGCTCTGCCCCTTATCTCATCCCCTCACCCCACTCTATGCAGGGGAAAGAAAGTCATTGGTGAGTGGGGAAGGAAGAGAGCTGAGGCCAGGATAACTGCAGGACCACTGCAAGGTGTTGAGAATGGAGGGGAGATCTGCTGCTAGGTCAAGTGCAAAATATTTACTATTACAGTGGAGGCTTTGTCTTCTGATTCAAGACTATGTGACTTAAAGGAACTCAAGGCTGTCACTTTCCTGTGAATGAGCATAAAAGTCACAGCCTGCCTGATTTTTCATCTGGGTTAAGGGAACATGACCACTACCACCTCCCCAAAGAAAGTTTAAAGGTACCAAGGGAGGCAAAAATAAAGTTATCTTGAATCTATCAAAAGTTGTATTGTTCAATATACTGCTCTCACTAACATTATCTGGCACCTACTTTTTGCCAAGCACTATGCTAGGGAAATCACTCCCTATCTTACTTAAAGCTCAAAACAGTCTTTTTAGGAAGTGTAAACTTCCTCATTTTTACAGACAACTGAGGCTCAGAGAGGGTAAGTGATTGACAGAGCTGAAATTTGAGCTCAGTGGTGTGGTCTCTGCTACAAATACTACAGTGCCCTGGGACAGGAGTGCCTACAGCATCTTGCAGAAAAATATTCCTCCTTGGAGGCTTGGGGTGGTGGGCACATTGATGATTTGTTCTGTGCCAGACCTGCAGAAACAAGGACTGCCATCCCTGTATAGAGAAAGCAATATAGACATTCCTGGGAGGTCATCTGACTTGAATTGCATCTCAGGAAGCAGCAGGGATGGACATACATGGAACCACTCACATGCTCCTCCATAACTCATCCTGGCAAGCCGGCATGGAGGCACATTCCCACCTCTGATGGTGGTGGATAAGGCATGTTAATAGATACCAATCTTGGCGCCACGGGCACCATGCTGGAATAGACTGGACAAGCCACAAACATCCAGGATGGCAACATACATACCAAGTAGAGTGTCTCAATCAGCAGAGAGACAAGGCAGAAAAGGTAGAGTTTAGAATTTTACAAAAGATGCTGTTTGAAACTGCCATGAAAGGTATGCTGTGATAGGAGTAGGGTCTTTCAGTAATCAGGGTCAGTGTTTGAAACAGAAAAACCCCATTTTCATCAATCTTTAACCTAATGTGTCAGGAAACTGGAAAGGTGACTTTTTTTTTTAACTTTTCATAAAGTTCCAATAAATTAAGTTCAAACTAACTTGTAAATTTCCAGGCAATCCCCATGTCACTCCCCACCCCCAATCCTCCAAACCCCTACCCCCTCCACCTCCCACCTCCGGAAACCACATAAACATATCAACAGAAGCAGGTTCCTCTCAAGGACAGACTGCTGCATTCTTCAGATTACTAAATCCTCATGAAAAGCCACCATTGTCCCGGCAAGGCATTCAAGCCACCCCGATTGACGAGGCTCCTACCGAATCACCCATTTCAGGCCAGAGGGGGCTCCCAGCCAGCCTCAGAGAGGTAATTGCCCACTAGCGCATGGGGGCAGGGGTGGGGTAGGGGGAAGGTCACTAATCTATCTTAGTGGGGTGCTAACTTTGACGCACACTGAAGGCTACTTAAATGTTAACATTCGAAGGGGAAAGCACAAACACCCAGCTTTCAAGCCATCAAATTTTTCTTTTAAGAGATAACCACTTCTGACTCAGAAGACAAATACTAAAAATAAAAATACCCAATCCAAACAAAAACCAGACCAGCTCTCCACCATCCATACGATCTTGGTGGTCTCCAGGTGAAAGAAGAGTAGTGTGTGTGTGTGTGTGTGTGTGTGTGTCAAAGTACAGCCAACACAGGTTTTCTTTTTTTTTAAGCAGTTTCTTTCCCCCACCTTTCAAAGAAAGGTTCGCTGAGTTATACAGATTCATCTGACCAAAGTAAATCTCATTTTATAAGTGATGAAACACGACTTACGAAAGATAAATAGAAAAAGTTATTTCATTAGCATGAAGGAGAAAAAAAAAACACCTCAACAATCCTCTCACCTAACCTTGGATTCAGTAAGAGGAAAATTGTCTTAAAGAATTTAAACGATGAAGCTTAAGTCAAGATGCTACTGCATGCTTTAGAAGTTACCTATTCCTCCTTTCAGGTTCTTCTCCCCACCAAAAAAAAAAAAAAAAAAATGCAGGAGAAGGTTACAAAGAATGAACAAAATTAATGTTCTTTATTTGCATTCAAAGCTAAAATTTAGTTGTGAAAGCCAGAGTATAAACTGAAAACAGGAGCTTCCAAAGCTCAGATTTTGACTTTTTCCTCCTGCCAAGGTCTCTTCATTAGAAGCCGTTCTATTGAGCAAATCATCAGGAGCCCACTAGGATCCAGAGCTGCTTCAGCCCAAATTGACTGTGATCTCTTTCCCCATGCTTGAGGGCGCCGAATTCTACTTTAACGTGGACCATGGCTACCTGGAAGGCCTGGTGCGAGGGTGCAAGGCCAGCCTCCTGACCCAGCAGGACTACCTCAACCTGGTCCAGTGCGAGACCCTGGAAGATGTGAAAATTCATCTCCAGACCACTGATTATGGAAACTTCTTGGCTAATCAAACAAATCCTCTTACTGTTTCCAAAATTGACACGGAGATGAGGAAAAAGCTATGCAGAGAATTTGAATATTTCCGGAATCATTCCCTGGAAACCCTGAGCACGTTTTTTACATACATGACGTGCAGTTACATGATAGACAATGTGATTCTACTGATGAACGGTGCATTGCAAAAAAAAACCTGTGAAAGAAATTCTGGCCAAGTGCCACCCATTGGGCCGTTTCACGGAAATGGAAGCAGTCAACATTGCGGAGACACCTTCTGATCTCTTTAAAGCCGTTCTGGTGGAAACACCATTAGCTCCATTCTTTTAAGACTGTATGTCTGAAAATACCCTTGATGAACTGAATATTGAATTACTGCGCAATAAACTGTACAAATCTTACCTCGAGGCATTCTATAAATTCTGTAAGAATCATAGTGATGTCACAGCAGAAATCATGTGTCCTATTCTTGAGTTTGAGGCTGACAGACATGCTTTTATCATCACTCTTAACTCCTTTGGCACTGAACTGAGCAAAGACGACCGGGAGACCCTCTACCCGACCTGTGGCAAGCTCTACCCTGAAGGGTTGCGCCTTTTGGCTCAAGCAGAAGACTTTGATCAGATGAGGAGAGTAGCAGACCATTATGGAGTGTACAAGCCTTCGTTTGAGGCTGTGGGTGATGGCAGTGGAGGAAAGACATTGGAGGATGTGTTTTATGAGCGTGAGGTACAAATGAACGTGCTGGCATTTAACAGGCAATTCCACTATGGTGTGTTTTACGCATACACAAAGCTGAAGGAACAAAAAATGAGAAATATTGTGTGGATAGCAGAATGCATTTCACAAAGACATCGAACCAAAATTAACAGTTACATTCCAATTTTATAACCCAATGTGGGGCCTCCAATGCAGAACATCTTAAATATTAAGAAGAGCTTCCAAGGAAAATAAAAAGAATTGTGTTGTGTTATTGGGGTTACACAAAAATAATTCACATTGCAGCTTCATGAGTTGCAGACCCACTAGAAACATAGTAAACCAACAGAAACAAAGTGATTCTTTTTTTTTTTTTTCCAGCAGCCTTAAATTTTGTTTCGACATTTATGTCTCACTCTTTACCAGACCTTAGACATTAATTCTAATTATCAACCCTTTGGTACTTTTCCTCTTCTTGTTTGGCTGTATTAACAATCAGATCTAATTAAAGTGTTTTACTCTTGCTTTCAAAAAAAAAAAAAAGAAGCCGTTCTATCTCTCATTAACTGGCCTCAGCTTTCAGTTGGTGACTCACCCACGGGAATGAGAGCTGCACCCAGCCAACTCCTCTAGCAAAAATACCTTTTCTGCCCCTGGAGGAACTCCTTTTTGTCTCAGTTGCAAAAAATCAGCTGTACCTTTCTGGCTTTCCCAGGACAAAACGTGGAGAAAAGAGTAGGACCTGTCGTTCTAACTCCTCTTCCATAATAAAATCTTCCCGAGAGATTTAGAATGGGAAAGGGCAGAGATGTTGAAAAAGAAAATTGAGGCAAGCTTTCCATTATAAATGGGTTTGTGAGCCTGATTAAGCGTCTTCAGCTTTCTGCCTCTCTCCTAGCAATCACTGAAATACTAAAAAGGTGAAGGGAGGATCTGATACCATCTCAGAAGGGATTTGGAGGGTTAAAGGGCCCCTGATTTTGTGTATATAGACCTAGCGCATGCACACACACAGATTATAGAATAGGCTACAGTCCAACTACAGTGAGTGCAGAAGTTCAGTACTAAAGAACCAAAGCAAAACATAAAGTCTGGGTTATTCTTTTTTTCTTTTAATTCCCATCCTTGTCTGGACAAAATTCTGCCTTTACTTCATGTCTTTGCATCCCGAGACCATCTGAGGAGGAAAAAACAAAACAAAATAAAATCCAAACAAACAAAAACCAAGCAACCCTGGGTTTAATATAATTTTCAAATGTTGAACTCACGAAAAATGGTATCCACTATGGTTTAAAATCTGTGTGCTTGCCTTCTCCCTCCCCATTTCAGCCTCTCTTTCTCGCTTTCCTTGTCCTTCTTTGCTATTGCAGTCAGAAGAGTGAACTTTGTATTGGAAATTTTAGGCCAGGTGTGAGGTATTTAGATTAACCTTGGCAGAGATACCAAAGATTAATTTAACAAAAATATAAGTTGGCAGAAGACATTGCATAGATGTTTCCCCAGGAACAGGATTAACAAAGAAAAATAAAAGAAAAAGACATTACATCCGGCATATTTCAAAGTCATGAGAAAACACATGGATTGTATAAAATAAGAGTAAGATCCAAGTTGGCTCAATTCATAAAGTTTTAAGGAGGCAGCAATAAAAGTATGAGACAACATGAATACAGTGACAACCTTCCCTTCTTCTGCACTGCCCCCCACCCCCAAAACACACACTCACACACAAACTCCATAAACGCCTTCCACAAACTTTCTTTCAATATTTTTATTGGGATTTTCTCTTCATCACCACTGACAGCCTCGCAGTTCTTTTGACACCCACAACCCAGTGTTTGTACTGGCCAACATGGCCCAATTCCACACTAGTTCTTTACATCACTCCAAACATCTTCACCACCAAGAGCTCCAACTCTGGAGCTGTCCTCACAGACCACCATCTCTGTCTTCTATCTCTCTCATTCCTTTATTCCTTCTGAGGCTAACCTTCCACACTGAGGCCTCCCTACTAGTCTTTTCCTTTAGCCCCTCTGGTTTCATTTCTGTCCCTATTCAGCCTGAACTTCAAGGCACTTATTTCAACAGTGCTCGGGGTCTAGGTGATCTTATTCAAATTCCTGACTCTGGGAATTCCCCAGGCTCTCCATTCTCCATTCCTCTCTAAGAACAACTGACACTCACTGGAAACACCAACTCAATACAAATGCCTACTCTTGAACTCCTATGGCCACTTCCTCGTGCTCAAGACCTTCTTCCTGCAGCATTTTCTAAGGGCATTCAACTCATCATCATATTCCTTCCATGTATCACAGTTCCCTTGCAACTATCATTGGTGTCCAAACCCACCTCTTTCTCTACCTATCATCAAACTAAGTGCCACGTCCTGCTGATTTCACCTCCCAATAATTTTTAAATAACTCTCTTCCTTTCAGTTTCAGTTGGTATTACCAACGCCCCAGTTCATTCCCACATTTCAGCAGTTTCAACAGACTCCATCCTGCCAATCCAATCCTGCCTCCCCTTTCCAATCAGTCAATCCTGCCAATCATTTCAATCTGTGAAGAAGCCTTCACTGGTCCCTTGTTGACTACTAAGTGAAATACACACCCCACAGCCTGGCACAAATCCATTTACATACAACAAAGCCCCAACCTGCTTTTCTAGTCTCATCCCTTGCTACTCTGGCATTCTTTGGCCAAAATGGAAACACACTTCATTTTCATACCTCTACACTTCTGATCAATTCCCACCCACCCTTATTTGTCTTTCAGACCTCTGTCATTTTTCTCAGCTCTTCAATACCTTCTCTTCCATAGAGCCTCGCTGACCAGTGATCCTTCTTTCCTTCAGGCTTTTATTGTAGATTGTTGGGTCACCAAGAGTGAATTTATCTCACTCTGCCTTGGAGTTTACTTCTGTACTTGTCTATGTTGGAAGCTTCCTTGGAGCCTTATTTTTTGGATTTGCATTTCCATAGGGTTTGTAAAGAGCCTTCCATAATATAGGAACAGAATAAATATTTGTGCAAATGGGGGAAAAAAACGAGTAAAACAACCAGCTGGATCTTGCATTTCAATTTTCCACTCTGCTTTTAATTGGGGGGGGGGGGGTGGCTGCAGGAAGGGTCCAGTAGGTCCTTTCACCTCTCTGGATCTTGTTCTCTTACTTGAAAAAGGAGAGCTTTTAACTTGAAGGTCTCTAAATAGTCAAGCTCAAATGCAATATAATTCTTCTGCTAACTGAATAAATTTGGAAAAATACTGACAAGCTTGGTTTGCTACCTCCATAAGAAAAATCTCCCCAAACAGGTAGTTCCAGGGACTTCCAATCACAGCATTGTCACCAACAGGGCTGACTATACATAATCATATTTAATGGGGAAAGGTCTGGAGAGTGAGGTTGTGATCCTTCTGACATCTCCTAACCCACCCCCCCAACATTTTTATGTTATATTTAAATTGCATCTTGTTTCCCCAAGACTTAAAGTGAATTCCACAGAGTCCTCCTTTCAAAGTCTTATTGGGTCTGGTGAGAAATGATGACAGGATCAGGGTCTGCCATTATTTATTCTTTAATTTAATTTCCTGACTCAGTCTCACCTCTCCCAATTCACACAGCCTGAGGGTAAATGGTGACCCCTATTCTCAAAGTGGCATTTGTTTTATTTATTATTTATTTATTTATTACTTAGGGAGGTCCTACTGCAAAAGGCCATACTAAAGCTCTGCCATTTTGCTTACTAAAGGAAACATGTTTTTGTTCTATCCATTTTGTAAACCACACATCAAATAACAGAGTAAAGGACGTATCTGACTTTTGCTGATGATACTGAACATAACGAGTATGCTGAATTTGTAGGATAATATATATTAAATACTGTTATTACATATATTATATGCATATTAAAATGTCATACTAACACACTACATTCATCTGAAAGAACAGGAAGGAGATGGAAGAAGTAAGATGCTGGGAAAGTCACTTGAGTCCCACAGCCCTTGGTAACAAAACTTCCAGGCAGGACAGCACTATATTACTAACTGATATTTACAAAACACTTTATTCTCTGACATGGTCTCATTTAATCTGGGTGATAGCCTGACAAGACAAGCAGAGAAGGTGTTATTATACCCACTGAACAGAAGACAGGACCGATTCCCAACCTACTTTGTCAAATGTCACAATGGGGAGAGTTAGAACAACTAGCCAGGAGTCCTAGGTCCTCGTCCTGCCATCTTGCCACCATATTTGTGCTGCCCGTGAAGGGCACCCGGAAAACATTAATTCCAAAGCTGCCTCTTTAAAATGAGAAAAAGAAGGCACAGACTATGCCAAGGCCCCCCACCTAGCTGGGGAGAGAATGGGTGAGAACCAGGCGTTGTGACTCCCCAGCCAAAAGACTCCCCCTGCTTACCAAAAAGGAATAAATTACATAAAAACTAAATGGTCCTGAGGAGGTATTTATCATGTAAGACCAAAGGCATTATACACTTGCAATAGTCCATGTAAATATTTAAACTGTGAGAAAATCATCATGATGGATGAGCAGGCAACAATACTACTTGAATAATTAAGAAAACAATATTAGCCTAGGAGTATGGTGCCTGCTGCTGCATTCCAATCAAATTTACAATACAGGTAAGTTGACAAATTTAGTGATTTTATATGTTATATGTAATATACATAATGATACGTATTATATATTATCAAATTTAGTGGCCATATGTATAATTATATAACATATAATACAATTATATACAATCAATGTAGTGTTTCTATGTAAATTTGGTGATATATAATTTATATCATCATATAATTTTATATATATATATATACACACACACATCCTACTAGGCAGACAAAAATTAGGCAAAAAGAGAAAGTATGTCAGTCGAATGACTTCAAATGGCATTATACAACCCAATTTTTAGATTTTCCCCTCTGTTAGTCTTCCAGCATCCGTTTTCAACACTGGCAACATCAGTTTACCCTCTTGATCCCTCACACCCTGATTTCCTCTCATTTAGCACTATGCCCCTCTCCCATAATACTGCCTTCTCCTCTCCACCTCCAACACACACACACACACCATATAACCCCATGCTTCGGTACCTTTGCTCTTCCTTTTTCTTCTGGGTAGAAGTCCCTTCCCACCTTTATTTGCCTGCCTTACTTATCCTGTGAAATTCAAGCATTCTCTCTGAGAACTTTACCTCCACTCGGTTAGAATAAAGCCTTTCCTGTGTGCTTTGGTAAGTATTCTGGGCATACCTCTATCTTAATCCTCACCATGTTTCATTCATATTACCTGTTCACATCCTCTGTCCAATTAACCAGAATGCAGTTGGTTAAGAATCTTCACTAGTCCTCAGTGACAAAGAGTTGGTGGTTAATACAGGAACATCCAAATACAGATGTCATTAGTGGTGGTAACTCACATAAGCAGCACCTCTTGTAGAAGACTACTTAGTTTAGCTGGTTGACATATTTAAAAAGTCCATGCAGTAACCCTCATCTTTGTCATTTTTCCATCTTTGTAAAATCCACCCCATCTTTATTTTCCCTTACATATTCATCATAAGTTATGCCACCCTTCTTCAGTCCCAGTAGGACACTCTCAGTTTCATAATCTGATCATCTATGACAACAGTGAGACATTTTCCTTTAAAATTTGTAATCACTTAAGATGTCTTTATTGCGATTTTCTGACTAAATCTGTTTTTGCTTATGAAATCAAAAGTCAAGTATTTGATTTGTCAGGCTCAATATTCTCCTTGAAAACACTTAATAATCTGGGATGCACTTAATAAAAATTACATAAATAGATTCAGATTGTGCCTTATTTGAGAGTTAATGCTTCCAACAAGTATTTTTTAAAAGAATACATGAAGTGGAAATTGTTAAATATTTGATAAACTTCAAAGATTAGTAATTGTCTTCCCTCCTCCCTCTGTTCTGAATAAACTTTCCCAAACATATTAAACACTGTGGGCATTTTTCAAATAATTATTATCACATTTTTTTTCCTCTTTTCTCTTCTACTGCTCTGACCCCACTGCTGCCATCCCTGCTAAGCTGTGTGCAGGAAGCCTGCCCGTTTCCAATGCCTAAAGGTGCGTCACCACCATCACATACACTCGTGTTTGCTGAGCTTGGCTGCCTCTGCCACTTCCCTATGCCTGCCCTATGAACCTTCTAGATCTGGCTCCCACCATAGGCACTGCCGCCATTCCCACTGAGTACAACCCCTTCTACCAAGGCCAGTATGTAGAGGTTTTGGAGGTGGAAGTTTCTGCTGTGGTGAGGTGGGGAACACTGTCCTTTCCACAAAATGTGGCTTTGCCCTAAGTGTCTCTCAGGATGTTCACTTCCAGTCTTCTCTGTCCCCAGAACTTAGATATGATTTCATGGAGGGACTGGCTAAGAGTTGCCACCCCTTAAAGGGCCAGGCTTCTTACTAGGGCATACTTGTCCTGCCTCATTCTCCCCTTAGGATAAATTCTTCCTAAGAAAGGGTCTCTATCCTCCGTGCACATAGGCCTCTGCAAATGTGCCCTCAGAGGCACCGTTTGAGCCATTTGAATCAGGAATCCAGCTTAGGCTCAGTCTAGGACAAGAGATGCTATACACATTTTTGCCCAAAATTTTGTCCAGGTGCAAAATGAATGTGAACATTCAGTTAGGCATTGCACACATGGTCTTAAATTTATCACACCACAAGCAGATTCTCAGAATACATTTTTTGGCTTTTATTAATATCCTTTCCAAAAGCACAGTTTTCTATGAAATATGATTTTTTGAAAAACCTATAGAATTAGAATATTTTTAAAAAACCAGTTGAGCATGTGGTTCTGGAGGAAAAGCAGGAGAAGCTGACATGGAAAACCTGAACATTCACAAGATTCAATCCAGATGATCTCAATCATTAAGGGAATTACTTTATGGCCATTCTCATGTACTTGTTTTGTCACTCTCTACCCAGCTTTGATGTGGATACACCAGCTTTGCTGTCTTTGATTATAAATGGAGGACTACTGGAAAATTGGGAGTTTGGAAAAGAGAAACAATGGTGATTGAGTGAATGTCAACAAAGACTATATAAAGAAACATTTAAGGAGATAAATGTCTATATTTACATGAAATATATTTAGCATAAACTCACATCTGAAATGTATATATGTGCATGTATATAAAGTAGCTACTGATAAACAAATATTTCACTTTACATATGACATCTATTACGTGTTATTCTGTGAAAGACTAGACATCGAGGGCTAGAAAGGACTGGAACAAACCATTTAATCCATTTGCCTCCATTTAGGCAGGTCCTCTGCACCGTGCATGAAATCTGAGATGACGCACTTAAGCAGTTCTCCAGCTTGGCAAATTGCTGGCATAACCACACAAACTATCAACTTCCTCTATGCTTATCCTTATCCATTAGCATCTCCTTGGTGTTCTGCAGGCAGGCATAATTGCAGCTAGATATATTTCATGCTTTTCAATCAAGAACATTTATTGCTATCCTACATATAAACTATCAGGCTTGATGCTGCAGGGAATTTGAAGAAACCTGTAATACTTTAATTTGTATTTCATTTACCTATGTACACACGTGTGTGTGTGTGTATAAAGCACTTTCACACATGCTGTTTCATTTAACAGTCACAACAATCTCTTTCAAGGATGACAAAAGTAAAGCTCAAACAAGGTAAGGGACCCACCCAACCACACACAGTAGCAAAACTGAGCTTGAACTGAGGTTTCAGGATACTTAAGTCCAAGTTTACTTTATCACGACTTTCCCTAAATGTTACAACTTCTCATAACCTTGGTCCCCACCCCACAAGGAACTGACAATTTTAGGACAAGCTAAGATACATTCACAATGATCAAAGGATGATGTGATGAGTGATAAAGAATGATAGGAGTTCAGAATAGGGAGGGCTCAATCACTTCCAAACCAGTCAATTTGGAGGAGTTCATGGAGGAAGTAAAATTTGATTTGGATTTTGAAAAACTGGTAAAATGTTCAGAGATGAAGGGAATAAGGACATGTCATGAAGAGTTTTTGAACCTGGAATGACTAGGACATGCTTAGTGATTGACCTTGATTGGAATTTAAGACCTGTGAAGGGGTACAGTGGAAAATAAGCTTCACATTAGACACTGGGGTGGGATTATGCAAGTCCTTGAATACTGGGGAAAGTGTAAGGTACTCATGGAAGGTATTAGAAAAAGACATCTCTGGAGCTGTATAAAACATTTATTAGAGGAAGAGGAAATTAAAGGAGGGAGACCAGTTAAAGGTTATAAAAAAGTTCAAGTGAAAAAAGTGCAAACATACTCTAAGGGAATGGCAGTGGAAATAAAGAGGAGGAAGAGCCCAGTTGAAAGGATTCATTAACTAATTGGATAGAGGAGCCCAAGAAAGAAAACAAAGATGCCAGGCTTTTGTGCCTAGAAGAGTAAGAGCAAACAAGATAGCTGGAAGCACTGGTTTGGAACAAAACAAGAGCTTGCTTTGGAGAATTTAAGGTTGTAGTAGGACTGGCATACAGTAAGACATTCAGCAGAGAGGAGAAATGTAGCCATGTCATAGAAGACAGGTCAGGGCATGAAATGTAAATCTGAGTGACATCTGCCTAGACATTACTAATGAGGCATGAGAATGAATTAGGAGGTTACAAAAGAGCATATTAAGAGATTACATGGGAGGAGAATAGAAATGAAGAGACTGAAAAGAGAAGAAGAGTACAAAATGACCTTTGAAAATGTTTTAATCTAATTGGTATAGGTAAAGAAACCAGAAAGAAGACTGAGGGCTGTAAGGAAGGGAGCTGGGGAGTAGGAAAATAACTCTTAAAGGAAACCAAGAGAGGAAAGAGAAGGCAAGACCACCAAGGTTGCAGAAGCAGAATGAAGCCACAGGGTAAGAATCTCCCTCCCCCAGTATGTCTTGAAATCAACAAAATGATACATTAAAAAACAGGCCTCCAAAATGTTGCAGCAACAACCAAACCAGAGAAGGGGATAACCCTAGGCCATAAACTTTAAAAAGTATTGGCCAATGAATGAGACTGAAAGTTCTGTGGTGAAGTGACGCAGTTCATCATGGCAAGGCTCCTAACCCTATTTCCATCCCGTGGAGCCATATAGGCATACCAACTAAATCCATGAACATCCCATTAATATCCCAAAATGGGAGAGAAGCTTACTGAGAAGCTAACTCTCCAAACAGGAACTCACAGAAAATGTTGGAACATATTGGAAATGAGCAATGAGTTATGGCATTGAAGGCTCCAAGACTAAAATGAAACTGGAGCATAGGTTCCAAGTTTGAGGGTACACTCCCGTATGACTAGAACACTCCTTCAACTCAGTAAAGAAAGCCCTTGCACATTTAATAAACACTTAACAACTTTAGAAATGACTTCTGATCCCTGGTACTCTAACGAAGTCCGCACAGTATCTTAGCTAGGCTCTGTCCTGTCCTGCCATGCCTATAGAAAAAGTGGAAACAACGTAAAAGACCCAGTCCTAAAACTGTGGTTTGTCAGGAAAACAAATGAGTGCCAAAAGGAAAGGGAGACGAGAAGACACCTGTACTACATTAGGGCAAATAATAGGTCTGGACCAAAAGGACAGTTGAGTAAGATGAAAATTATCAATCTGGCAACCATGCACATATACAAACACACACACACACACACACACACTTAAAATGCAAAAGATAAAGGAACTAATTTGGATGCAAAACAACTAAAAATCAGAAGGAAATTGTTCAGAAGTGCTCTGAG
The DNA here is from genome assembly GCF_011800145.1 of Mirounga leonina. Taxonomy (NCBI): domain Eukaryota; kingdom Metazoa; phylum Chordata; class Mammalia; order Carnivora; family Phocidae; genus Mirounga; species Mirounga leonina. The sequence goes on along the minus strand of NW_023270871.1, from coordinate 3,535,129 downwards.
GTACAGAAAACTTAGTAAGAAGACAAATCCAATAAAACAAGGGCTCCTAATCAAGATGATTAAACAATAAAATAAAATAAAGGGCTAAGTTACAGAATCAAGAAAACAAATTGAAGGAGAAAACAGCATCATCTATGATTAAATTTGAGAATACAAGAAATAGACTAAATCCACCTAAAAATAAACTTCCCAGTATATAGGAAAGTAAGTACAAATTCAAAAAATAAAATAAAAAGGTATAGACAAATGCAATAAAAAAGTTAACATATAGAGAATAAAATTATTATAACATAAATATAGTGTTCCTGAAAGAACATTAAATATGTATACAAAGATGATATAATACTATCACATTTTACTGGAATGAAAAAAATTCAGCCTGCAGATCACCCTGCATTAAAAAAAATTGATGGAGACCACTTATACTGCTAACATAATTAATTTCTAGATAATTCTCAGATATCTAGACCAAAAAAAAAAAAACTAATCACCATGAGGGGACAATGACAAATTGACCTCAGTCTTCTCCACAGCAACATTTGATGCCAGAAGATAATGTGAAAATGTCTACAAAGTCCTGATACAACTGTGTGTCTCAAAAATATCAGAACTAGGCAAAATATTGGGTAATAATAAACAGACACTTTCAAATGTGAAAGATTACAACAGGATTTTTATGAGTTTTTTTCTTATTTTGGTTTTTCAGTGCTAAGAGTATATGATTGAGATTTAATTTATATAGAGTAAAATGGATACATTTTAATGTACAGCTTAATGAATCTTGACCTGTGTAACCATCACCCTGATCAAAATTTAGAATATTTCAATCACCTCAGAAAGTTTCCTGGTATTTCTTCCCGGTCATTTCTGATTTCTATCACCACAGATTAATTTTGCCTGTTTTAATAAAATTCATCTAAATGAAATAATACAGGATTACTATTTTATCTAACTCTAGCTCCAAATGGTGTTTTTGTATTTCACTGATGTTGTGGTGTATGTCAGTAGTGCTTTTTTTATTTCTGAGTGCACACTCCAGCTTTCCAGTTCTAATGGACACTGAGTTGTTTCCCATTTGTGACTCTTATAAATAAAATTGATAAAAGGTCTTTCCGTAGGAATAGATGTATACATTCCTTTCCTTTGGTAATATTTTTAGGAATGAAAATACTGCGTCCTAGGATGGATGGATGTCTAACTTGGAGACTGAGAAACAGTTTTCCAAAGCGGTTTATTTTACACACCCACAAGAAATACATGAAAACTTCAACTGTTCCACATCCACAATAAGAGTCTTCTTATTTTTACTCATTTTGGCATCTCATCATGGTCTTAATTTGCATTTCTCTGATGACAAATGATGCTCAACACCTTTCACATGCCACACTGGTCATTCATAAATCTTCTTTTGTGAGGTGCCTGTTCAAGTCATCTGCCACGATTTATTTTAGATTGTTGCCGTTTTAAAATTTGATTTGTAGGAGTTGTTTTACATTTGGGCTATCAGTTCTTGATCAGATATATGTTTATGAATACTTTTTCCCAGACTGTGGTTTGGCTTTTTACCTTCCTAATCAATGTCTTTTGATAGCTTTTAATGTTGATAAAGTCTGATTTATAATTTTTTATTTTATAATTAGTGCTTTATAGGTCTTGAGAAATCTTTCTCTACCTCAAGACTATAAAAATATTCTCCTATCTTTCCTTTAGGAAGCTTTATAATTTAAGTTTTCACTGAATTAGTTTTCATGCATTGTATAAGGTAAGAATCAAAGTTTTTTTTTTCCATAAAATGTCCATTTGTTCCAGCATTATTTATTGAAAAGACTTTTCTTTCTCCGTTGAATTGACTTGGCATCATTTAAAAATCTAATGGACTGTATATGTGTAGTACTATTCCAGACTCTCTTTTCTGTTTCATTAATTTATTAATTTCTCTGTCTATCCTTACACCAACTACACTGTCTTAATTACTGAAGCTTTTATAAGTCTTGACATCTGATAGCATGACTCCTTCAACTTTGTTCTCTTTTTTTCAAGGTACAATGGCCATTATAAGTCCTAGCATTTCTATATAAATTTTAGAATCAGCTTGTCAATTACTCCAAAACACCTGCTGGGATTTTGACTGAATGCAATTCAGTCAATTTGGAAAGAACTAACATCTTCACAATATTGAGTTTTCAAATCTGTAAGCAACAAATATTTTTCCACTTTTCTTCAGTCTTTTAAAATTTCTATCAGCAGTGTTAATATACAGTTAGGTCTTGCACATATTTCACTAAGCATTTATAAATAGTTTTTCCTTTAATTTTCCAATTGTTTGTTGCTACTAAATTGATGCAAATGATTTTGGTATATTGACTATGTATTCTATGAACCTGATAAATTTGGTTTTTAGTTGCAGTGTTTATTTTTTTTGTAGATTCCACTGGATTCTCTATGTACACCCGTCTGTTATCTTTGAATAGTTTTACTTCTTCCTGTGTTTATACCTTTACTTCTTGCCTTATTGTACTGCTATGATCTCAAGTACAACGTTGAATTAAAGTGATGAGAGGGAATGTTTTTGCCTTTTTAAAGGGAACACAATATTTCCCCATCAAGTTTTATGTTAGTTCCAGGCTTTCATAAATGATTTTATAAAACTGGGGAAGTTCTCTTCTATTCCCACTTTTCTGAGAGTTATTTTCATGAACAGATGTTTAGTTTTATCAAATGCTTTTTCCACATCTATTAATATGATCACATAGTTTTTCTCTTTATTTTTCAATGTGGTGAGTTCTTGATTGAGTTTTTTAATTTAATTTTTTTATCAACATATAATGTATTATTTGTTTCAGGGGTACAGATCTGTGATTCATCACTCTTACACAATTCACAGCACTCATCATAGTACATACCCTCCCCAAGGTCTATCACCCAGCCACCCCATCCCTCCCACCTCCCACCACTCCAGCAATCCTCAGTTTGTTTCCTGAGATTAAGAATTCCTCCTATCAGTGAGATCATATGATAATTGTCTTTCTCTGATTGACTTATTTCGCATAGCATAACACCCTCTAGTTCCATCCACGTCATTGCAAATGGCAAGATTTCATTTTTTTTATATGGCTCCATAATATTCCATTGTATATATATATCACATCTTCTTTATCCATTCATCTGTCGATGGACATCTTGGCTCTTTCCATAGTTTGGCTATTGTAGACATTACTGCTATAAACACTGGGGTGCAGGTGCCCCTTTGGATCACTACATTTCTAACTTTGGGGTAAATACCCAGTAATGCAATTGCTGGGTCGTAGGGTAGCTCTATTTTCAACTTTTTGAGGAACCTCCATGCTGTTTTCCAGAGTGGCTGCACCAGCTTGCATTCCCACCAGCAGTGTAAGAGGGTTCCCCTTTCTCCGCATCCTCACCAACATCTGTTCTTTCCTGACTTGTTAATTTTAGCCATTCTGACTGGTGTGAGGTGGTATCTCATTGAGGTTTTGATTTGGATTTCATTGATGCCAAGTGCTGTTCAGCACTTTTTCATGCGTCTGTTGGCCATTTGGATGTCTTCTTTGCAGAAATGTCTGTTCATGTCTTCTGCCCATTTCTTGATTGGATTATTTGTTCTTTGGGTGTTGAGTTTGATAAGTTCTTTATAGATTTTGGATACTAGCCCTTTATCTGATATGTCATTTGCAAATATCTTCTCCCATTCTGTCAGTTGTCTCTTGGTTTTGTTGACTGTTTCCTTTGCTGTGCAAAAGCTTTTTGTCTTGATAAAGTCCCAATAGTTCATTTTTGCCCTTACTTCCCTTGCCTTTGGTGATGTGTCTAGGAAGAAGTTGCTGTGGCTGAGGTCAAAGAGGTTGCTGCCGGTGCTCTCCTTTAGGATTTTGATGGATTCCTCTCTCACATTTAGGTCTTTTTGATTCTATTTTTGTGTGTGGTGTAAGGAAATGGTCCAGTTTCATTCTTCTGCATGTGGCTGTCCAATTTTCCCAAAACGAATTGCTGAAGAGACTGTTTTTTTTCCATTGGACATTCTTTCCTGCTTTGTCAAAAATTAGTTGACCATAGAGTTGAGGGTCCATTTCTGGGCTCTCTATTCTGTTCCATTGATCTATGTGTCTGTTTTTGTGCCAGTACCATACTGTCTTGCTGATGACAGCTTTGTAATAGAGCTGGAAGTCCGGAATTGTGATGCCACCAGCTTTGCTTTTCTTTTTCAACATTCCTCTGGCTATTTGGGTCTTTTCTGGTTCCATACAAATTTTAGGATTATTTGTTCCATTTCTTTGAAAAAAGTGGATGGTATTTTGATAGGGATCACATTAAATGTGTAGATTGCTCTAGGTAGCATACACATTTTCACAATATTTGTTCTTCCAATCCATGAGCATGGAACTTTTTTCCATTTCTTTGTGTCTTCCTCAATTTCTTTCATGAGTATTCTAGAGTTTTCTGAGTACAGATTCTTTGCCTCTTTGGTTAGATTTATTCCTAGGTGTCTTATAGTTTTGGGTGCAATTGTAAATGGGATCGACTCCTTAATTTCTCTTTCTTCTGTCTTGTTGTTGGTGTATAGGAATGGCACTGATTTCTGGGCATTGATTTTATATTCTGCCACTTTACTGAATTCCTGTATGAGTTCTAGCAGTTTTGGGGTGGAGTCTTTTGGGGTTTCCACATAAAGTATCATATCATCTGCAAAGAGTGAGAGCTTGACTTCTTCTTTGCCAGTTTGGATGCCTTTTATTTCTTTTTGTTGTCTGATTGCTGTGGCTAGGACTTCTAATACTATGTTGAATAGCAGTGGTGATAGTGGACATCCCTGCCGCGTTCCCGACCTTAGGGGGAAAGCTCTCAGTTTTTCCCCATTGAGAATGATATTCACTGTAGGTTTTTCATAGATGGCTTTTATGATCTTGACGTATGTACCCTCTATCCCTATACTCTGAAGAGTTTTGATCAAGAAAGGATGCTGTACTTTGTCAAATGCTTTTTCTGCATCTATTGAGAGGATCATATGATTCTTGTTCTTTCTTTTGTTAATGTATTGTATCACGTTGATTGATTTGCGGATGTTAAACCAACCTTGCAGCCCAGGGATAAATCCCACTTGGTCGTGGTGAATAATCCTTTTAATATACTGTTGGATCGGGCGCATGGGTGGCTCAGTTGGTTAAGCGACTGCCTTCGGCTCAGGTCATGCCTGGAGTCCCGGGATCGAGTCCCTCATCGGGCTCCCTGCTCGGCGGGGAGTCTGCTTCTCCCTCTGACCCTCCTCCCTCTCATTCTCTCTGTCTCAAATAAATAAATAAAATCTTAAAAAAATATATATATATATACTGTTGGATCCTATTGGCTAGTATTTTGGTGAGAATTTTTGCATCCATGTTCATAAGGGATATTGGTCTGTAGTTCTCCTTTTTGATGGGGTCTTTGTCTGGTTTTGGGATCAAGGTAACGATGGCCTCATAAAATGAGTTTGGAAGTTTTCCTTCCATTTCTATTTTTTGGAACAGTTTCAGAAGAATAGGTATTAATTCTTCTTTAAATGTTTGGTAGAATTCCCCTGGGAAGCCATCTGGCCCTGGGCTCTTGTTTGTTGGGAGATTTTTTGATGACTTCTTCAATTTCTTAGTGGTTATGGGTCTGTTCAGGTTTTTTATTTCTTCCTGGTTCAGTTTTGGTAGTTTATGCATCTCTAGGAATGCATCCATTTCTTCCAGATTATCTAATTTGCTGGCGTATGGTTGCTCATGATATGTTTTTTCTTTTTCTTTTTTTTTTAAAGATTTTATTCACCTGACAGACACAGTGAGAGAGCACAAGCAGGGGGAACAGCAAAGGGAGAGGAAGAAGTAGGCTCCATTCTTATAATTGTTTGTATTTCTTTGGTGTTGGTTGTGATCTCTCCTCTTTCATTCATGATTTTATTTATTGGGGTCCTTTCTCTTCTCTTTTTGATAAGTCTGGCCAGGGGGTTATCAATCTTATTGTTTCAAAGAACGAGCTCCTAGTTTCGTTGATCTGTTCTACTGTTCTTCTGGTTTCTATTTCATTGATTTCTGCTCTGATCTGTATTACTTCTCTTCTCCTGCTGGGTTTAGGCTTTATTTGCTGTTCTCTCTCCAGCTCCTTTAGGTGTAGGGTTAGGTTGTATATTTGAGACCTTTCTTGTTCCTTGAGAAAGGCTTGTATTGCTATATACTTTCCTCTTAGGACCGCCTTTGCTGCATCCCAAAGATTTTGAACAGTTGTGTTTTCATTTTCATTTGTTTCCATGAATTTTTTTTAATTCTTCTTTAATTTCCTGGTTGACCCATTCATTCTTTAGTAAGATGGTTTTAGCCTCCATGTATTTGAGTTCTTTCCAACTTTCCCCTTGTGATTGAGTTCTAGTTTCAAAGCATTGTGGTCTGAAAATAGGCAGGGAATGATCCCAGTCTTTTGGTACCGGTTGAGACCTGATTTGTGACCTAGGATGTGATCTATTCTGGAGAATGTTCCATGGGCACTAGAGAAGAATGTGTATTCCGTTGCTTTGGGATGGAATGTTCTGAATATATCTGTGAAGTCCATTTGGTCCAGTGTGTCATTTAAAGTCTTTATTTCCTTGTTGATCTTTTGCTTAGATGATCTGTCCATTTCAGTGAGGGGGGTGTTAAAGTCCCCCACTATTATTGTATTGTTGTCAATGTGTTTCCTTGATTTTATTATTAATTGGCTTATATAAAGGCTGCTCCCATGTTAGGGGCATAGATATTTACAATTGTTAGATCTTCTTGTTGGATAGACCCTTTAAGTATGATGTAGTGTCCTTCCTCATCTCTTATTATAGCCTTTGGTTTAAAATCTAATTTGTCTGATAGAAGGATTTGCCACCCCAGCTTTCTTTTGGTGTCCATTAGCATGGTAAATGGTTTTCCACCCCCTCACTTTCAATCTGGGGGTGTCTTTGGGTCTAAGATGAGTCTCTTGCAGACAGCATATTGATGGGTCTTTTTTTTTTATCCAATTTGATACCCTGTGTTTTTTGATTGGGACATTTAGCCCATTTACATTCAAGGTAACTACTGAAAGGTATGAATTTAGTGCCATTGTGTTGCCTGTAAGGTGACTATTACTGTATATTCTCTCTGTTCCTTTCTGGTCTATATTACTTTAAGGCTCTCTCTTTGTTTAGAGGACCCCTTTCAGTATTTCTTGTAGGGCTGGTTTGGTGTTTGCAAATTCTTTTAGTTTTTAGTTGTCCTGGAAGCTTTTTATCTCTCCTTCTATTTTCAATGACAGCCTAGCTAGATATAGTATTCTTGGCTGCATATTTTTCTCATTTAGTGCTCTGAATATATCATGCCAGTCCTTTCTGGCCTGCCAGGTCTCTGTGGATAGGTCTGCTGCCAATCTAATATTTCTACCATTGTAGGTTATAGATCTCTTCTCCCAAGCTGCTTTCAGGATTTTCTGTTTGTCTCTGAGACTTGTTTTACTATTAGATGTTGGGGTGTTGATCTATTTTTACTGTTTTTGAGGGGGGGTTCTCTGTGTCTCCTGGATTTTGATGCCTGTTTCCTTCCCCAAATTAGGGAAGTTCTCTGCTATAATTTGCTCCAGTATACCTTCTGCCCCCCTCTCTCTCTTTCACCTTCTGGGATCCCAATTCTAATGTTGTTTCACTTTATGGTATCACTTATCTCTCAAAGTCTCCCCTCGTGATCCAGTAGTTTTCTATCGCTCTTTTTCTCAGCTTCTTTATTCTCCATCATTTTGTCTTCTATATCATTAATTCTCTCTTCTGCCTCATTTATCCTAGCAGTTAGAGCCTCCATTTTTGATTGCACCTCATTAATAGCCTTTTTTTTTTTCAACTTGGTTAGATTTTAGTTCTTTCATTTCTCCAGAAAGGGATTCTCTAGTATCTTCCACGCTTTTTTCATGCCCAGCTAGTAACTTTATAATCGTCATTCTGAACTCTAGTTCCAACATCTTACTAATGTCTGTATTGAGTAGGTCCCTGGCAGTTGGTACTGCCTCTTGTTCTTTTTTTTGAGGTGAGTTCTTCCATGTTGTCATTTTGTCCACAGAATAGATGAATGAGAGAACAAAATGCTAAAAAAATGCTAAAATGCTAACAACGACCCCAGAAAAATATACACTAAACAAATCAGAAGAGACCTGAAACCAGGGTGAAAAGACAAGGGGAAAAAAAAAAAAAAAGAATATGATCAGGCTGGTGAATATAACAGAGCCGCACACTAGATTTTGGCTGTATTTTGGTCTGTTAGAGAAATTGCCTCCCAAAATTTTAAAGAGAAACTTATATATACAAAAGTAAGGGTAAATACGATGAAGGGATGGGATATGACTGTAAAGATAAAAATCAAAAAAGATTTTAAAAAAGGAATTGATAAGAAGATGGTTGAAGAAAGAATGAAAAAAATTAAAAATAAAGAAAGAGAGAATGAGATCAAGTGGTAGACTAGGACATCACACACTAGATTTAGGGTACATTCTGGTCTGTTAGAATGAAGAGTATCCCAAAATTTTAAAGAAAAGGAAAACATACATATACAAAAAATAAGGTTAAATACAATGAAGAGACAGAATATGACTGTAAAAATGAAAAATTTAAAAAGATTTTTAAAAAGGATAAGATGTTGGTTGCAAATGGAAAGAACAAAAATTCAACTAAAAAAAACAGAAAAAGAAAAAAATAAAGAAAATTTTAAAAATTACCTTTGGAAGACTAAAGCATCATGGGAAAAAAGCCAAGCATCATGGGAAAGCCATAAATTCTATATGCTGTATTCCCCTAGTGCTGGAGTTCTGCCGTTCTCATTGATGTGTAAACTTGGTCTTGGCTGGCTTTTCCTGCTCATCTTCTGGGGGAGGGGTCTGTTGCAGTGGTTCTCAAATGTCTTTGCTGGAGGCGGAATTGACCCACCCTTGCCAGGCGCCAGGCTAAGTAATCTGCTAGGGTTTGCTCTCGGGAGCTTTTGTTCCCTGCAAGCTTTCCGCATAGCTTTGGAGGACGAGAGTGAAATGGCGGCCTCCCAATCTCCGCCCTGGAGGAGCCAAGAGCTTGGGGCTCCACTCCTTAGTGAGCCCCCAGAGAAAAGCAGTCAATCACTCCCGTCTCCCCGGTCTCTGGCCACATTCCGTGCTCACCCAGCTTGTGACCGAGCATTTCTATCTCTGGCACACAACCTCGTGTGGACTCTCCAAACCCAGCAGATTCCTGTGGTGTGCTCCCGTGCCGCTCCTCCCAGGGGAGGAAGGGGAGTCTCCCTAGATCTGCTGCTTGTTGGGTCCCTGCTGAAAGAGCAGTGGCTCAACTGTGCCACAGATCATGGTTTATGGCAACCTCGAGCTGACAGCCCACTCTTTGGCTCCGTCTTTGCAGCTGGCTTCCCCACTCTGATACCTGGGAGCTCTGCCACACTCAGGCACCCCCGGTCTTTCTGTGACCCCGAGGGTCCTGAGACCACACTGTCCCAGTGAGGGTTCCACCCCCACTTAGCCACTGGAGCGACGTCCCTCAGTGGAGCAGACTTCTACAAGTTCCAATTTTGTGCCCCGCTTCTCTATCAGTGGCTGGTAGCCAGTTGACGGAGGCTCCCTCCCTCTGCAACCTATCTTTCCATATATCACCTCGGATTCACTTCTCTGCACCTCCTACCTTCCAGAAAGTGGTCGCTTTTCTGTTCAGAGCGTTGCTGCTATTCTTTTCTTCAATCTCCTGTTGAGTTTTTAAGTGTTCAGAATGGTTTGATCCCTATCTAGCTGAATTCCTGGGACCAGATGAAATTTAGGTCTCCTACTCCTCTACCATCTTGCTCCTCCCATCTTGATTGATTTCTTAATGCTGTGCCAAACTTGCATGATCCTACTTGGTCATAATGTTTTATCTTTTTCATATATTGCCATTTCCTATTTGTTTAGAATTTTTTCATTGATGTTTATGAGGCTCATAGGATCTATAGTTTTCATTTTTGTGTTTTCCTTGTCAAGTTTTGGTATCAAGGTTTTTCTGGCCTCATAAAGTGAATGTGGAATTATTCCCTCTTATTATCTGAAAGGGTTTTAATATTTGTATTTTTTCTTATTTAAATGCTTGGTAGTGGGGTGCCTGGGTGTTGCTGTTGGTTGAGCATCTGACTCTTGATTTCAGCTCAGGTCGTGATCTCAGGGTGTGAGATCAAGCCCCACCTTGGGCTCCGTGCTCAGGGTAGAGTCTGCTTGAGATTCTCTCTCCCTCTCCCTCTGTCCCTCCCACATGTGTTCTCTCTCCAAAATAAATAAATAAATCTTAAAAAAAAATAAATGCTGGTATTCACAAATGAAGCCACTTGAGTCTGGGATTTCCTTTGTGGGAAGATTTCTAATTATAGATTTTAATTCTTTAACAAATATGGGAACATTCACATTTTCTATTTTTACTTTTGATAATTTCAGAAAGTTATCTTCTCAAAAAAAATCTATTGTTCTAAGTTGTCAGATGTATCACCATAAAATTGTTTATAATATCCCCCCTTATCATTCTCCTAATGTCTAAAGGGTCTGTGCAGGTATCACCTAATTTGTCTTTCTTTCTTTTTTCTTGATCAGTCTTCCTGTGGGTTTATTAATTTTGTTAATATGTTAAAAAAAAAAAAAACCAACTTTGGCTTTTATTGATTTTCTCTATTTTTGCCTATTTTTTATTCCACAAATTTTGCTCTTTTATTATTTCCTTCCTTTCTTTTGAGAAAGGAATAAACAAAGGAAGGAAAGAAATGTATTCAATAGTGTTGACTCTTTATAGCTGTCAATAAAAAAGATGAGAGATACAGTCATTAAAATTGGCAAATAGGAGATCCTTTGTGACTTTCAAGATGTTTCACTGTATAAAAGATGCAGAATCAGACACATCTGAGCTCTGGTAATGGAATCTCTAATTGTCTTTTTGACCATCCAATATATGAATCCGACTTCCTTTATTTGAGAGCCCCCTCCATCCCCCAACACACACACACACACACACACACACACACAATCATACAATATTGAAGTGAAGTAAAACCTATCTTCCACTATACATGGAAAATTCCAGAAACTTACTTTCCCAAGAAACCTTATAGCTAGGGGCATAGGCCCATGACCTAGGTTCTGGTAGTCAGAAATACCTCTCATATCAGGAGACCACAAGAAATCTTCCCTGGTGGTAGCAGGAGTTGCAGGAATATTAAGTTCCTGGGGCAGTGATGAAAGTGGTGCTGATGAGGGCATGCAGTGTCCATTTGGCAGTGTTGGCAGTGTCAGCAGTAAAAGCTACAATGATGCCAGAATTGTACTGACCCAACCATCCTCTTCTGGTTGGATGAAAGTCACTCTTAGCTATACCGCCCTGAAATCTATGTCTGTAGACTTGCTTGGCATTCTGTGAACAACCTAACAACATGACCAATTCATTCTCTACTGAAATCAGCCAGACTGAGTTTCTGTTGCTCACAACTAGAAGTCCTGGCTGAAGCTAAGCTCCACAGGTACCAAATGGGTGACTTTGAACTGGTTGTGCAAGATTCTTGAACACCTCTTTCCCAACCATTAAATGAAAGAAATGATACCCACCCTAGTGCAGTTATGATTTTTAATCAAGATAATATATACAAAGCACTTGATACATAGTACTGAATGAAGTTAATTCTATGAAAATAAAAAATTATAAGCCCTTATAAAAGACTGGTTTAGTCTCATTTAAAATCGTAATTGAATCATGTATCATAGATCACAGTGGTTAATAAGAAATTTGGGGGTGGAGATAAGCAGTGTAGCCTTTACCAATATTTTAAGAATAAAGAAAGGCAAGCATAAGATCCTAACTCAAGAGGCAGGGTTGAGATAAGCTTTTTTGTCTTTTAAGGAGTCTGAAGATCTGAGCTTGTTTGTAAGATAACAAGCAGGAATTAATAAAGAAAGCAATTTGGAAAGAAAAAGACTGTTGACAAAAGTTCTTTAAAGATATCAAGGTTCTGGATTAGACTCATCTTTGGTTGTAAAAATAAAAAAGATAGAGAATTTTACACACCAGTTACTATAAGACACAAAAATAAGAAGTATTATCCAGGTGGGGGGAAGTTCCTGTTTAAGTTAAATCCATACATACTCTGTATCTTGTCATCATAAAATTGAATTGTTTATTGAAAAAGGCAAGAAGCTCTCCTGTGATTTTCTGCTTTTAACTACAAAAGTTTTATAGTTATCTCCCATGGAATGTAAACCTTGACTACAAAGCTATGATAACTCAAATCTTCCTTTACATAATTGTGCTAAAAATTATATTTGGACACTTAATGTTTAAAGTGATTTTTGCTAGAATATGTTTGTTGTAGTAAACAGAGTTTTACTCTCCTAAATTATAACATACACATCAATTTTGTGTTGATGGTGACCAACTCTATGAAGTCATTAACTGCATTCTCTAACTCATTACTATCTACATGGCAGACCCTCTTGTCTTGCTTTTCTCCTCAAAAACTTGTCTTTAAAATAAAATTCGTGATTCTAATAGATTTGCTTCTAAACACAACATGAAGCTTCTTTCCCTGTTTTCTTTCCTTCCTCCATTCCAGACAGCAGTTTTGGTAGATCAATGGGGATGACAGCCAGACTGAAAGGGATTAGGAGAAAGCAGTGAGGAAATGGAGTCAGGCAATTAGACTCACTTTAAACTGCCGGAGGTAACTGATAGGGCAGGGAGATAAGATGCTAACTCAAGAGAGGAGAGGGTTAAGATAAAAACATTTTCTTACATGCGAAAGCCTGCATTTGTTTGCAAGGCAAGGAAGGAGCAGGAGCCCATGAAGGACTAACTGAAAACTCAAGAAAGGAAATATGATTAATGAAACAAAATCTTGGAAAAATGAGGAAAATACAGGATCGAGGACACATAGTGTGAGACTAGTGTTTGAAAGAGGGAAGGATAGATATTTCTTTGAGGAAAAAAAAGAGAAGGAGCAGATGACAGAAATTTTAGGACAGACACGAAAGCTCATGTTAAGATACGTTTAATATATTGAGATAGAAAGGGCAGTGAAGTTAGTTTGAGGGCTGGAGGAAAATGAGAGTTTGTGGAAATTTTTCAGAGGAGGATTCTATGGAGAAGGAATGAGTTGAATAAAATAATTATTGAACAGCAGCAAAGACACAAATGAAACGTCAGTGGGTAGCAATTAGCAGAGTTCCTTAAAGTTTTGTAGCCACATGAGGGTGTAGAGAATCTCTAACAGCAGTTGAAATATTAGGGACGCTGATCTTCTTGTGAAGCTACATGGCTTTTGAAAAGACCCAAGAATAAAAAAGAGCCACAAAAATAAAAATAACAGAGCTGGAAGGGACACCTAGGAGATAGTGGGGCCCACATGTTGACCTCCATGCAGAGCGATGGTTGGACGACCCACTGATAGTACTTGACGATAAGACAATGTCCCTTAAAAACTTGAAAATGAAGTGTCCCTAACATTTAAATTTTGAAATCACAACACACAACAGATCAGAACAGAAATATGCGCTGCCATCTTAATGATCAGAGTGGATCCCAGGCCCACTAGTGTGATCTGATTAAATACATATTTAAGGAAAGTTATCAACCAGCCTGAGAAACAAAAAGAGAGCACTCTCCCAGGGAAAAGGGTAACTAACATAACACACCTCTGAAAGCTCGATCACTGGGTAAGCTGATCATGGGTTTCTAAATCTTCAAGTCTGAAGCTAGATGGAATTCACCAATGTAAGGCCTTCGAGTCTTCATGGGTGACAATGGGCTCATCTTCCCCTGGGGAAAACTCATGTCTACATAGCTTTTTCCATTTTGAAACACAAATTGGTATATAACAGATTGGACAGGGCTTGGTGTGTTTTAGCCTTACCTGCCATGTGAATATTCTTTGCAGGTCCTCCAGATGGCCCTGGATGGTAGAGTCCCTTACTGCAAAGGAAAAGTACCCTGTGGTTGGCAGGGCAATTATGCTGCCAAAATTAGGTCAATAGCATTGTGTGCGGCCTTTGAAGAGCTTATAGTCAGCAGTTTTGTGTTCCTCGCTCTTTTTTTTTTCTTTTTTGGTAAAACTCCAGGCTAATGACTCTAGATTGGGCATCTCTATCTCCACAAGAGTCCAGTTAGCATTTTGCAGGTAATATAGAAAAGAGGAGCCATTCCTTCAAAAAGCCCAAAGGAGCTGTGCTCCTTGAAAGATCTCCCAACCACAAGATATAAATTTCTCTCCAGGATCTGGGAGGTCTTGTTTACTTAAAAAAAAAAAAAGTTTGCCAGGTAGATGGAATGCCTTGAGGAAGGGGTTCAGTTTTTAATCTTGAGTGCTGCTATCTTTGAAATCTTTAATATCAGGAAAGCATGACAGCTTTCTCCAAGTCCTTTGCCCTGCTAAAAGATAAACAGTGTGGTTTGCATTTTTCAAAAATGTGCATCCATCTGGATGTCCTCTCATTTTTCTCCACCTCCAACTTTCACACTGGAGTTTTTATGTGTATTGTTGGGTCAGGTATGGGAAGGAAGGAGATGGAGGGATAATATTTTTTAAGATGAAAACTATAATTGATCTATCTGAGGTTTTCCTCTAGCTATGTAACAAGAAAAGGGATAAATGAGTACACTAATGGAAATATTTGGGTTGTAGGTAGCCAAAGACAAGGTTGGCTGGGATGACCCAGGCAAGGAGAAGGAATTAGACAGGAGTGTGTGAGGCACATCTGGAGCTATGATGCATGAAAATGTGGAGACTGAGAGACCCACTGTTCTCAAGAGAGAGTCAATAGAAATTAGACTTCAGAGAAATAAGAAGAATGCCTGGACCAAAGGACATCTCCACTTGGGGAGATATGGAGTAGTGAGAGAGACAGACAAAATGCCAGGCCAGAAATGTCCCTGGGCTGAGCTTTGAAGAAATGGTAAAACCAATAATAAACATGGGATCCAGTGCGAAGTCTGCAGGGGCTCTTCTGTGTAAAGAAAGCCTGATTTTCTTAAGATCTATGTGATCAAAGATATTGTATTAGTAACAAAATAACTCTTTGATAAAATAAAACATAACAAAATATGGCAATTTCATTAATCAAAACAATAAGGATGAATTTTAAATTTTAAAACAAATTTAGAAAGGTTTTTGTTATCACTGGAGATTGGACTCAAGGACGAGAGCAGGGCAGGGGTATTGGGTAGGGTTTGTGGTAGATGACAGAGTTTACAGTACCTCCCTCTACCCTGCTATTTCTGAATCTTTAGAAAATCTTTGGAATCTTTCTGACTCCCCCATGAAAGCTCATATCCTAACCCAAGTAGTGCTGTTATCCAGGAGAGTGAGGATACTTGCAGGAAGCACTCCAGCCCATGCCAGGTTAGGAGCCAGACTCTACTCCAGCATTTACCAACAAAATGTCTTGTCGATGACCACATTAGATACTCACTTGGGCCTCTCAAGTTCAGAGATCTATTAATTTTAATAACGCTCAGTGTTCCATGAGTGCAGCATAATGGTTACAAACTAGACTGTCTATAACTGGACTCTGGTTCCTACACTGAGTCACTTAAAATAACTGACACACAGAAGACATGAACAGACATTTTTCCAAAGAAGACATCCAAATGGCCAACAGACAAATGAAAAAGAGCTCAATATCGCTCAGCATCAGGGAAATCCAAATCAAAACCTCAATGAGATACCACCTCACACCAGTCAGAATGGCTAAAATTAACAAGTCAGGAAACGACAGATGTTGGCGGGGATGCGGAGAAAGGGGAACCCTCCTACACTGTTGGTGGGAATGCAAGCTGGTGCAGCCACTCTGGAAAACTGTATGGAGGTTCCTCAAAAAGTTGAAAATAGAGCTACCATATGATCCAGCAATTGCACTACTGGGTATTTACCCCAAAGATACAAAAGTAGGGATCCGAAGGGGTACGTGCACCCCGATGTTTATAGCAGCAATGTCCACAATAGCCAAACTATGGAAAGAGCCAAGATGTCCACCGACAGATGAATGGATAAAGAAGATGTGGTATATATATACAATGGAATATTATGCAGCCATCAAAAGGAATGAGATCTTGCCATTTGCAACGACGTGGATGGAACTGGAGGGTATTATGTTGAGTGAAATAAGTCAAACAGAGAAAGACATGTATCATATGACCTCACTGATATGAGGAATTCTTAATTGCAGGAAACAAACTGAGGGTTGCTGGAGTGGGGGGTGGGGTGGGAGGATGGGTTAGCCTGGTGGTGGGTATTGAGGAGGGCACATTCTGCATGGAGCACTGGGTGTTATGCACAAACAATGAATCATGGAACACTTCATCTAAAACTAATGATGTAATGTATGGGGATTAACAGAAGAATAAAAAAAATAAAATAAAATAACTGACACACAATAGCTTAAATGGTACAGAAGTCAGAAGGTGCAGGAGTTCCGGGAAAGTTTCTGCAACTGAATGATATGGTTGGGAACCTAAACTCTGTTCAGCTCTCCATTCTTTCCAATGTGTTAGATTGCTGTTCCCAGGTTGGCTAGGGGCTGGATGGTCTAGAATGGCCTCAGTAGGGTGACTCAGCTCAGTCCCATTACCCTCTCATCCTCCAGTAGACTAGCCCAGGCTTGTTCCCAAGGTGGAAGCAGGGGCTCAAAAAAGAAAGCAGAAGCATGCAAGTCCTCTTGAGAAGGAGGTACCACATGTAGTCATTTCTACCATATCTATTGGCCAAAGAGAGTCATAAGGCCAGTCCCAATTCAAGGGGAAGAGAAACAGCCCCTCTACAGGTAAAGCAACAGACACATTATAAGGGATGTGGATAAAAGTGAGGAAGAACTGGGGCCATTTCTGTAGTCAATCTATCACTTGCAATCAATAAAGCTTGCTTGTAGGCACTTGGTAGATATATGACAATGGACAAGTTATTTAACCTCTGAGCCTTGATTTCCCCATTTGCAAAATGGGGATGATAATAAAATCGAACTGAGAAGTTTGTTATGAGGATTATATACGTATCGTCTGTGTCAAGGAGATTACAAGAATGTCTCATTTGTTAAGTTACCAGGTACCAACCAATCCTAGTCCTCATGATTATTACCTAACTGTTCATAGCAGCCCTAGTCTTAACTATTTTATGGATAGAATCATAACTCACTAGGAATTCTGATGCTCAGGACAAAGAATGTGAATGTCACCCTCATGTTTCCTCAAATTCACTTAGCAATTTGTGCTACTGTTCACAGATTTGTCTTAGTGACACTTGTGCTGTGCTCTAATTTAACTAACTCTTCTTGCTAACTAGGATCTAACTCAGTGGTTACTATTCACTGAAAAAAGACTCCTATACCGTCAACATATGAATATCACCAATATTTAAATCATAAACTCTATTTTGAAGTAATTATTTAACATTTTTTGTACTCTGTAAATTTGGAGTTACCCAGGGGTCAGGCCTAGTTAAGTCTGGCCCAAGTTGCTACACTGCCTTCAGGGTGTGCTAAACGGAGGGGGTAGGGAGAAAAGTGGGGAGAACATGTGCTGGGGCACAGCTCTGCCTGCAGGGCTTCTTCCCCAAGGCAGGGGCCCTAAGCAGAGGGCTGGGTTGAGCTTAGGCCAGTGTGGCTATCCAGTAAGCTCTCTGTTCTTCTGGGGCCAGATAAATGAAAAAGTAGATTAATCCAGCATCCAAGTGTGAAACAAACTCATTTGACCTTGACCCATGGTAAGAATACATTGCCTTTGCAGTTTACAGAACTCCGTACTCACATACAAATACACACTCACATACATATGTACATATACATATAATTAGCCATACAACACACGAGTATATATACATATATGAAATGGAAACAAAACATTTCTGAAATAATACTTTTTGTATATGTAATGTCCTCTGGTATTTCTCCTTCTATTGTATTCTTTTTTATTTGTATTTTCATTTTTTGAAATATTGCTCATGACCAATTAAATTGGTTGGGAAATATTATTTGAACAACTATTTTGAAAACCACCGATTTATGTGGCATAGTGTAAGAAGCACTGAGCAAAACCTCTCTTTTCCAGAAGTTTTCTCTATTTAAAGACTTACCAAGGGGGGCGCCTGGGTGGCTCAGTCGTTGAGTGTCTGCCTTCGGCTCAGGTCATGATCCCAGAGTCATGGGATCGAGCCCCGCATCGGGCTCCCTGCTCGGCAGGAAGCCTGCTTCTCCCTCTCCCACTCCCCTGCTTGTGTTCCTTCTCTCGCTTTGTCTCTGTCAAATAAATAAATAAAATCTTTAAAAAAAAAAAAAGACTTACGAAGGGGGCAGTGTCAGAAGCTTCTGTGGCTGAAGCAATATTACACAGTGGTTAAGAGCAAGGAATCTGTAGGGGAAATGCTTGGTTTCAAAATCTGGCTGGGCCACTCATTAACAATGTGACCCTAGCAGAGTTACTTAATCCCTGTAGCTTTGGTTTTTGTCCTGAAAACAAGAGGGATGACATTACCCCTTCATCACTCTTGTGAAGATGAAATGAAGTCACTTGGCATAGCAGCTACCACAGAGTAAATTAGATAAATGATATCTATTACTACTCCCTCAGAAGGTGGTGGTGTCAATCTTTAACCCTCTGGTGAAGCTACTTGGTCCAATTTTTTTCTAGTGAAGAACCCTCTGGCAGGGTTGTGCATGATGAGATACAATACAAGTCTTGGTACAGAAAGGTTAGCACATCAGGGCAGCCCTAGGTGCCTGACACTGAGGCAGGGATGGAGGTGGTGGGAGAGGAAAAATTCTACCAACCAGGAGAGGGAGTGAGGAAAGAAGTGGGTAGACACTGGCAGCTCTTAGACGGATGTGCCTAGGTCTTTGATCTTGTGGGTGACTGAAAACGCTTCCTGTAGGTCTGCATGAAGTAGATGTGCAAGTGTGGCTCTATAGTATATGTGATTGAACTTTGAACAAACACATTAGAACCCAGGCTGATGTTTGTGCAAATGAGAAAGAGTGACCTTTCTGGGAAATGCCACCCTGCCCAAGGCACGCAGCCTAATAAGCAAACTGGGGGTGAGGTCTCAGCCTCCTCTACCAGCAGCCCTTGTACAGTGCACAGACTGCTCAGCATCCTCAGTGGCCCTGGTGGAACTCTACTAATTCCAAGTTATCCTTGTTCAGGATGCCTCTTCCAGGACTGCCTTCAAACTCTGGAGAACTTTCCTTTACTATTCCCAACAGTACCAGGTCTTCAACTATTCAAGCTATATTTAATTTGGGAAACAGATTTTGATCCCAGAGATGGCAGCAATGAAAATGTGCCATTCAGATCTGCTGCTGCTGGGAGCATAACTGACTGATGGCCCCAGCTGCTGCCCTTGAGATCTACCATGCTTCCGCCTTGCAACTTCCAGACTAAGCATGGTGGGAAATAAAGGCAGGCCCATTTCAGAAAGACGTGGGACTCAAGACTTCCCCTTCAGTCTGGCTGAACATTTCTTATAACTTGGCTGCAGTCTGATATTCCTCCCACTCAGGCCTTCTTCCTTCCCTCTCTCCTTCCACAGGTCTCACACCTGCAACACAGTCTAAAGGCTCTTCCTGCCTTTCCTGCATCCTCCTTTTCCTTGCACATCTAATACATTCTTGGTATCTGATTCTCAGCAGATCCAGACTATACTCCCAGGTGCCATGAAAGGGGGGGGGGGTGTCAATCTGTTTAATACATATTTAGGGCAAATGCTAGAAGTGGCTATAAAATAAGATGAATTTTCTTGTGTAACCGATAAAAAGGGCTCACTGAATCTGGTTAACTACTGAATGAAATAAAATAATGCCATCCTCTATAGTTTGGCCTAAATGTGTACTTGTTCAGGGGCCTAGGGTAGATCTCCAAGGTATTCTTGGGAATGACCAATGAGATTACTCATATGTGCCTGTCTTGTTCTCATTCTGCTCTGGCTCCCACTTCTTCACACCTGCTGCAAAGCCACTGGGAAAAGTCCCATGACTGTCAGCACCCATCCTGAGAACACCAAGACCCAGCTGTGCTCTACATGCTCCAAATCTTCCATTCCTCTTGAACTTGAACAGGCGTGAGCCATATAAAGAGACCATGGGAGAAGATGGGGAAGGGTGGTTTCCTCTCCAACTCCATGCCAAAGTTTTTACTTGACTTACCTGTACACATCTCTTGTGGCTAAAGAAGGGAAGTTTCAACAGATTCTCCTACTCATTCCTTTTATTCACAAGGAGCTCAAAATCAGCCCAGCTAAAATTCTCTGTTTCCATCCCTATCCAGATTCTTTTGGCCCTCTCTAGGTAACAAACAACAAAACTGAACATGTGATGAAAATGAAATGATGTATTAACTCTATTTTCTCATTTTCTATATTACTGATGTTTGGGCATCTGGCATCATAGGAGTCTTGCCTATCCTGGAGAAACTGCCCCTCCCAAAACTTGAGAATTCCCAAAGATAGCAAATAACTCCCCTGAGAACATGTCTTTCACGTAGTATCTCCAAATTCTGGTCTCTAAAATGAAGACAATTGGTACAGAATTAAATCAATTGGGAAGGTGTACATGAGATATTCTGTAAACAAAAGAGGGCTATTCAAATATAACCAACCAACCAATCCAGAGCCCATACCTACCAACTAACTCCTTTACTGAGCTCTTGCAGGTTAAGCCACTATCCCCCTGCCTTTATCACTATAGGGCCTGCTACCTGGCAACTAGGGACAATCCCTACATGCCAGAGCCTGCCGAAATTCTTCAAACTAGCCAATCATAAACCTGCCTAGCCTGCTTACCCAGCCTTACCCATTTCTTTCCACAAAAAGACACACAATAAAGGCTCTTGCCCATGCTTTACCTTCATTCCTTCTGTCTTCTGAATGACCCTGGCTGGTACTTCCCCATGTGGTCCCATAAGGCATGGCATGCCCCTTCCTCTTGGAATTGTGAGTGACAAACGATCTTTCCAGCAGCCATCATCTCCTGATCTGTTGGCCTCACCATATCTAATAATAAAACCTACATTTTTTTTTTTACAAAGGAGGGATATTGGGGAAGTTTTAATATGAGGGCATCTATATTAGTAACAGCCAACCTCCAACTTTTTGTTATCTTTGAATAGCCTTCTTATGTTTACAAAATACCTCTTGTACACCTTCCCAATTGTCTTAATTCTATCAGCAATCTATCATCTTCATTTTGGAGATAAAATTTGGAGATATTTGACCAATAGCAACATTACTGAAAGAAATGTATACTTTCTATAAGACTGTGTGTGAGGCACTAGGACAGAATGCAGAGCAGAGGCTGTGGTCTTGGTTTTTAAAAAGTCTCAAAACACATACCAATAAAAACAGTCACAGCCTGCAATACTTGCTGAACACATCCTATGTGCCAGGCACTAATATAGGTTATTTTCATATATTAACTCATTTAATCCTCATGTCAATGCCAAGGTTGACACCCAAGGTGACTACTATTATTTTCCCTCTTTTACAGACAATCTGCAATTAACAGGCTGAAAATTTATTTCTGTCATACAGTGTACATACTTATATGTATATATATATGTATTATACTGTGTATATACAGTATAAGAGTGGCAAATAACTTTAGAGACCAACCCTCCCCATTTTACAGATGAGCTAAATATGTTTATGTGTTCTACTCCACATGGAAGTTTTGTTATTTTGGAGCACACTCCCCAGATAAGGTGTATGTACCCTGATTTTGCCAATAATGAGTCCCGATTCCTGTGACCTCGAGCCCAGCTATGACATATGGGGGAACTGACACCCACTATAATAAGCTCAGATCCTATAATCCATCACACATATTCTGAAAGCACTAAAGGGAAACATATTAAAATAACCAAACATACCTAGTATATGTCACAAGGCTTGCCTAAATATTTCCCATTTATGCTATTTTGAGAATTGGCTTCTAGCCCAGTTCTGACAACAGTGTTCAAGATTAAGTGGAAGGCCATCTGAGCATGGTAATTGAAAATACAATTTTCCCCCCAAAGGGTTATTAATTATGAGTTTACTTTCTTGTGTGTGTGAGATCCCATTTGAGTATTTATGAAATATGGATTCTGCAATTGTCTCACTTACTGGAAAATAATATGTGTCCTATTAGGTTTCTAGAGGACAATGGCATGTCAACTTTAATCAGCCTTCCTTCAGAAGATTCTGCAGAAGTTAGGCACAGGAGCCCCTCCTTAAACTACCTCCCATAGCAACCGCCTCACTCTTGGCAAAGGCACACTTTGCTCTACTCAATCCTGGTGACGTCAGTCACATTAATAAGCTAAAGGTCCTAGACAACGGCAGTCACCACAGAGCCAACTCAAAGCCAGCTTGAGGGGCAGCAGGAGCTCAGGTCCTGGACACAGTCCCACCGTGTTTTTAGATTAAAGCCCTTGGCAGCATAACTCCATCTTTAGGCATAGCCCATCTTGGGATCAAATCCATTGGCCAATGACAACCTGATGCATTCATAGGGCTGGTCTGTCCTGAGTAAGACAGTAATGAAATTTCAATGACTTGGATGAGCCCTGTCTTCCCTCCCACCCCTCCATGGTTCTGTACCATGTCTAAAACCTAAAGGAAAGGAGAATACTTAGGATATGATATTTTCCAAGACCGAACAGCTGGCTTAGATCTATCAAATTGCAGCTTTAAATTAATACACTCTATACTTTCCCTATAAATCAAGGAAAACAACAATGTACCAAATAACTGGAAAGAAGGTTTTTGAGTACTTTTAAATTGTGCCCAAAGATTTCTAATTCTAATTTTGAAAAAGGAAAGGATCAGGGCACCTGGGTGGCTCAGTCGTTAAGCGTCTGCCTTCGGCTCGGGTCATGATCCCAGGGTCCTGGGATCAAGCCCCGCATCGGGCTCCCTCCTCGGCGGGAAGCCTGCTTTCTCCCTCTCCCACTCCCCCTGCTTATGTTCCCTCTCTTGCTGTGTCTCTCTCTGTCAAATAAATGAATAAAATCTTTAAAAAAAAGAAAAAGAAAAAGAAAAAGGAAAGGATCTTGGTCGAAAGTCACTGAGTGTGTACGCCAAGCAAATTCATTAGATTCCTTGGCATAATATTTGTGCTTTGGATTCTCCCAATGAAAATTATTAACTCTACTGCATCAAATAAAGTTATAACTTTGACTTCAGTCTTTAGCCATTCCATCACCCCTTCAGAAGCATTATATCATTTATTGTCATAATTCAGTGTGCTTTCGTGACCATGGGCTAAGTAACTAATCCAACTAGCTGTTCCTCTAGGTGTTCACTTCAATACTTTATCCATTTATTGGTTAGGCCAGAAACATTATAATACGTCTGTGACCAACATTATAATTGGTCAGCCCTCTACCTCCAGCCCAAACTTTGATCTGAATCCATAAGTTTAGGGGCTTGAAAATGAGGAAAATTCCAAGTAGGCCCAGAAAATATCATTTATTAAGTTCTTCAAAAGCTGTGTGTATCTAAAGGAGATCATCACAAGAACTGCTTTGCAGAAAACTGCTTGGCAGAATGGATCAATCAGCATGTCAACAATTCTTTACTGAAGCCCAACTGCATTCTCAGCACTAAGGTCCACACTAACTGAGAACAACATTGGAAAACAGGGAGTCAGTCACTCTTCATTGTAAACTTTTTTCCATTTTGCTTTGCTTTGTTTTTTAAATTATACAGACATGGCCAGAATTTGAACCTGCTTTGCCTGGCTCAAACCATGAATACTAACTGACTTAATTGGGAAGATATGCCAGATCCCAGATCTTTGTTGTCTATCTGCTTCTACTCCAAGAAAAGGCTGTGCTTCCTTACAGTGAGTGGCCCAACACAATGTGGCAATGACTTTCCTGCATTTTCTGGCATGGAAAACAGTATATATGGAAAATGTGTGTGTGTGTGTGTGTATGGGGTGTGTGTATGTGTCTATAATGGGTTTTTTCTCAAGTGATTTTTCTATCTTTGAGGTTTCAGGATAAAGGAGAATTAACCATTCCAGCTCTATTGATTTGCTAGGTTCTAGGATTCCTCTACCAATTGGGGCTTCAAGGTCTATCTCCAAAAAACTTTTTGTTGTTGTTGTTATTCTGCCAATGGGTTCAAAG
The DNA here is from genome assembly GCF_011800145.1 of Mirounga leonina. Taxonomy (NCBI): domain Eukaryota; kingdom Metazoa; phylum Chordata; class Mammalia; order Carnivora; family Phocidae; genus Mirounga; species Mirounga leonina. The sequence goes on along the minus strand of NW_023270871.1, from coordinate 3,510,981 downwards.
CAATAAAACTGAATAGGAACATGTCCTTGAAACAGGAATTTGCTCTTTTACTCTTAATTCTACAGTTGTTGAGGATAAGGGTGTGGTGAATGGACACTAAAGAAAGTTTGGCCTAAAAATGAGAAGACAGAGAGAAGGAAATATAATACTGATCTGGAAGTGGATTTAGATGAGGATTAGCAGCTGCCCTCTCTCCTTTGATAAAAGGGCTTAACTAACAGCAAGAGGAATTGAGGATATATCTTAGGAAAAACTTCCTGACTCATAAGTCTTGGCAATGTCTTACCAAAAAGGATTACCCAGTGTACCTCTGAATCTTTTTTTTTTTAATGTGATGTTGTTTCTGTAAATATGATGTTTTGCTGTTATTCAAAGTTTTAGACTTTTATATTTTTCTTCATTACTGAAGTAATGCACGTTTATTATAGAAAAAAAAGTGGAAACTACTGATAAGCCATGAGAAAAAATGATCTGGAATTCCACCACTCAGAGATAAACACTGTTATCATTCTAAGACATGTCTTTTTGGACATTTTTCTCAGGAAATTGGTTAAGAAAATACTGGTACAGTTATAACATGCAAATACTAAGAATGATACACACATGACCCACCCATCTTGGGCCCCGGCCTCCATGTTTATCCAAAATATGCTCTTTGGTTTCATCGCTGGCCTTGGCCTTGGCAAGTGAAAGAGGTGAATGGCAACTTCATCACCATCTGGCATCCTTGAACTCATGCATGTTCAGTAATGTAACGGTGGAACAGATTATCATCACATCTAGTTGGCAATAATGTCAGTAACTTGAAGAAGACATTTACCAGATTTCAATTTGATAACTGAATAATCACCTAAAAATATACATAAGCATTTTAGGGGGGAGGAGAAAGATGGCGGAGAAGAGACCTAAATTTCATCTGGTCCCAGGAATTCAGTTAGATAGGGATCAAACCATTCCAAAGACCTACGAACTCAACAGGAGATTGAAGAAAAGAATAGCACCAACTCTCTGAACAGAAAAGCGACCACTTTCTGGAAGGTCTCTTCTGATTTATTTAGTGTATATTTTTCTGAGGTCGTTGTTACCCTCTTATCATTTTGTTCTCTCATTCATCCATTCTCTTCTGGACAAAATGACAAGACGGAAAAAACCACCTCAACAAAAAGAACAAGAGGCAATACTGACTGCCAGGGAAATAATCGATATGGAGATTAGTAAGATGTCAGAACTATAGTTTAGAATGATGATTTTAAAGATACTAGCTGGGCTTGAAAAAAGCATGGAAGATATTAGAGAAGCCCTTTCCGGAGAAATAAAAGAATTAAAATCTAACCAAGTCGAAATCAAAAAGGCTATTAATGAGGTGCAATCAAAAATGGAGGCTCTAACTGCTAGGATAAATGAGGCAGAAGAGAGAATTAGTGATAGAGAAGACCAAATGATAGAAAATAAAAAGCTAAGAAAAAGAGAGATAAACAACTACTGGATCATGAGGGCAGAATTTGAGACATAAGTGATACCATAATATGAAACAATATTAGAATAATTGGGATCCCAGAAGAAGAAAGAGAGAGAGGGGCAGAAGGTATATTGGAGCAAATTATAGCAGAGAACTTCCCTAGTTTGGGGAAGGAAACAGGCATCAAAATCCAGGAGGCACAGAGAATCCCCCTCAAAATCAATAAAAATAGGTCAACACCCCGACATCTAATAGTAAAACTTACGAGTCTCAGAGACAAAGAGAAAATCCTAAAAGCAGCTTGGGACAAGAGGTCTGTAAACTACAATGGTAGAAACATTAGATTGGCAACAGACCTATCCACAGAGACCTGGCAGGCCAGAAAGGACTGGCATGATATATTCAGAGCACTAAATGAGAAAAATATGCAGCCAAGAATACTATATCCAGCTAGGCTGTCATTGAAAATAGAAGGAGAGATAAAAAGCTTCCAGGACAAACAAAAACTAAGGGAATTTGCAAACACAAACCAGCCCTACAAGAAATCTTGAAAGGGGTCCTCTAATCAAAGAGAGAGCCTAAAAATAACATAGACCAGAAAGGAACACAGACAATATACAGTTACAATAAACTTACAGGCAATACAATGGCACTAAATTCATATCTTTCAAAAGTTACTCTGAATATAAATGGGCTAAATGCCCCAATCAAAAGACACAGCATATCAGATTGGATAAAAAAACAAGACCCATCGATATGCTGTCTGCAAGAAACTCATTTTAGACCCAAAGACACCCTCAGATTTAAAGTGAGGGGGTGGAAAACCATTTACCATGCTAATGGACACCAAAAGAAAGCTGGGGTGGCAAATCCTTCTATCAGACAAATTAGATTTTAACCAAAGACTATAATAAGAGATGAGGAAGGATACTACATCATACTTAAAGGATCTATCCAACAAGAAGATCTAACAATTGTAAATATCTATGCCCCTAACATGGGAGCAGCCAATTATATAAGCCAATTAATAACAAAAGCAAAGAAACACATTGACAACAATACAATAATAGTAGGGGACTTTAACACCCCCCTCACTGAAATGGACAGATCGTCTAAGCAAAAGATCAACAAGGAAATAAAGACTTTAAATGACACACTGGACCAAATGGCCTTCACAGACATATTCAGAACATTCCATCCCAAACCAACGGAATACACATTCTTCTCTAGTGCCCATGGAACATTCTCCAGAATAGATCACATCCTAGGTCACAAATCAGGTCTCAACCAGTACCAAAAGACTGGGATCATTCCCTGCATATTTTCAGACCACAATGCTTTGAAACTAGAACTCAATCACAAGAGGAAAGTCAGAAAGAACTCAAATACATGGAGGCTAAAGAACATCCTACTAAAGAATGAATGGGTCAACCAGGAAATTAAAGAAGAATTTAAAAAATTCATGGAAACAAATAAAAATGAAAACACAACTGTTCAAAATCTTTGGGATGTAGCAAAGGCAGTCCTAAGAGGAAAGTATTTAGCAATACAAGCCTTTCTCAAGAAACAAGAAAGGTCTCAAATATACAACCTAACCCTACACCTAAAGGAGCTGGAGAAAGAACAGCAAATAAAGCCTAAACCCAGCAGGAGAAGAAAAATAGTAAAGATCAGAGCAGAAATCAATGAAATAGAAACCAAAAGAACAGTAGAACAGATCAACGAAACTAGGAGCTGGTTCTTTGAAAGAATGAACAAGATTGATAAACCCCTGGCCAGACCTATCAAAAAGAAAAGAGAAATGACCCAAATCAACAAAATCATGAATGAAAGAGGAGAGATCACAACCAACACCAAGGAAATACAAACAACTATAAGAACATATTATGAGGAACTATATGCCAGCAAATTAGATAATCTGGAAGAAATGGATGCATTCCTAGAGATGTATCCACTACCAAAACTGAACCAGGAAGAAATAGAAAACCTAAACAGACCTATAATCACTAAGGAAATTGAAGCAGTCATTGAAAATCTCTCAACAAACAAAAGCCCAGGGCCAGATGGCTTCCCAGGGGAATTCTACCAAACATTTAAAGAAGATTAATACCTATTCTTCTGAAACTGTTCCAAAAAATAGAAATGGAAGGAAAACTTCCAAACTCGTTTATGAGGCCACCATTACCTTGATCCCAAAACCAGACAAAGACCCCAACAAAAAGGAGAATTACAGACCAATATCCCTGATGAACATGGAGGCAAAAATTTTCACCAAAATACTAGCCAATAGGATCCAACAGTACATTAAAAGGATTATTCACCACGACCAAGTGGGATTTATCCCTGGGCTGCAAGGTTGGTTCAACATCTGCAAATCAATCAATGTGGTACAATACATTAATAAAAGAAAGAACAAGAACCATATTATCCTCTCAATAGATGCAGAAAAAGCATTTGACAAAGTACAGCATCCTTTCTTGATCAAAACTCTTCAGAGTATAGGGATAGAGGGTACATACCTCAAGATGATAAAAGCCATCTATGAAAAACCCACAGTGACTATCATTCTCAATGGGGAAAAACTGAGAACTTTCCCCCTAAGGTCAGGAACATGGCAGGGATGTCCACTATCACCACTGCTATTCAACATAGTATTAGAAGTCCTAGCCACAGCAATCAGACAACAAAAAGAAATAAAAGGCATCCAAATTGGCAAAGAAGAAGTCAAACTCTCACTCTTTGCAGATGATATGATACTTTATGTGGAAAACCCCAAAGACTCCACCCCAAAACTGCTAGAACTCATACAGGAATTCAGTAAAGTGGCAGGATATAAAATCAATGCCCAGAAAGCAGTGCCATTCCTATACACCAACAACAAGACAGAAGAAAGAGAAATTAAGGGGTCGATCCCATTTACAATTACACCCAAAACCATAAGACACCTAGGAATAAATCTAACCAAAGAGGCAAAGGATCTGTACTCAGAAAACTATAAAATACTCATGAAAGAAATTGAGGAAGACACAAAGAAATGGAAAAACGTTCCATGCTCATGGATTGGAAGAACAAATATTGTGAAGATGTTAATGCTACCTAGAGCAATCTACACATTCAATGCAATCCCTATAATTTTGAATGAAAGAGGAGAGATCACAACCAACACCAAGGAAATACATATTATATATGCAACTTTTTTCAAAGAAATGGAACAAATAATCCTAAAATTTGTATGGAACCAGAAAAGACCCGAATAGCCAGAGGAATGTTGAAAAAGAAAAGCAAAGCTGGTGGCATCACAATTCCGGACTTCAAGCTGTATTACAAAGCTGTCATCAGCAAGACAGTATGGTACTGGCACAAAAACAGACACATAGATCAATGGAACAGAATAGAGAGCCCAGAAATGGACCCTCAACTCTATGGTCAACTAATTTTTGACAAAGCAGGAAAGAATGTCCAATGGAAAAAAGACAGTCTCTTCAACAATTGGTGTTGGGAAAATGGACAGCCACATGCAGAAGAATGAAACTGGACCATTTCCTTACACCACACACAAAAATAGATCAAAATGGTTGAAAGACCTCAATGTGAGACAGGAGTCCATCAAAATCCTAAAGGAGAACACAGGCAGCAACCTCTTCGACCTCAGCCGCAGCAACTTCTTCCTAGAAACATCGCCAAAGGCAAGGGAAGCAAAGGCAAAAAATGAACTATTGGGACTTCATCAAGATAAAAAGCTTTTGCACAGCAAAGGAAACAGTCAACAAAACCAAAAGACAACCGACAGTATGGGAGAAGATATTTGCAAATGACATGTCAGATCAAGGGCTAGTATCCAAAATCTATAAAGAATTTATCAAACTCAACACCCTAAGAACAAATGATCCAATCAAGAAATGGGCAGAAGACATGAACAGACATTTCTGCAAAGAAGACATCCAAATGGCCAACAGACAAATGAAAAAGTGCTCAACATCGCTCGGCATCAGGGAAATCCAAATCAAAACCTCAATGAGATACCCCCTCACACCAGTCAGAATGGCTAAAATTAACAAGTCAGGAAACGACAGATGTTGGCGGGGATGCGGAGAAAGGGGAACCCTCCTACACTGTTGCTGGGAATGCAGGCTGGTGCAACCACTCTGGAAAACTGTATGGAGGTTCCTCAAAAAGTTGAAAATAGAGGTACCCTACGACCCAGCAATTGCATTACTGGGTATTTACCCCAAAGATACAAATGTAGTGATCCGAAGGGGTATGTGCACCCCGATGTTTATAGCAGCAATGCCCACAATAGCCAAACTATGGAAAGAGCCAAGATGTCCATCAACAGATGAATGGATAAAGAAGATGTGGTATATATATACAATGGAATATTACGCAGCCATCAAAAGGAATGAAATCTTGACATTTGCAATGACGTGGATAGAACTGGAGGGTATTATGCTGAGCAAAATAAGTCAATCAGAGAAAGACACGTATCATATGACCTCACTGATATGAGGAATTCTTTTTTTTTTTAAATTTTTTTTTTTAAAGATTTTATTTATCTATTTGAGAGAGAGAGAATGAGAGACAGAGAGCATGAGAGGGAGGAGGGTCAGAGGGAGAAGCAGACTCCCTGCCGAGCAGGGAGCCTGATGCGGGACTCGATTCCAGGACTCCAGGATCACGACCTGAGCCGAAGGCAGTCGCTTAACCAACTGAGCCACCCAGGCGCCCCGATATAAGGAATTCTTAGTCTCAGGAAACAAACTGAGGGTTGTTGGAGTGGTCGGGGGTGGGAGGGATGGGGTGCCTGGGTGATAGACACTGGGGAGGGTATGTGCTATGGTAGCGCTATGAATTGTGTAAGAGTGTTGAATCACAGACCTGTACCTCTGAAACAAATAATACATTATTTGTAAAAACAAAAAAAGAAGAAGATAGCAGGAAGGGAAAAATGTAGGGGGCGGAGATCGGAGGGGGAGTCAAACCATGAGAGACTATGGACTGTGAAAAACAAACTGAGGGTTCCAGAGGGGAGGGGGGTGGGGGAATGGGTTAGCCTGGTGATGGGTATTAAAGAGGTCACGTACTGCATGGAGCACTGGGTGTTATACGCAAACAATGAATCATGGGAACACTACATCAAAAACGAATGATGTAATCTATGGTGATTAATATAACATAAAAAAATAAAAAAAATAAGTCATATATCCATTAGGAAAATAAATAAATAAATAAAAATATACATAAGCATTTTAGATGCAACCTGGAGGGAAAATCTCTATATGTGCTTAATATTGAAATTCTAACAGCTGGAGTACAAATATTGCAATATTGCATACACACACAGAGGAGTAAAATGTTATATTTAAAAGTGATTAATGCTATTAGTTTTATGTACTAAAATGATTATTGAGGGGTGCCTGGGTGGCTCAGTCAGTTAAGCATCCAACTCTTGATCTCAGCTCAGGTCTTGATCTCAGGGTCGTGAGTTCAAGACCTGCTTGTGCTCCACCATGGACATGGAGCCTACTTAAAAATAAAAATAAAATAAAATGATTATTGAAACTTTCAAAAAGTTAAATAAGGGAATAGTTTGCAAATATAAAACTATTAATATAACACTAATATAGAATAAACTAATGCAAATATTAATAGAGAATGAATGAGAATTTTGGAAGATCATGATATCCTTTCTGAAACAAAGCATGTTTATGAAAATTCAAATAATAATATAAAGCAGATAGTATTCAGGTATTTAATTTTATTTGACCATGAATGTTTTACGAAAAAGTGCTGTTTTGGAATTCTTCATCTTTTTATAAGGTGAATTAAAATGATTATGCAAACTCCACCACCTTAAAATTTCACAATGAGAAGTTCCTAAATCATGGACCACACATCCATAATAAACCAACAAACCATCTTTTCCAGACATAATAAGAATATAAATCATAGAACAAGTTGTTAGAGAAAAATGGGCTCATATGATGCATTTTGTTTTCACTAATCCAATTTCAAAATTATAAACTTTTTAAGAATTCTCTAAGAAGGCAACTCTTTATAGTCTTTTAGCTTAGAGAAGCTATCATTTTAAATAAAAAGCCTATTGAAATTATTGCTATAGCTACCAGTCCTTTAAGGCAGTCAAAGATTTTTGAGATTTGCCAAAGTTATGAATCTTGGATAAAAAGTTCTTCTAGAAAACACACTGTTGAAACCTTTACCTGAATGACACTCTGCTGTGCACAATGGCTGGTGACATTATTAAATGTGCCAGCTGAAAGTGTCTCTCTCTTTAGTATTAAAATATGCAGAATAGCAGCTGGAAGAACTGTCTAGCAGTTGCCAGCTCTGAGAAACTAGTATTATGTTCCTAGAGTATAACAAATTTTGAGTTTTTGACTGTTAAATATTAAAAAGAAAACTATGATAATAATTTAAATATCTGCATCCAATTTCAGGTTTCTTACAGTCCAGAAATTCTTTCAGTGACTGTGATACAGAGACTACAGCCTTTGCCTCATCAGAATATTTTCATCCTCAGCCATTTGCTATTTAGAATTGCAATCAGTGTGTCCCAAACATGTAAGTATTACATGTTTGAGACAGAGAGATGTGTGTCTGTTAGGATGTTTTCAGCTGCATGAAACAGACATCCCTACACAAATTAGCTTTTAACAAGTGAACATGGGGGGCACGTGGGTGGCTCAGTCAGTTGGGCATCCAACTCTTGATTTCGGCTCAGGTCATGATTTCAGGGTTTTCAGACTGAGCCCTGTGTTGGACTCTGTGCTGGGTGTGGAGCCTGCTTAAGATTCTCTCTCTCCCTCTGCCCCTCCCTCCTTCCCACTCCCCTCCCATCCCTCTCTGTTTCTCTCTCTTAAAAAAAAAAAAAGTGAGCATGGGAAGAGAAATTTACTGGGTCACAAATCTGAAGAGTCTGAGGTGGTCCATAATATTGCTTCAGACAAAGCTTTATCCAGGGCTCAAGGATGTGAAGAGAACCTGGTTTTTCTCTCACCATTTCCTATCTCTACTTCTTAGCTCCCTTAGCTCCATCTTGTTTCCTTCCTTATAATGCAAAGATGGCTTCCAACAGTCCCTGAAGCCACTTGCTCTACATTAGCAAACAGATAAGAAGCCAGTTCGTCTGTCCCAACAGTTCCCAGCAAAAGTCATGAAGTACACCCCGCTAGATGTATGCTCACATGACATGTTCACCTCTGCAACATCACTGTGGTCAGGAGGATACCACATGATTATTTGCTTAAATCAACCAGCTTCTATCCCTGGAGGTGGGAAAAGGTCAAACCAAAGTGGTAGTTTCCAAAGGAGTTGTGGGATGTCATTACCAATAATTAGGAGAGATTGATGTTGGCCAGCAAACAAGAGGTGCTAATAACAACATGGAACGATGCTTTCCACTGTTATGATTATAAGTGATTATATATAAAGCATGATCCCAATTTTGATGTATACATTTCTATGCAAATGTCTTTTAACTTCATTTATTTAACAAATTCTTTCTCTTTGGTTTTATAGCTATACCATTTCACTATTAGAATCAATACCTCAGCTAGCACAATTCAGCTAGCACACAAATTCTTGCATGTGTATAAGATGATCTTCAAATAAATTCCTAAAAATTCATTTGTTGAGTCAAAAGATATACACCAGTTAGGGTTTTTACACATCTTGCCAGATTGCCTTCCCCAAAAGTGATACTTCCGGCAGCAGGGTACAGCAATGCCAGCTTCCCATAACCTACCTCACCAACAAATAATTCAAGGACAAAAATACCATCTCATTGTTGAAATATCAAACTGTTTGAGCACTACTAAAGATGGAATTATTCTGATATCAGTTATCCAATGATATTTAATTTTTTATCTATTAATATTTAATTAGCTATCTGCTGATATCCTGGCTCATTTCTCAATTGGCTGATTATCTTTACATACTAAAAATAGTAAACTCTGTCTGTCATAAGTTGTAATTTTTTTCTCACTTGTCATTTTCTTTTTGGTTTTGTTTTTGGTAGGGTTTAGTTGTTGCTTTTCTATATAGAAGTTCTACATTTTGACATAATCAAAATAACAATATATTTCTTTTAAGATTGCTATCTTAAATGTCCTTTTGAGAAAGAACCTTTCTCATCCCAATTACTTCAATTTTTAATTATATTTTCTTCTAGCATATTCATTGTTTCATATTTTACTTTTAAATCTTTAAAATTTACTTTGTTGTAATATATGAGGTCAGGCTATAACTTTACTTTTTCTAAGTGGCTAAACAGGATTCCTAATGTAGATGTTATGTAGGCTGGTGACTAAGAACACCGGCTTTGAAGCTAGACCACTGGGTTCATGACCTTCAAAAGTTAGGTATCTTTTCTATATCCCATCTATAAAACAAAGATGAAAATGATGCTACCTTCTCTGTAGGGTGGTTTCAACAATGAAATGTGTTAAAGCACATAAAGAATTAGAAACACTCCCCAGAGCACAGCAAACATTAGACATTGCTGTTACTACTTTTTACTGAAAGATCTATCATTTCTCCTTTTGAGATACTACCTTTGTGAAGTACTAAATATTTATCTATATGTGGGTCTGTTTCCAGAATTTTTGTCTTCTTCTATTGCCTAGTCTGTTTACTTTTCCCTCTCTGCTGATTTGAAAAGGATTCATATCAATATTTCTGAAATCAGCAGAATGAACTTGTGACTTCTTCAGATGGCTTGGTATCTTGTCCTTATAAGCACCAGGAGTCATTTCTTTCTATGTGTCATGTCAATTCTGCACAAGTCAGCTCTCATCCCACAAGCTCTGTGGATATCATTTTGTGCTTAATTAGCTTATTCAGTCTCAACTCTTCCACTTACTAGCTCTGTAACTTGGGCAAGTTACCTGAACTCTCTGTCTCAGTTGCTTCATTTGTAAAGTGAGAATAGTAACAGTTACAATCTCATAGGGTTTCTGTGAGGATTAAATGAGATGATGCATGTAAAGCATACATTACAGTGAATATAACAATCCCTAAATAATTGTTAGTTATTAATTTATTTTATTATTACTTTTATATCATAAGACACATAAGTGTCTTCTTCATTAAAGGGCCTGGCAAGTACTGACATGAGTAATCCAGATATAAGGAATATAGAGAAAAGACAGCCAATGGCATTTTTCAAGTAAAGTTATAATTTTTCCAAGTTAATATATAATTAATAGCACCCCAAATAATACCTTGTACCTAGCAGGTGCTCAAAAAAATTGTTGAACTGGTAAATAAAAAGAAATCATATTGTCTTTCTGTCTGTGCAGCACTGAGGATTTCATGTGAAGTGAATATTGAGAAAGAAAAATTTCACTAAAAATGTTCCTCAAGAAATGTAAATTAATAAAACAGTATTAAGATTGTTCAAGGCTTCTGGTACAACTTTATCCCCATGATCATCACATGTTTACACACATGCAGAAGGAGGGATAGTAAAATAAAGGGGAAAATGCTTAGGGATTAGTAGTCAGAGCAATCATTCCATTTTCTTGAGATCTGTGTTCTTTGGAAACATGTCCTACACCACAGAGTAATTATCCTCTCTTATAATTTATGTAACATGCATTCGTATGTGTGTGTGCACAGACTTAAACACACAATCTACAAATAGGCATTTCTTGACATTTTAAACCATTCCAGATTGGCTCAATTCCAGTTAATCACATTAAAATGTCAAGAAATTAAGTATTAAAGATACAATCTGGTCCCTCTTGAACTTATTTACTTGTTCTTAAAAAAAAAAAAAGATATGGCAGGAAGCAGCTGACTGCTCCCTTCCTTTCAGCAGACATAATCTTCTTGTTTTACTTGGGCAGGGTCTTTTCCCATGCGTGAAAAGATGGAGAGGCAGAGGATCACAAACTCATATGAGAGATGTGGCCATGTGTATTATTTTTCCCTGAGGTTTAAAGTGCTTGGGCAAGGCCATGGAGAAAGATACTTGTGAGTCTCCAACTCTGAGTCATCTTGGGGTTGCCAGTAGCATCTGAGATGTTATGCCAAAGAATTATTAGGAACCAAAACATGAAAATCACTCTCATGTGAGTGTGAAACTCAATCTTCTTGACTTTTGAAGGAGAGATGTTTCCTTTACAATTCCACCATTTTCAATGCCAGTAATTGCACACTGGATCAAACGACTGATGAGTGGAATTGGAAACCTAGAGATAATTTAAGAATAGCTTAGGTAACTAGACCCAGTCTTTGAAGAAGAACTCTATGGGAGAGGTCTTAAATGATCTTAAGTCTTGACCACAATTCCTTAGGTACCACCACAGAACAAGACAATACCACTTATGTTTACCTGGCATCTAAAAATTCAGCTATCAGTTTGCATTGATTTTTACAGCGATTTTCACAAGTCACTAATTAATTGGCAAATGTTCAATTCCCATCCACTCTAGTTATCTAGGTCAAGAGAAATAAACCTGTCAATGCAGCCAGCAAAATAATAATAATAATAATTAAAAATAAATTAGAGAATTTCTTTACTGCTTTGTGAGACATGTTCCTCTGCTATAGTGAATCAAATAACACACTTATAGTCAACTCAATATTTAAAGGTAGATGTACTTCCTACTTAATATGTAGTCTTGTGTTTTAAATTTGATTTAAGACAAATTCCTGAAGTCCAAGGGCCTTGTACTAAATATTTTTAAGAACAATCAAACAAAAATAGATAGATGATTATGATGAAGATTAGATAGATAGATAGATAGATAGATAGATAGATAGATAGATAGAACATAGGAACCATCTAAAGAACATGCCCCAGGTTAAAAAAGTAAAATATAATTTTATCCATATTCATTAATTTGTTATTCCTCATTCTACACATTTTATTAAATGCCAGTCACTGTTCTATGCATTGAGGATGAAACAGTGATCCAGAAAACAAATATTTTTCTCTGTCCTCACTGGAACTTCTAGTCTAATGGAGGATATTGCCAATTAGATAACCTCACAAGCAAATACAGAATTCACTAGGCCAAGTAACTGCAAATGGGAGAAAAACAGGAGGATCTGAAAAAGCTAGGGAGATCAGGGAAGGCTTCACTGAGAAGTGATAGTTGAGGTGATCTCTGAAAGGAGAAAAGGATAGGCAACGACTAGGTTAAAAAAGGAAGGAAGGGTAGCTCAGGTAGAGGGATCACCATGTGCAAACGCTATACAGCAGGAGAAAGCAAAGAGAGTAGAGATTAAAAAGAAAGTCACTGGAACACTGGGAAACAGGGAGTAGGGTGCAAGATAGAGCTGGAGAGTCCATGCTCAGTTATTTTGTCTGGACTTAAGAGCAATGGGAATCCATTGAAAGAATCTAAGCAGGAGGGTGACGTGGTCAGAATTATATTTTAATAACAATTAGTCTGGATGTGTAGAGACTGGCTTAGAGGGACCCCAGAGGGGCTATGGGGAAACCAGCTAGACTATCAGGAATAAGCTATTGCTGTTATCTGTCAATGATGGTAGCTTAGATCAAGATGGTACCAGTGGAGATAGATCAAAGAAAACACCACCAGGACTTGAATTAAATTTGGAGGGAAGGGGCAATGGAATAAGCTTATGCAGAAAAAATAAGTGCTTTTGGTGGCAGGAGGGAAGGTTAAAACAACAGCAATATTTTATAAGGCCAAATACTGCTCATGACTCAGGCAACTGGCATTCTAAATCTAAATAAGTCTAAATCCAGAATTGTGACTACTTTATGTTGCTCTGAGGTCTTACACTTGTCTCCCAAAGCTAATCTAAGAAAAAACTCCAAGAAAGTAGGGAAGTTCTACTTCTGGTTAAGATACAGAGACGCATACAGGGTGCCTGGGTGGCTCAGTTGGTTAAGTGTCTGCCTTCAGCTCAGGTCATGATCTCAGGGTCCTGGAATTGAGCCCTGCGTTGGAGGGGGGGCTCCCCACTTAGCGGGGAGTCTGCTTGTCTCTCTCCCTCTGCCCCTCCCCCTGCTTGTGTGCACGTGCTCTCTCTCTCTCACTCACTCTCTCACAATAAAATCTTTAAAAAAAAAAGATATAGAGAGGCATAATGACTATCACTTCCATCATAACAAAAGAAAATAACAGATAAACTAAAAATTATATTTTTCTTTAAAACCATCAAAGACTTTAGACTACTAGACATACATATATACAGGTCTAAATAAACTAATTCCAGAGAGAGACATGCCATTCAAAGAAGAGCACAAAGTGGTGATTATTTTCATACCAGGGACAAATTGCCTAGCCTGAGTAGAGGCAGGTGGAAAAGTAGGCCTGACACAGACAAAACAAGTTTTCTGGAATGAAAAGAAACCAATGGAACTTTTAACAACAGTGTGGGCTAGCATGAAATACTGGAATCTGAAACACAAGAATATATATTCCAAAACGGCAATTCTACCTCATGGGAATTCTGCTGAGTCAGGAGCAGTTGGAGCAGAGCTGGGAGGTAGAGAGAAATTTCCTAGTCCCTTGTGCTACTTAGGTTCTAGACCCCTTCTGGAGTTAAATCCGGAGGTAAAAATCAAACTAACTAGAACTGCAACCAAATCCCCTTCTAGTTCAAATCTTGAAAATCCCAAACAGATCAGCCCCCCATCATGAAGCAAGAAGCTGGGAGTTAGGCTAAAAGGCTAGGAGAAATCTCCATAATCTCATTGGCAAGAGGTAAACTAAAACTAATTAAACTTGTATCTCAGTCCCAGTTCAGCTAAACTCATGATAGGAACTGGATAAAAATTCCCTTCCCAAGCTTCTGGACAGAGGAAAGGGAAAGGCATCTCTGGTTAAAACAAAATAAAAATATGCAATCTTGCTTAGTCCCTATTGTTCATTTATGCAAAATGTATGACATATAGCAAAAAATTATGAGACACACAAATAAGAAAGAAAATGTGTCCAAAATAAAAAAAAAGAAAATAGTCAATAGAGGAAGACCCACTGATGTCCACATACTACAATAAGTTGATGAGGTCTCTAAAATAACTATTTTAAATATGTTAAAGAATTATGTTAAATAAAGATAGACAAGGATGGATGAACAAAAAGGAATTTCATCAGAGAAACTAAAGCTCTAAAGTGAAATTCTAGAATAGAAAAATATGATATCTGAAACAAAGAATATAATAAATAAGCTTAAAAGCAGATTGAAACAACAGAAAAATCAGTTAACTCAAAGTCAACAGATAATAGCCAAAGTACAAAAAAAAAAAAAAAAGAATTAAAATACTAAATAGTGTCAGAGATACATGGGTTCATATCAAAGGGTAACTAGAATTCTCAGAGTATATTCTCTTTCAAAATGGAATTCAATTAGAAGTTGATAATAAATTGATAACTAGAAAAAAACTCTCAAATATTTAAAAATTAACCTATGCATTTTTAAAAGAAATGAAATAGAATTTATAAAACATTTTGTACCGAATGATAATGAAAACACAAACATCAAAATTTGTGAGATGTAGCTAAAGCAGTGCTTAGAGGAAAAGTGATAGCTTTAAATGTACATATCAGAAAAAAGGAAAGGATTTAAAGAATAAAAGGCATAAAGATTGATGAGGAAGAAATAAACTATCTTTGTTTCTGACAATATAATTATGTATGTAGAAAATCCAAAGGAATCAACAAACAAACTACTTAGGGCTACTGAGTGAATTTGCAAGGTCATAGGATCCAATAGCAATATATAAAAATCAACTGTATGGGGAAAAGACAGTCTCTTCAACAAATGGTGCTGGGAAAGCTGGACAGCTACATGCCAAAGAATGAAACTGGACGATTTTCTTAAACTGTACACAAGAATAAACCTAAAATGAATTAAAGACCCAAATATGAGACCTGAAACCATAAAACTCCTAGAAGAAAACACAGACAGTCTCTCTGACATCAGCCTTAGCAACATTTTCTACATGTGTCTCCTCAGGCAAGGGAAACAAAAGCAAAAATAAATTACTGGGGCTACACCAAAAATAAAAAGTTTTTGCACAGCAGAGGAAACCATCAACAAAACAAAAAGGCAACCTACTAAATGGGAGAAGATATTTGCAAATGATATACCCAATAAGTTAATATCTAAAATGAATAAAGAAGTTATACTATCCAACACCAAAAAATAAATCCTATTAAAAAATGGGCAGATGACCTGAATAGACATTTTTCTAAAGACACACAGATGGCCAACAGATACATGAAAAGATGCTAAATATCTATAATCATCAGCGAAATGCAAATCAAAACCACAACAAGATGTTACCTCAACCAGTCCAGAATGGCTAATATCAAAAAACAGAGAAGTAAGTGTTGGAGAGGATGTGGAGAAAAGGGAACCCTCATGCACTGTTGGTGGGAATGTAAATTGGTGCAGCCACTGCGGAAACAGTATGAAGGTTCCTCAAAACAATCAAAAATAGAAATACCACACAATCCAGTAGTTCCACTATGGGTATTTACCCAAAGAAAATGAAAACACTAATTTGAGAAGATATATTCACCCTTATGTTTACTGCAGCATTATTTACAATAGCCAAGATATGGAAGCAACCCAAGTGTCCATCAATAGATGAATGGATAAAGAAGATGTGATAGCTATACATAGATACACACACACACACACACACAGGAATATTATTCAGCCATAAAAAGAATGAGCTATTGCCATTTGCCATCCATTTGCATGGATGGACCTAGAGGGTATTATGCTAAGTGAAATAAGTCAGATGGAGAAAGATAAATACCATATGATTTCACTTATATGTGGAATCTTAAAAACAAAACAAATGAACAAACAAACAAAAACAGAAACAGACTCATAATTACAGGGAACAAAATGATAGTTGCCAGAAGGGAAGGGGATGGAAGGATAGGCAAAATGGGTAAAGGGCAGTGGAAGGTACAGGATTCCAGTTATGAAATGAATAAGTCATGGGAATGAAAGGTACAGCATAGGGAACACAGTCAGTGGTACTGTAATAGCCTTGTATGGTGACAGATGGGAGCTATACCTGTGGTGCACATAGCATAACGTACGTAGTTGTTGAATCACTATGTTATACATCTGCAACTAATGCAACATTCTGTCAACTATATTTTAATTAAAAAATAAATAAAATTTAAAAAATAAAATAAAAAGCTGAACTCAAAAGAAAAAGTGGAGATCATATAAATTAAATATAAAAAGGAGTATTAAAGTAAATAAAAGACTGGGAGAGGGGCGCCTGGGTCGCTCAATCGGTTGAGCGTCTGCCTTCAGTTCAGGTCATGATCCCAGGGTCCTGGGATCGAGCCCCATATCGGGCTCCCTGCTCCACGGGAAGCCTGCTTCTCCCTCTCCCACTCCCCCTGCTTGTGTTCCCTCTCTCACTGTGTCTCTCTCTGTCAAATAAATAAATAAATAATCTTTAAAAAAAAAAAAGACTGGGAGAAATTAACCATATGATTTACAAATATTTTATAATAATGTAAATATTATAAATAGCATTTTTTATTGTTATTTATTTATTTATTTATTTTTGAGAGAGTGCGCAAGCGTTGGGGAGGGACAGAGGGAGAGAGAGAGAGAATCTCAAGTAGGCTCCATATTCAGCACAAAGCTGAATGTGGGGCTCAATCCCAGGACCCCAAGATCATGACCTGAGCCTAAATCAAGAGTCAGACATTCAAATGAGTGAGCCACCCAGGCCCCCCTAAATAGTGTTTTAAATACAAAGATTTCCTTTCAAAAGTGAAGAACAAATCTATTATATTTCTATATCTTACTAACAAAAAAATTAGAAAATGAAATTTATAAAATACCATTTATAATAGCATCAGACACCTAAAAATAAACATTTTAATATACATGCAAGTCCTCTATACTTAAAAACCACAAAACACTGCTGAGAGAAATTCAAAAAAAAAATGGACAGATATACCATGTTCAAGGACTGAAGGATTCATTATTAAAATATCTATTCTCCCCAAATTAATCTATAGTTTAAAATAATCCCAATCAAAATCTCAGGGTTTTTTTCAGATTTTAAGACATTATAAAATTGAATTAATTAAGATATTATGTTGACCTGAGGGAAAGTTTCTGTTCATAAAAGAAACCACTAAAGAAAGTGAAAAAAGGCAAGCTACTGACTATGAGAACACATTTACAATACATGGGTATATAAAGGGATTCATTTCCAGAATATATACAGAAGTTCTATAAATCAATAACTTAAAAATAAGTCAATTAAAAGGAAGGGAAAGACTTAAACGGAAATCTTCCAACAGAAGGTATAGAATAGCCAACAAGCACATGAAAAGGTGTTTAACATTGTAAGTTATCAGGGAAATATAAATTAAAGCCATAATGAGATACCACTACTAGCTAAAAAGAGTGACCATATCAAGTGTTGGTGAGGATGTGAAGCAGATGGAATTCTCACACATTGTTTATGGGAGTGTAAACATATCATCACTTTGGAAAACAATTTGGCAGGTTTTTATAAAGTTCAACATACCCTACCTTATGATGTCATTCCACTCCTAGGAATATACTTAAGAGAAATGAAAGCATATGCCTACAAAAAGATTTATACACAAATGTTCACAGAAGCTTTATTCAACTGCTGAAAATTGTCAACAAACCAGATGTCCACCAAAAAGAATAAGTCAACTGTGGTAAATTCATATAATGGATTTCTAGTCAGCAATAGTAATAAAAAAAAGAACTAAAGATACTTGCAACAATATAGATGAATACACTGAGTACAAGAAGCTAGAGGCCAAAGAGTATATACCATCTGATTCCACTTATATTAAGACCAAGTACAAACCAAATTAATATATGATGATGGAAATCAGAACAGGGTTTGCCTCTGGGAGAATGAAGGAATGGAACAGAAAGTGGCAGCAAACACCTTTCAGGAAAATGAAAATTAATGGTTACAAAGGAGTACATACATTTATCAAAACACATTGAACTGTACACTTAGATCTGGGCATTTTGTTGTTGTGTAAAGTATGTCCTCAATAAAGGAAAGAGGAAAAAGAAAACAATCCTGAAAGCAAAAACAGTTAAACGTATGAAAAAAACACAGACACACTAAAATGAAGGCTCCATACTGTATTCAAATTACAGAATTTCTTATAAAAACATGACTTCACATGGGGCGCCCGGGTGGCTCAGCAGGTTAAGCATCTGCCTTCGGCTCAAGTCATGATCCCTGGGTCCCGGGATTGAGCCCAGCAGGGGAGTCTGCTTCTCCCTCTCCCTCTGCCACCCCCCCACTCATGCGTACACAGACTCTCTCTCTAGTAAATAGAGAATCTCTCTAGTAAATAGAGAAAAATCTTAAAAAAAATAAAAAATGAAAAAACATGACTTTATAATGCAAGAAACAAGTACAAAAAAGTAATATAAAACTAAGCAAATTATCTAAGTTTTACTTTAAAAAACAGACACACACACAGAACAGGATTCTTCAAGAGAGAACATTTTTACACAACCTGAGAGATTCCTCCTTTAGCAATCAATGTTTATGGTCAGCTAGCCCCAGGAAAGTTTCTTAACATTTTTATCATAGTGAAATCTAGTTCCAGTGATTAGCCTCAAAGATAATGAGTAGCAACTGATGGAAACAGCCAGGCAAACCTAAATTCAAAGCCTGTATGTGCCTCAGCTGCTCTGTGACTTGGACTAGAAGCTCTGCCTCTCTGGGGCTCAATTTCTTCATCGGTAAAATGGAGAAAGGTTTGTTCTGAACTTTAAAGAAGATAACATATGGGAAGCACTTAGTACCTGGCACATAGACAACTCTCATAACCAGTGGCTGCAATTATTACTAATGGGGGGCAGGTAGCCTGAGGAAAGGTGGTGGAAGTAGGAGGGAGCTGAAGTTTTCAGAAGGGAGGTGTTTGTTTTGCTGAGCAACTAACCCCTATGTCACCTTGGCTGATGTCTGAATCTCAGGGAGTATTTTTTATACTAATGGAACCTCCTTCATTTTAGGACCCCAGAGATCTGATTCTGGGTTGGCCCCTTAGCACCCACAAAACAAACAACCGCACAAACAGGGCTCAGAATGGCTACCTGGGTTTTCCATAATATGGACATGGTTCAATTTATAGTTTTTAAAGGATAATAAACTGCCACCAGGTGACTTCAAATCCCATTCCTTCAAAAGAACATAATTATAGGAAGAGTACTTTCAGATCACTTTCCTAAACATGAGTTTAGTACCTTGGGGTTTTCCCTTATCAAGATCCTATCTGTACAGTCTACCTACTCTGTTCCTGTGGAAATAAGCATATCTGCTTCCTTAGCTTGCCTGTAGAATTTGAAGATAATCCCAGTAGAGATTATATATTATCTGGGTCCAAAATAGGATTTCTGTGGTTTCACACTGTTGTCATCATAGCACATCAGAGAATCTCAGAATTTTAAGGGATCTCTTTGAAGATCACACCACCTCCTTCACAGCTCCACCTACTGAGAATCTGTGGTTAGCTCTATCATTTCCATTGTCTTGAACTTCATTACCTCGAAAGGCTCCTTAATTCATGGACAGAGAGCTCAACTTGAAGAGTTCTTTCTTCTGATGAAGTAAAATCTCCCTTTCATAGACTCCCTCAGGATTCCTTACCCACCCTTGGAAGAAAAACAGAATTGGTGCATTTCCCCTTCACATGGTAGGTCTTCCCCTACTTCTGGGGTGGCCAGCAACTTCCCTGACCACACTGTCCAAACCAAGATGTTCCTTATCGTTACCTACTTATGCCCTTGCTGTTTCCTTCAAAGTGTTTATCAAAATCTGCTATTGTTTTTTTGTATGTCTTTTTTATAAGAGAATGTCAGCTCCCAGAAGGGCCACACAGCTATCTTACTTATGGCTGCCCTGCCAGCACCTGGCACTAACCCAGGCACATCATGGGTACTCAGTGGACACTGGATACGTGACTACATGTCTTTAGATATTTTTAATTAGCTCATATTCTCTCCTTAGCTCTCTGTGACCTGACCATATATCTGTATTCCTTCTGAGGGTTTTCAAAGTGCAAAGGTCAGAGAGCAGGCGGGTAACAAATCTCTGTAAAGGAGACTGGTATAAAGAAATGGGAAGTGGTGAGGTTGTGGAACTGGCCAGAGTACATGCTTTGCCCAAAGGCACTCAAATTCAAGAAATTTTTAATCACTAGGATTGCTGAGCATAACATGTCTGTGGCTGGATTGGGCCTGCAGACCACCATTTTACAAGCCCTCTTTCAACCCTTCTTTCTTGATCATAGTTTCCAGATCCCTCATCTCCCTCCCTTGGGAATATTCCAGTATGTCAGTATCCCTCTTGAAGTTTGCTTAATTGACCAGGAAGTCACAGCACGAGGGGCGCAGGGCACATGGGACTGTTACCTTCTGTGGTCTGGATAGTAAACCAATCTCAGAGCAGCCCAGGAGGCTGGGGTCTCTCAGCAGATGTCCCACATTGTTGTTGGCTCCAATTGAGTTTGTAGTCAATATGTCTTTTTTTTTTACCATGAGCTGCTGACAAGCCACTTAATGATAATAATATTTATGCAACAGCCTAAACAAAGGTCTATGGCCTTGGAAGAATTCAGGCCATATACACTTCTTGATGATGTTTTCTTTCCGCGCAAGTCCCGACAAGAAGAACAGGATTCCCCAATCACTCTGATCTCCCACAGACAGATGAGGCCCAAGCAACCAATCAAATCACAAAGGAATAATGCAGTCAGTTGCTTTTCCTGACCACGGTAATTAAACTAGACCAAAAGACCTGGTTGCATACTAAAATCATCTCTGGCTCCAACCCTGGAGACTCTAAGTCTGCAGCACCAGGAGTCTGTATGGTCAACAAGCTCCCTAGATGATGTGGCACATCTAAGAGCCCAAATCTAGAGACCACTGTCTTGCCTAACAGGATCAGTATTACTTGCAAATTCTCGAAACTCTGGAAGTGAGGCCCTCTCAGTACAGACACATCCTAAAATTTGAGAGTCACCCATCTAGATCAGGGTTGACAAACTTTTTTACTAAAGAGCCAGATAGCAAGTATTTTAGGCTTTGTGGAGTGAGAGACAAAATTGAAGATATCATGTTGGTACATATTATATAACTGTTTAAAATGTAGCCATTTGTTATAGGTTAAATTGTGTCCCGCCCTCCCCCTCCAGAGAAGATATGTTGACCTCCTAATCTCTAGCACCTCAGAATGTGGCCTTGTTTGGAACAAGGATCTTTGAGAAATAATCAAGTTAAGATGATATTATTAGGACAGGCCCTAATCCAATGTGGCTGGTGTCCTTATAAAAAGGGGAATATGGACATAAGGAGAAACCCAGGAAAATGTTATCTATAAGCCAAGGAATGCCCGAGGAGTGAAGCATAGAACGTGTGCTCCCTCACAGCCCCAAGGAGGAACCAACCCTGCTGACACCTTGATTTTGGACTTAGCCTCCACATATGTGAGACAATAAATCTGTGTTTAAGCCACTCAGTTTGTGGTCCTTTATTATGGCAGCCCTAGAAAACGAATACACCATTAAAAATGGAAAAACAAGTCTTAGCCCAAGGGCCATATAAAAACAAGAAGGCAGTTGTGGTCTATGGACCATATCTAGACTATGCCCAACCATGATGACGATGCTCAACATCTTGGCAATCAACCCATTGTTCATAATCTCACAGTAGACCCAGTCTGAGGTGCCCACGTCCAACTCAAATATTACCTCTTGGGAGAGGTTTTCCCTAATCTCTATGATGTTAATTGTGTACTTCAAGGGTCTTGCCAGCCTTGCTCACTGCTACATCCTTAGAACCTGACACATACCAACTTTCAATAAATATTAAATGAATGAGTGAATTTTAGACAGATAATCACAAGCTCAGTTTTCAGAGAGGCAACTTAAAGCCACGGGGTATCACTGATTGCTTGAAGTGACACAGCAGAAAACCCAGGATTAAAATCCACTTATCCAGACTTCTGAACTTACAGTCCTTTTACAGGCCACTCCACCTCTTAAACATACCTAAGCCTTTCCTGAAACACTGGCACTTAAAACACAACATGTTATCCACATTTTTACACGAGAGGGATGTTAGGAACTTAGGTGTGATTAACACCCAGCCATTAAGCAGCCACAGGCAGGCTGAGCAGAAGGTACACCAGAACATTTACGAGGAAAACTCTGTGGTAGGTAGACCTTTACCAGGGCTACTTAGCTCCCATCCTCTTTTTAAGCCACACCTTGATTTCGTTCTAGGAAATCAGTTCTCTTCCAGTGTGTAGCCATGGCAAAAGGTAATTCTTGAACCTGCCCCCCAACTCCAAAGAAAACGACCAATCCATATGCTACCTGCCCACAGATAGAGTCAGGGGCTATACACGCCTAAGCTCACCTGATGCGACACTGTCTTCCTGACTTTGTAACTCCCAAATGACAGGGGACATAGCATATTAGTTATTGATTGCTGTATAGCAAATAGCCACAAACTTAGCATCTTAAATCGATGTGTGTTTATTTGTTCACAGTTCTGTAGGTCAGAATTCGGGGATGCCGTGGCTGTGTTCTTTGCTCACGGTCTGTGATGGCTAATTTTATATGTCAACTTGACTGAGCTGAGGGATGCCCATATAGATGGTAAAATATTATTTCTGGGTGTGTCTGTGAGGGTGTTTCTGGAAAAGATGAGAATCTGAATCAGTGAGTAAAGGAGCTGGCCCTCACCAACCTGGGAAGGTATCATCCATCTGTGGGCCTGAATAGAACAGAAAGGTGGAGGAAGGGCAAATCTGCTCTCTGCTTAAGCTGGGACATCCATCTTCTCCTGCCTTTGGACATCAGTGCTCCTGGTTCTTGGGCCTTCACACTTGGACTAGCATCTACACTACCAGCCTCCTGATTCTCAGGCCTCAGACAATATTACATGTCAGACAAGCTGGTTTTCTAGCTTGAAGATGGCAGCTCATAGGACTTCTCAGCCTCCATAATCATGTAAGACAATTCCTATAATAAACCTTCTTTTATATATACCTATATAAATATCCTATTGGTTCTGTTTCTCTGGAGAACCCTGACTAATACAAGATCTCAAAGATGCTGGGTGCCTGTGTCCCCAGCTGACACCTCTTCCAAGCTCATTCCTGTTATTAGAATTCAGTTTCTTGCAGTTGCAGGACTGAGTTCCTTGTTTCCTTTTTAGCTGTTGGCCAGGGGTCACTTTCAGCTCCTTGCAGCCATTCTATGGTCCTGGCATAGGGACCCCTCCCCATCTTCAAAGCCAGCAATGGCACATACCATCTTTCTAATGTTCCAAATCTCTCTGACTTCCCTTTCTGCCTTGCTCTTCTGCTTTAAAGAACTCATATGATTAGATTAGGCCCATCCTGATCATCTCCGTATATTAAGGTGGACTGTTTTGGACTTTATACCCAGAAAATCCTTTCGTTTGAGTACCTGGATTTGTGTTCTACCAAGTAACCAGGGGACAGGAGTCTTGGGTACTCTATCGAATGCTGCCTACCTAGAGGTCATTTTCATTGCAGAGGTTAACAGTGGTAGGCATGCCCCAGCCACTCAGTTCCTGCTGGGAGACAGAGACAGTTGCTGTGTTTCCCACGTCCTGCTTCTTGGGCTTATGGTGCTTCCTTGGTTCCTATCATTCCCAAGTTTAGTCTCCCAGCCTGTCATCAAATCTTATAACTCCTAATATAAACAAATAAAATCTCCATGTACCAGATATTAGCCCAAACTGCATTCTGTTGCAATCAAGAAACCTGACTGTCTCAAGCTCCAGAAGATGCCCAGCAATCCACCACAAAACAGGGATTCTTGTGAAAGGGAGAGTGTGATAGGGCAGGAAAAATCCATGGGCCGCTTTGCCAAACCAGACACCCCCATCCCCATAAATCTGACATGCTGGTTTAAAATACCAGAGTTCTACTAAACCACAGAAAAGCAACGACTATTTAATGTTTTAAATATGGGAACGCTTCACAAATTTGTGTGTCAGCCTTGCACAAGGGTCATGCCAATCTCCTGTATTCTTTCATTTATTTAATTTTTATAAGATTTTATTTATTTAACACAGAGAGAGAGAGAGGGAGTGCACAAGCAGGGGGAGCAGTAGAGGGAGAAGCAGGCTCCCCACTGAGCAGGGAGCCCGATGAGGGACTTGATCCCCGGACCCTGAGATCATGACCTGAGCTGAAGGCAGGCGACTCTTAACTGACTGAGCCACCCAAGCGCCCCTGTATTCTTTCATTTAAACAAAAGTAGTCAGTGGTCTATATGGTAAAAAATAAAGTGGTCAGACTGAACAAAGACACGTTCTAATTTTTGTATAAGGAATGGACTAGACAGAAGCTGAAATTAAACAATCTGACACTCGTTGGAAAGTGAAAAATCTGTTAAAAAATCTTTTGACCTCATATAGTTGTTGTACTAAATTTAAATTCATGTTTTCCTAAAGTGAACAAATTCTTCCCAAAGACTCAGCCAGACAACACACACCTTGAGGTTCAGGTTTTGCACCAGAGCTTATGAGCATGGTCACCTTTCAGTGTAAGAGCTAATATGCGCAGGGTTGCTAAAGCGGCTTCCATGGAAGCTTTCATGTATCAACACAGCCCTTTCCAGTTCAAAGTTTCTGCCCCGGGATTTCTGTGTTCTGTGGGGTGAAAAGACTTTGTCAATTCATTTGAATCTGGTCACAAGAGCCCAATCTGTTACCTTCCAACCTAGGTTTTTCTGACCCTAGACAAATCCAAAAGTATAACTGCCCCAGACTAGACAGGGTGATTGGCCTAGGTACCAGTGGTTAAACAGTGCACACTGCATAGAAAAGGGAAGACAAAGCCACCCCCTCTCGCCCTGAACCTTGATTTTGTTTATAGATGGCAACATTTATGTGGAAAAATGTGTTAGCGCCAGCCTCCTTGAGCAGCACTGGGGTAGCTCTTTCCCCCTTTGTTGAACTGAGCTTGGAAAAAGCACCTCGGAGTGAGGAATGGCTGGCACTGGGCAGAACATGCTGTATATTTCCACAGTCTACTCCAATGTAAACAGACCAGGCTTACTAGTTCATGAAGAGCCAGGAACTCCCCTGCTCCGGGAAGACAAAGGCCACAGCCAGGGAAATTAGGAAACAGATCAAGTGCACAATTTGTGCCCATCTTCCTCCACTCCCTCCCCGACATATCCAAGGCTCTCACTTTCCTCTGCATAGTTCCACGTACCCTAGAATGTGGTGTTTAGCATTTAGCTCCAGGATGTGGTGTTCTGTACCTTTCAGGCAATCTTGGTTTTTAGGCACAGGCAAGGAAAGTGAAGGAGATATTTCTTACTCTAAGTTCTTGATTACTAGATGCAAAGGGCATTTGAGCACCATGGAGATGTAGCATTCAGACTCTGGAGCCTGATGGCCAGATTTGAATCTGTCAGGGAAAGGGTTCTATTTAACAACATAAACCCAAATCTCAGAGACTAAACAAAACACAGGTTTACTGCTCTCTCGGGTCACTCTACAATGTGCTTTTGTAGGCTCTGCGCCATGCAGGGACTCAGGCTCACTGCATTCACGGCATCTCCAGGGCCCTGAAGATAGCAAGTCAGGGAAGAGCGATCATGGTCTGGAGATGTGTCTCACTCTCACCCACTAGCCATGGACCAGCACTCAGTTACACAGTTTCACCCGCCTGCAAGGAGGTTGGGAAATGCAGTGCAGCTGTGTGCCCACAGGGAAATGGAAAATGGTTTGGTGAACAACTACCTACCTGGTCTCTGCCATAGCTGCTTACTTAAGGAAGTTTCTGTGTTATCTATTTTAGCTTCTTTCTCTGTTAATTGTGTGTATTAGTCAGGATCCTCCAGAGAAACAAAACGTGTGTGTGTGTGTGTGTGTGTGTGTGTGTGTGTGTGACACATACAGAGACAGAGACAGAGAAGAGACAGAGAAAGACTGACTTTAAGAAATTGCCTCACATGACTGTTGAAGCTGACTAGGGCAGATCTGCAGGCAAGAGTTTATCTAGGCTTGAGTTTGAATCTTAGGGCAGTCTGGAGGCAAAATTCCTCCTTCAACTGAGTGGATGAGGCCCACACATGATGGAGGTACTCTGCTCAAAGTCTACTGATTTAAATTTAACCTCATCCGAAAAGTACCTTCAAAGCAATATCTAGACTAGTGTGTGACCAAATATCTGGGCACCATGGCCCAACAAGTTAATACAGAACATTAGCCATTATAATGGGTATGTTAAATTAGTATAATAAAGCACCCAGGACCATGTCTGGCACCTAGAAAGGTCCCCGTAAACATGAGTTTACCGTCACTACTATTGATCTATGATCCTCACTACTAACACCTGAGGCCTGAACCCAGTACCATAGCACTGTCATCTCCCTACCACTCCCCTCAATGAGCCCATCAAACCAACTAGGGAGCTATTGACCTATAAAGGGCTTATCTTACTTAGACAAATATTTTCTTTATTTTCTTTACAAAGCATTTTCCCATCTACTATTTCACTCAGTCATTCACTCAAACTTAGGAAGCAGGCAAGGTGAAATTATTCCTACCATTATTTTTGAGCTGACGGTCAGAGAGGATGGCTGCCCTCCCACCCACCCTTCCTAATCTGTGCCCTACCCCATCCTCCAGATTCTGTTTCAGGAGAGCCACCTCTGCCCTGTGTGAGAGGTGCCTTTCTTCTAACCTGATCTAAAATTCATTATATATTATATTCCCATAGAAGTAATAATGTAACAAGTGTTGAGTAGGATTAATTGAAATACTCCTATTAATACTACGCTTCAGGTATTCCATGAATTAAATAGGTATTTACACACAGACCTAAGGGAACCTAATTCACCATTTAAAGTATTTAAACTATTATTTCCATGGAAAAACTAGCCCCACAATTCAAGAAATCAGCATATGAATGAATTTTGGGCTATGACTCTGTTTGCAAGAGGGGATTTCCTGCATGAGTGCAGATACCAATACTGGCTTAGGCACTGCTAGGAGCCAGTTAGAGGTTGTCTTCGGTCTCCTTCCCATTCCCTATGTTCTGGGGCTCACCCTTCTGCGGCCACTCTATTTTCTTCATCATTGTTTATACTAAATAAATAGGACAGAAGCAGAAGCCAAAAGTCTGGGTATCTGACTTGGCTCAGCCCTAACCAGTTGCATGACCTCAGAAGTCTTTTTACTTTGGCTTCCTTGACTGCAAATCATAGGGGTTTCATGAACTCATGGGAGGTTGCCTATCAGCTACAACATCTCTCGGTCTACTCTGTGTCACCCTTCCACATGGTCTGATATCTGCCTGATAACCTAGACTCACAAAGCTCAGCTTCCCCTCATCCTACATAGTGGTTCTGAAGTCTCAAAGAGGGATCATAATGACCCCAAAGCCTTCAACACACAAAAGAATCTACTGCTAATGGTGGGAGTTCAGGCACAGAATCACTCTACTAGGCCCCAGCCATTGTCCCCTAAATCCTACCAACTGGGAACCAGCACATTCTCCACCCTCTCACCAGTCAGCCTGGGATTATGTACCCAGTCACCCAAGGTTAGACAGAGAATGTTTATGTAGGCTGAAATGATCGGAGTAACTGAAGCCATGAGTTCAGTTGGAAAGAGTCATTCAATTGCAGATATTGCCCCACAAAACCCAAATCCCTTAGAGAGCAAATTATTTCAGCTGTCTGAGCTGGTGCACTTTTCAATGTAGTTGGTACAGAGCCTCCTTCCCAGTGAAAAGCACGATCCTCTCTCCCCAAGGACATTGGTGACCCCCACAGAACCTTTTCTCCCTGACATGCATGCTGGCCAATCATGCTCTTCTGAAACTAGATACTGTGAGGCCAGACCTGTGCATAGCCAAAGAGGCCACCCAGCTCATTAATCCAATGAAAGGATAGCTTTACACAGGGCACATAGCGTTCCACTCAGCCCATAATGCCTGCATGTGTCTGGGGGCGGCACTGCTGTTAAATATCCAAGACAAATCTAAGCCTGCTGGGCAGTCCACCTACTCTAGTCAACTCTGAGTAAAATAAGGTACATAATTAGTGTAACACAGGCCGAATGGTTCTGAGACCTAGGGTTTGGCCCCAGTTTCTGAAACTTGCTTAATAGGTGACCTTGGACAAGTCATTTAAATTCTGTGGGACCTTCTAGCTCTAGGAGTCTATCAACAGAACCACATATAGCCACAGAGTCATGACATTCCTCACTTCTATTGTTTTCTCTCCAAAAGAAGACAGCTAAAAAATGAAAGAAATACAAACATCAGATACCTTTGACATACCAGGATAGTCTTTCAATTCTCCCACTAACCCAATGAGACAAGTATTATTGTCCTTATTTTCCAGATGAGGAGGTTTAGTAAATGCTATGAGCTAACTTGTGCCTCCCCAAAATTCTTAAGTTGAAGCCCTCACCCCCAGTGTGACTATATTTGGAGGAATCTTTAGAGGAGGTAGTTAAGGTTAAATGAGGTCATTAGGGTAGGGACCTGATCCCACCGACTGGTGGCCTTGTAAGAAAAGGGAGAGAGCCCTTCCCCTGCACAGAAGAAAGGCCAGGGGAGCACACAGTGAGACAGCACCTGGCACAGCACGTGCTCAAAAAATCTGTTTGACTGATGACTTCATGACATTCACTTAAACCTGAAAAGTGAACTTGAACCTCCAGTCTCTGGGCTCAGGAAGTTTGAAAACAGTACTAAATCTCCTGTTACTTAATGACTATTTCAATTTTAAGAATGACAGACATAAACCATTCAACTAGAACTGGATGATTACAAATTTCTGAAATAATTTTTGTTTTTTAATTGCCCACCAGTTTTAAGTCGAAACTTTCTCTGACGCTAGTTCCAGGGTGACACTGTCATTAACACTGCAGTAATCAACAGAAAGCAGACTTCACAGGTTGACAACTTCCACCATCTTTTCTTCTATTTATTTTTATCACAGTCTCCTTTGGTCAGGGTAGAAAATAAGTCAGGTTATCATTTATGTTATAATACATAAAATTAATATACCTAAATGACCTGATAACCTCCAAGATTGTTGGGGGGGGGGGGAAGGTACAAAACAGTGTTTGTTAAATATTACTACCTATTTTTAAAATGGAAAAAAATTACACACATGTAAGTATTCATGCATGTACACATGTATGTATTTGCCTGGACCTGCACAAAATATCCTTGAAAGGATTCACCAAAAACACTGGTAACATTGGTTTTCTCTGAGGAGGAGAACTTGAAGGACTGAAAGAGGGAGGGAAGAGAGGCTTTAAAAATATGTGTGTGTGGTTAAAATTATTATTTACTATTCCATTGAGGTAATATGTGCAAATCTTAAGTGAATAGCTCAATGAATTTTTTTTAAGATTTTATTTTATTTATTTGACAGAGAGAGACACAGTGAGAGAGGGAACACAAGCAGAGGGAGTGGGAGAGGGAGAAGCAGGCTTCCCGCTGAGGAGGGCACCCGACGTGGGGCTCAATCCCAGGACCCTGGGATCATGACCTGAGCTGAAGGCAGACGCGTAACAACTGAGCCACCCAGGCGCCCCTGCTCAATGAATTTTTACATATTTAAACATATCCTGATCAAAATACAGAACATTTCCAGAACCCCAGAAGATATCTCTGCTCCTACCTAGTCAATACCCAGCCCCCAAAGATAAGCACAGATCACAATATAAATGGATTCACATGTTATGTAACCTTTTGTGTCTGACTTCTTTCATTGGATATTATGTCAATGAGATTCATCCATGTTATTTTTCATGTGGCAGTTCTTTTTCATTACCATATAATATTCCATTGTGTAAATGAATATATCACAGTTTGTATATCTACTACTATTGATGGACACTGAGTTGTTTTCAGTTTGGAAATATAATGAATCAAAGCTTCTGGGAGCATTCTGTAGTATTCTAGGAGTCTCCTGGTGGTCTTACAAGTACTCATTTCTGAGGAACTGCTAGGTCACAAGGTAAAGTTATTTCAGCATTAGTAGATATTTCCAAGCAGCTTTTCCAAGTCTGTGTACCAATTTACACTCCCATCTTCTGTGTATGAGCATTCCAGTTAGTTGCTTCATATCACTGCCAACATTTGGTATTGTCAAAGGGAGACAGTTAGCAAGAATCTATATAGAGATATATATATATATATCCTTCTACAAACTTTGAATTTTTAAAAAGATTTACATATTACAGAGAGAGCATGCGCACGTGCACAAGAGTAAGTGGAGGGGGGAGGGGCAGAAGGAGAGAACCTTCAAGCAGATTCCCTGCTGAGTGGGGAGCCCTACACAGGGTTCAATCCCATGACCCTGAGATCATGACCTGAGCCGAAACAAAGAGTTGGTCACCTAACCAACTGAACCACCCAGGTGCCCCTGCAACTTCTCATTTTAAAACATTTGTACATATTGCCTATTCACGATTAAATAAATAAAAATACAGCATGAACACTTAACAAAAATGAAAGACACAAGCTGGCAAAAATTATTTATCTTTCTTTAATAGAGATGAATGGCTAGGAACTCTCCAGATATTCAGTACAGAAAGGGAACCAAGGGCCCTGTGACTTGTACTCTGTAAGTGGTGCTGAGAATCCCACTGAGTTGTCAGCCTGAGAAAGAGGCTAACCACCTGAGACATGAAAAATATCAAGGACCTTAAAAGACCACTGTTCTGGTGAACCCTCGCTGTTGACAGTGGCCAACGGAAGCTCTGGCTAATGAGAGAAACCACAGGAAGACTTAAGAGGTAGCATCCACAAAAGTAGTATTTAGGAACAGCCTTCTCTGCCACCTCCAAGGCTGCTATATCACCAAAAAATCTCTTCCAGGAAGCACCGGTATGAATAAGAAACTAGAGGGTCAAACCAGAGAATCCCCATTACTCAAGATCTTTTACACTATTACTACCTAGCCTGAATCATCTTCAACATCCAAAGAGAGACTACATTAGAGATCACCAGTTTGGGAATGCATACTTCCTTGTCAGGGGAGGACAGCCATTCCTCATTAGGAATGAGGTGACACTGGAGGCTCAAAAATTCTGCATAAAGTCTCCAGACAGCAAGAGACCAACCGTCCAACTTCCAGTAGAGAAGACAACCAGGAAAGGATGGGTTAAATCATCTGCTTCAAGCTCTTTTAACCATGACCCACAAGAAGAAAAACATTTTACATTGAAACCCAATACACACAATACCAAATCTAAATTGTCATCAATTGCAAGATACACCATAATTTTACCACTAAGCAAGAAGAAAAAAAGTTGTCCATAATAAAACTCATCATGATTTCAGATTTGTAATGAAAAAATTGTATGTCTTAGATAGAATATAAATTGGATGGAATATAGAGGAAATTTCAAGCAACAATCCTAACCTTTATTATGTGCAATCGACTTTGATACTTACTATTCTGGTCTATTTAATGTCATTTTTCCCCAAAATGCTGGTAATGACCCATTAAGTTGATTTCAAATCCATTAATGGATTTCAACCTACAATTTTAAAAACACTGGATTGGAATTAAAGCCTATGACTTCTAAATAATTGTATTAAGAACTCCAAAGAGTTTAAATAAATCTACTGGTAGGACAACTGAATCCAAGTGGTAATTACTGTACAGTGTATCAGTACACATCTCTGGGCTGAATTGCCTAGAAACCCGAGGCAGAGCAGTGTGTAAACACTGCTATGGGAAAAATTCAAGACAGTGGTGCTGTGGATGTGCATTGCTATAATTAAGCCAGAAGACATGTCAGCCAGGGCATTTCTGAGTGCTGATTCCTGCATGCCTCCTGTATGTTGTAAGGTATGTGTCCAAAATTAGAGTGACTGAAAGCCCCTAAAAACGTGCAATAATCCTTCCTTATAACACCCCTGCCTGGGGGTGTCAGCCTACTATTTATAAACATGGGTTAAGAGGGAAAATACCCTAACTTCTGTTCTACAAGTCTCTACAAATGCAAGTATAATAGCCAATCAGAATACTACTCTGGTACCACAGTTTTCCCCATATTTTAGAGTCAAAGCTTTTCCATTCACATGTGAACCCAGGGAGAAATCAGATGAGGAGTTTTTTAGTTGTGCATTGCTTGAGCACTTAGCAATGCACTGAGCATCATCTGAGGGAGATGTGCGTTGAGTGACACAGAACACTGAATGACTTTCTATTGGAATTACAGACAAGTTGAGTATCTTGTCAAGAGGTGGTAGCACAGAATAGATAGCTGAGTTCTATTTTGTGCTTCACATGGAATGAGGACTGGACAAGAATGATCCACCAAAACACAGAAATGGAAAACTTTCACTTTTCAAAGGGTTTCCCCGAGTGGACTCCTTAGGAGTAAAACATAAATGGAATTATTGTAAGCTGAACAAAGTTTACCTATTTTTCCAATTTAGTAGGTTTAAAAAAAATATTGCCTTGGGGAAGAACATTTGCACATTTTCCCCCCAAATAAGAAAGTACCAATGAGGTCAAAGAGCAAATCAAAGAAAGTATGATCCAAGAAACCAAAACCAAAGTGGTAAAAGTTAGGGCTTCATAAGCAGATAATTAGTCCTTTTAGTGATCTCAAAAATTTTCTTTCCTTTCTCTGCCAGATCAGGCCCGTTGCTATTCTTTACTAGAGCTAAGATCTTTTGAATGTTTGGAACCACAGCAATGGGTGGTCGGGGAAGCTATATCTCACTGTACAGGTTGTTCACTGCACAATGGCACCCAGCCAAGAGGATGACTAGAGGCTGACCTGCAGCTCACACTTCTTTTGTCCAGTGTGCATCCTGGTACACGGCTGCTTCTGCCTGGAGGGAGAGACCCCTCTCTGAGTTTGCAACAGGCACCACATGGGTTAGTGGAGGGCCTTGAAAACAGCGAGGGAAGGGGTGAAGAAGTCACTAGCTCTACTATACTTCAGACACATGGCAAATCACTAGCATTTCTTCCTAAATATCAGCCAGCTCCAAGGAATAAGTTGGCATTTCAATCCAGAAATCGAGTCTTAGTGTAACTCTACATGTACTTACCATATATCTGAAATGCAGCTGTAATGCTCTCTTAGAGCCTATTTATTAGAAATTTGGTTCAAAAATCCCCATGCAATTTGAGGATGAGAGCTGGGGGAGAAGGGAAGAGATGGGGGGAGAGGGAGTATCAGAATTGAGCACCTGTGACACAATAGTTTTCTCATACGTTAAAGTATACTCAAACTACAATTACTGTCATTAAAATAGTCTATACTTTGGCATGTCCCCCATAACTTCCTACTATGACTTCCAATCTTAGATAAAACAAAAACATTTCTTCCATGTGGAAAGTCTATTGAGTTCCATCACAAAAGCAATAGCTTAGTTCTTTTAATTGTTAATTAGCCAGTCAGAGCATGAGCATAAAAAATAGGTAGCAGGTTTAGGACTCAGCATAGGCATGACTTCAAATTCAGGCCATCTATTAAGAAGCATCAAACTGGAAACCACCTATTGCAACTTCTTGTTCCAGCCCCAGCCCAGCTGCCAGTGTGTTCTCACACTGTTTTTTCATGGATCTCATAGACTAGTCCAACTAGTACTCCTGCTGCTCAACAAACCCACCGTGGAGCTGGCTTAGCACAACACCGGTCTCCTAAATACCTTCCGAGAGTCTGGTAATAAGCCTCCTCCCTTCCCCCTAGAACCTCACCTCATTCCCATAGTTGGACCCTAACTCTCAATCCTTTTAGCTCCTGGAACATACTAAGCTCAGTCGCATCTCAAGGCATTCCTGCATGTTCGTCAATCTGACTCCCACTCACATAACCCATGGCTGGCTCCTCTTCTTCCTTCACGTGCCCCATGTTTAGACTTCCCCAGAGAACTGCCATTTTTTCCTAATTCCTACCACAACCTGTAAAAAATGTATTTAGTTCTTTGTCTACTAGATTTTCCTATCTGGTAAGGACAGGAACCTTACCTGTTTTACTTCCCTAGCACACTACCTGGTACAGGGTAGGTAGGCAGTCAATAAATATTTGTTGAATGAATAAATAAATGGATGAACAAACCCTACAGCATTTACATTTTGCCTCTTATGTAGAGCACCCATATAATTTTTCAAATCAGGACACTTTTGAGAGTAAAAGTGGATGCTAGGTACTAACTGAGATAAAACAGGCATAAACCAGGACATATGGTCACCATACCCTATATCCACTCCTACATGTCCCATCTTTACCAACCAAGTTTGTAAGATTCACATTATCTTTAGCTGCCACTTGCTAAACCATTTTCCTTTTGTGAAGACCAGATTCCTTCTCTTCAGGATCAAATCTTTGACTTGATATTTCCATAAAACAGTTTCAACTGAGTCATTAACATCAGCTCCTATAAGGCTAACCATCTTTCCTTTAGCATGGCCTTTGAACATGTCTTCATTGATAACAATGGTCTCACTCAAGGAGTCCAAGGAAAGATTGCTTCATTTCAAAGGCAGCTGGTGCCATCTTGGATATCCAATCCAAGTGTATTTCAGGATAGGCAGCATTAGTGCCACATTCAATAAGGCAAGCTCTACCTCTGTGATGGCTCCACTCCAGCCTTGAAGTAGGAAGGGAAGGAGGATGGCAGACAGAAGGCCAGTAGGAGAGAAAGAGCCTTTTGGATTCAAACCCTTCTAGACTATAACTGGCAATAGCTAGAAGACTCCCAAAAAGGAGGGATGAAGACAGAAGAGCGTGAGGGTCTAAAGATAAATACTTCTAGTTTGGGTTCCTGGGTCTGCTTCTTTTCAGCTGTGTGACTTTGAAAAAGTTATACTTCAAGTCTCACTCACCTATCTGTAGAATAGATATAATCTTACTTAACTCTGGTACAAAGGAGAGGACTGATAAAACACCTAGTATAATACCTGACACACTGTAAGTACTAAATAAATGTTGTTACAAAAATAATCATTATTATTTAATAAATGATGTCACTTTCATTATAAAACTAGCATTTTACTGTAACATAGTGGTCAAGAATTCCAGAGCCCTGGGTTCAAATTCTACCAGTGCCATTTAATATCCTTGTGGCCTTGGGAAAGGTGTTTAACTTCTGTAGACCTCAGAATTCTCATCTGTTAATTCAAAATAATTATGCCTACATCATAAGACTGTTCTGAAGATCAAGTGAGATAATGCATATAAAATGTCTGACGTAAGGCTTAGCATACACTATTGTGTTTTGGAGTAGAATTTATTAGAAGTACAGATACTAAAATCAAAACAAATAGCAAGGACAACAATCTTTTGAGAAGCTTGTTGATCTGCCACAAGAGGGGCAGGATTTGTCACAGTCTAGTGTGGTGTCTGGTCCCAAGGAACACCAAAAGAGGAAAATGAAAAATGGTTTTCTGAGAAAGTTGGGATACAAATTGTCCACTGAGGATCCCAAATGGAATTAAGAGTAAACAGAAAGTGTGTGCTCCCTGATTGTTTTTAGGTGAAGGTAGGAAGAGAGACTGGAAAACAAGAAAGACATTCCAGTCTGGTAGATTTCAATGACCTCTATTTTGACCATTTGATCTTGCCATTAAAATCACATTAAAACGGCAGATTCTTTAAGATATTACAATATTCATTTTGTAAACATTCACAGTTTAACATTTCTCCTGTTCTCAATGTTGACCATATTATAAAATTCACACAATTTCAGTTTTGGCCCCAAAACTCAAATTTCTGTCTGGTGACCTTAAAGAGTGCACCTCCACCAGCCTTTGAATGCTTTCCTGACCCTACATTATTAAATTAATGTTGGGTGAAAGTAGGAATGTCTTTGCCTCACAAACGTGATTGTTTTTGAAAGAACACTGCTAATTACCTTCCCAGACATCTGACTCATTATTCCAGTCCATGAAGTTTAAGACATGGAAAAATTCATTTGGAAATTCCAATTTTAATGATTCCTCAATTTACAAAGAAACTGCCTTAGGATGCACACTCTATTCCCTTGATCTTAGCATTGGACAATTGCATATGGGCAAATACAATTTAATAAATACATAGCAAATACTGTATAATGAAGTATTAGAACTCCAAAAGTTGTTACATGTTGCATCATTTGATGAAATGGGACAAAATTCCACACACACAAATGTAGCACACATACACATACATACACAATGAGGAAGTTTAGTCTGAAAAATACAAAAATTTCCATTTGCTTGCAAAAAAAAAAAAATGCTCTCAACTAAGTGGACTAGAGACCTTCTGTGTACTTTAAAATTAAGAAACTGATGAGAGAGAGCTTTTCAAAATCAAATATCTCCAATCTCTAAAGAAACTGAAAAGACCACGTTTTGGTATTAACCTGAAAGAGCTCCTTGACATCCAAACAAACATCATTAAATGGAGAAAAAGAAGTACTTTTATAATAACCATGTCTGCTGGTCTGGTCACCATTATGTATACCCAGACACACCATTTAAGAACCTGTTTTGCAAATCCTAAATGGGAAGGAAGAATTTGCTATACCTCAACTTAAATTTACCGTATTTAAAATTGATTCTGATTTCTTACAATTTTTTCTTTCAAATGAAATCATTTAATCTCCGAAGACTGAATTCCTCATTTTATGACTAAATAATCTGAGGCCAAGAAGACCTACAAAGAAGAGGCCAAATTGAGCAAATAAAAATTCATATGCAAACACTGCATTGGAAAATATACATAATAAAAAATTATTCATTGTTCATCTAAAATTCAAACATAACTGAGTATCCTGTATTTTATCTGGCTACCCTTCCCCTGGGTTACCCAGCTAATGAATGGAAGAGACAGCACCAGAACTGGATGCCCATTCTGGTGTGCATCCATTCATGAAACAATTATTCCCTGAAAGCTAGATGTCCTGGAAAACCAAAAGCTATATAAGGCAGTCCTGCCCTCCAGGACCCTAGAATCTAATGGAAAATTCCAGTCACCTGGAAGAGAGGAGGGAGTGTCAATGTAACCATCTCAGCAAGCTACTACCCAAGAAAATGGTCCTCAACCCTGGCCACCATTCAATCACCTGGGGAGCTTTAATTTTTTTTTCAGTGCCCTGAGATGTTGATTTAATTGGGTCTGGGATGGGGTCAGGGAAACTGGCCTTCCCCCGCCCCCCAAAAAATATTCCCAGATAATTCTAGTGTGCAGCCTGGTTTGCATGATGAATCACACTGATCTAAGACTCACAAATCTCCCCTAAGAAATCTTGATTCACCGAATGGATAGGTCTGTGCTAAAGTGCATGTGGGTGAATATATGTGTGTAGGGGGAAGGGTCCCAAAGCACCATGCTTCCTGTATATCATGCAGGTGTTCAAAATGGCCATTTGGACTTTACAGTAAGATTTGTTGAAAGGAGAGCATTTTGCTGGAATTCATCTTACCCCCGTTATGGGGTCTTGGTTCTTATTCATTTCTTAGCCTATACATTGTATAGCTGTGTCCTGAAAAATCCATCCTAAGTATACAGTTCATATAACCCTTAAAAACAAATAATGAGGTGGTATCTCATTGAGGTTTTGATTTGGATTTCCCTGCTGCTGAGCGATATTGAGCACTGTTTCATGTGTCTGTTGGCCATTTGGATGTCTTCTTTGGAAAAATGTCTGTTCATGTCTTCTGCCCATTTCTTGATTGGATTCTTTGTTCTTTGGGGGTTGAGTTTGATGAGTTCTTTATAGATTTTGGATACTAGCCCTTTATCTGGTATGTCATTTGCAAATATCTTCTCCCATTCTGTCGGATGCAGCCATCAAAAGGAATGAGATCTTGCCATTTGCAACGACGTGGATGGAACTGGAGGGTATTATGTTGAGTGAAATAAGTCAAACAGAGAAAGACATGTATCATATGATCTCACTGATATGAGGAATTCTTAATCGCAGGAAACAAACTGAGTGTTGTTGGAGTGGGGGGTGGGGTGGGAGGGATGGGGTGACTGGGTGATAGACACTGGGGAGGGTATGTGCTCTGGTAAGCGCTGTGAATTGTGCAAGACTGTTGAATCTCAGATCTGTACCTCTGAAACAAATAATGCAATATATGTTAAGAAAAAAAAAAGAAGAAAAAGAAGGTAGCGGGAGGGGAAGAATGAAGCGGGGGAAATCGGAGGGGTAGACGAACCATGAGAGACGATGGACTCTGAAGAACAAGCAGGGTTCTGGAGGGGAGGGGGGTGCAGGGTTAGCCTGGTGGTGGGTATTGAGGAGGGCACATTCTGCATGGAGCACTGGGTGTTATGCACAATGAATCATGGAACACTTCATCTAAAACTAATGATGTAATGTATGGGGATTAACATAAGAATAAAAGAAAATAAATATAAAAGGAAAAAAAAAAAACAAATAATGAAGAGACAGTTCCATCTAGTCCTATAGTCTGCTTAGGATACCCCATTACCTGGGGTTAAATATGGAGCCCCTGACCAGGACCGATCCTGTGGGTTTGGCATTGTTTGTATATATTCCTACAGAGGAATGCACTAAATGAAAGCCCTATTCAATCTTATGACTTCCTATGGAGAGATAAATAAATAAGCACTCTGAGTGTCTTCACTATTGTCATTATATTTATTGCCCTGGTTAGAGAAGGGTCAGAAAGCCACAACTATATTTTCCTCTGCTCAATTATTATTATTATTACCAAAAGACAGAGTAGCAAATGGACAAAAGCAGGATTTCTCAATACAGTCCAAAAAGCAAGATAAAGAAGCTAATTCACCTCCATCCTGCACTCTCACCTTTTCATTTCTGACATCAGTGATGAGGAAGGCAAGTTTACCGCCTCCATTGCTGCATCTGTTCTCAAATTATGCCATCTTCTAACACCAGCATAACTGAACATTTTAAAATCATTGTGACCACCTCAAGCCATCCAAAGTCCAAAGGAAATGATATCTAAGCCCCAACTCTGAGGACACATGTAGCTGTGGGTCAAGCCCCCTTCCAAAGGGTCATCATTGTGTAATTTGTATTTAGACCATACTTATGTCATTGTTAATCCTCCCATTCCAGAATCCACTTGAGATCAATTCAGCCTATGATAGCAACGTTCTTTGGGATAGTTGGTCAGGTCTGGTTTTCTGAGTTTAACATTAAAAGACCTCCCCTCTTTGCAAGTGTTACACTAAAAAATCTGGTACAAATAAAGAGCATGATGGAGCCAATCAGAGCAAATGTATCTATCCAGGAATGATGAGAGGGCACGTTTTTTCAGTACATCAAAGAACTAAATGAGTGTTCAATAATACTAATACCTGGAAACCCCAAGATCAAGACGAATCAAAAATATTCCCAATGAGTCTGATTCGTGTTAAATATTTCCTGTCTCAGTGACCAACAGGCCATGTTAAAACCAGTCTCAACTCCTTTTGGAAGTCTTGTTCTGTTATCCACATGAAAGGTAATGTAAGAATTTTGATCAGTGATACAAGATTACTAATTCTCATTGGGTAATTTTCCCCATTAGTCAGAGATCAACTTTGCCAACTTGGAGGCTTCACATGTTTTGCGGCAGGGTGCCATTAGGAACTAGCTGTCAAACTCTAGGACTAATGGAAATGTATTCTAAAGGCCAAATTCCACCCTTTTCTTACATAGAGAGTTTCTAAGGGAGCCTCAACTGAATCCCAAGGTCTAGGATCTCCAGTCTTCCTTCGTGACCACCTTTCTCTTATGCCATCATCAGCAAATCCCCATTGACAACCCCCCTTTCTTTTCCCTTGAAAAATGCCAAAATACTCCCAGGAGGAAGCGTTATCTTTCTAAATCCTTAGTTGAACTGAAAAGGAGAGACCTGAGACTTTTAAATCCATGGCAGAAGCAGACTCACTCATTACACCTTTAAGGTCTAGGATACGGACTGAGCAAATATAGACCAATCATAAATGAGAGGTGTTCTGTACCTTCCTCGGCTATGAATCTAATTCATGCAGCCAAGAATACACATTCAGAAATAAACAGGCTGGCTCTCTCTGATGTCTTCTCAACTGATAGTTCAAGTGGTGTGATAGTTATGTTCCTGTAGAAAAGGATGTCAGTTAGTATGCCAAACACAACCCAAACAGAGCCAAGCCATGAATGAGAATCCAGTTCCCCTGCTTTGGATCTAAAGATACCCAACTGGAGGCCCAGTCATGTGGCCGATACAAGTGCCTACAAAATCTACAAAACCCCTGAGAGCTATGTATATAGGTGAGCCAACGCTAATTCACATGCAGCAATGCAAAACCCCTTTCTTCCTCTGCCCCATGGCAAAAAGTGAATCTGTTCCATCTGTTTACAATGATTGCTGTTACTTTCCAGCATAACCATAATCTTATTTTGTAAATCCTATTCCTGACACGCCTCAAACCATCTGTCTATTCTTTCTTGGGTTAGCTTGGGGCTGTTTGGCAAATGTATGTCATTACCTGTAAGTGGAATATTTTTTAGCAGAGTACATGCCCCTTTTAAAGGCATGTTGCCATGGCAGCTAGGTGTTCCTAAATAATCTCCTATGGTTCTTCCTCTAAACCTAATATGCCTTTAGTAATTTTTAACATGTGTAAAATAAAGGCCAAGGGACAAAAAGGCATACATGTAACTACTTAGGCTTAAGATTCAAAGTTTGCACATGTTTTCAAATACAGGAATCAGGTGAAATTTTACTATCAAGTGTAAGTACTATAAAAATTTACTAATCAAATTACACATGTCAATTTGAGGAAAAAGGTAGCCTGTTTTTCAGATTCAGACTTGTAAAAAAGTGATAAAATATGAGTGGTAGAATTTCTGCTATTTCTTGTCCTCATGGAGCTGGGCCCAGGTTCCCACCAAGTTTCTACATCCTCTCTCTCCTTTATCATTCTGACATTTTGCCCTTGTTTATATATAACTACAAGGAATTGGGAAAGACTTTAGAACCCCAATTTGGAGAAGGATATGTGATCAAGCAATTCGAAGAGCACAGACACAAATGGACAAACACAAGAAAAGATAGCTCACCTCATTAGTAATCAAGGGAATTACAGACTAAAATAATGAGATCACTGCAAGCCTCTCAAAACAGCGAAGATTAAAACCACTGAAAATATTTAGTGAGGTTGTTGGGAAATGGGTATTCTTAGGCACTGCTGGAGAAAGTAGAGTATTCATACAGCTCTCCTTTGGCAGTATCTAGCAACATTTTTCTGGTACATCCCTTTTCATACCTTCTGCTTCATTTCTAAGCCTCTATTCTAAAGAAATACTAATATGAGTACACACATGCAAAACAAATATGTGAATACAAACATATTTGTAGCAGCATTGTTTATAAGGTCCAAAAATTGGAAATAGCCCATCAGTAGGGAAATGGTTAAACTATAGCTTATCTACCTGATAGGATACTTTGCTGCAATTAAAATGAATGAGGCAGCTCAACGTCATCTAATATGAAAAGACTATTAGATGTATTAACAATTAAGACAGCAATATGTAGAACATTAATATGTTCCAATTTATGGAAAACAAATCTCTAGGTCTATAATAAGACGTTAAAATGAGAATCTTTCAGGGCGCCTGGGTGGCTCAGTTGGTTGGGCGACTGCCTTCGGCTCGGGTCGTGATCCTGGAGTCCTGGGATCGAGTCCCGCATTGGGCTCTCTGCTCGGCAGGGGGTCTGCTTCTCCCTCTGACCTTCCCCCTCTCGTGCTCTCTCTCTCTCTCTCATTCTCTCTCTCAAATAAATAAATAAAATCTTTAAAAAAAAAATGAGAATCCTTCAGCTTTGTCTAATGACTCGAAGATTCAGAACAAAGCAGTAGGTGATTAATGCTCTCACACTCCAAAATGAGCTGCTAGACCACCTAGACAGCCCGTGGCAAAGGAGGCATCCACTGCAACCACTAGCCCATCACCCACCTCAAGGGCATAAAAGGACTGAAACTGACAAGGCTGAGAGAATTTCTTTGGAATAATTTGTTGGGGCATGGTGGTGTTTCCACCTTTACCTTAATCTAATTAACAAGAGTTTCAAGGAGATGGATCAGACTGCTGGAGTCTACAAGGGTCCAGACTGATCCATGACTAGAATTCATCTATTGGCAAGAGGAAGGAACCAGAGGCACAGGGAGGCCCAGGCACTAAGCGCGTTGCATTGCAGCGACTGCATCCTCCTAAGAGTGGCAGCAAGGCTGCATCTGTGTTCCCTCCAGACCACATGCAAAGGAGCCAGCCAGGATATGTTTAAAAGGGGCCCCACCTGTAGAGATGCTGTCAGCACTCGCCACTCATATCCTTTCCATCTCTTGATCATATTCACACACCTGCTCTGGGGGTGAGCTTTCATTCTCTCCAGCAGCACCTGCATCTTTTGTCAGAGGATGCCCTCAAGGTGGTGGACCCCCCGTGTGCAAAGAGAGCCAGAGAGCCTAGGGACTATGTTTGAGACTTGAAAGGACTGGAGGAACTGTTACATATATGAGTGTCCAAGAAAGTTAGAATGAGCCTGCATATCATCTTTATAGAGACAGCAATGGGAAATTATTCTCTACCTTTACCCTACGGAGTCCCATTCTTTCAATATAATGCTAACAATTACACATATATAACAGAGAAAAGTCTGGATGTTTACACACAAAACCAACTGTGATCTCTAGAGAGCAGAGTGTGCTAGCGGATGAGTGAAAAGAACTTGTACATTTCGTTCTACACACTTCTATACCATTAAAAAAAAAACATTTGCTCATGTTTTTGGTAAACAAAAACTTAAGATACATACAGATACACACATACTCATCCATGGTAAAAAAAATTCAGAAAATTAAGAAAAAGAAAACAGACAAACTGTAAACATAATCCCATTCCCCCAGATCCCACCTCTCTTAGTATTTGGGAGGTTTTCATTCCCATCTTTTTCCTTGGGGTGGGCACATTTGCTTTGGGTAGGCAGGATCTCACTGGGCTCCACCTGCCTTGTTAAATTAAACAAGGAAGAGTTGCCAAGATTGTTTATCACCTTTACCATATCTTCTGTGGCTATTTTGGCTATATGAAAATTGGAGTATAGTTTAAAGAAAATTGATTTGAAACTTAATGGGTCTCCCTTATATAGCTTAAAATGCTCACAATCAAGGTGGAGATAATCATCAGTGACATTTCATGCACTGCGTCTAGACAGTAGAAAGGGGAG
Source organism: Mirounga leonina (assembly GCF_011800145.1). Lineage (NCBI taxonomy): Eukaryota > Metazoa > Chordata > Mammalia > Carnivora > Phocidae > Mirounga > Mirounga leonina. The sequence goes on along the minus strand of NW_023270871.1, from coordinate 3,467,301 downwards.
GGCTAGAAGACTGGATTTGACTGCTCCTCTTAGGAAAAAAGAAATACATCTTTCTTGTCTAGCTGGAAATACGTAGTCAAGGCAAACTTGCCAAGGCTCACCAAGTCTGCCCAGAAAGCCCATCTGCAACCCAAACACCTGAATGCAAATTCAAGAGATTTCATTTCCCTTCTGAGATTTACATAAAAATCTAACCTGTTGCAAATTCATCTCCTAAAATACACAACTTGAGACCCTTAGCAAACGAAGGGGCTGCTACACATGTGGAAATTACCTCCTTGTTTGTTTTCAGTCTTCCTGTTTCTCCTGGGAACCAGAGAGAAAATTCAATTTCTAAACCTTGAAGCAGCTTGAACAACGAACAATTGTTAGCCTAGAAAGAGCAGATGAAGCCTATTACTGCACAATGGAAAGTAAATGGCATTGTCTTGAGGTTGTGTTTACTATACCGGCTTGGTGGGTAAAACCATACAGTAGAGCGGAGGACTGGTGTCCTACTCATCAGAAGCCTCTGAGAAGCCCTCTACACCGAGGGGAGTGTCCAACTCCTTTCTGTCTTTCCTCTTGTTGAGTATAGGTTTGGATAATTATATGTAATTTCTCATGTCTGACTACACGAATGAAGCTTCTTACCAATTTCCACCAAAACCCTCTACCAAATCAATGAAGACAGTATCAACAGAATGCCAGTACCGTGCAGATATACAGGAAAGGTCTTCATTTTTGTCATTCAAGTGGCAAACCAAAAGTCTTGAAGAGGCGACAATCTCATGATCCAGCAAAACAGCAACAGAACACACAAACATTCTCTTGGCTTGGAATATGAAAACTTTTTACAAGGGTAAATTAAATTGAGCTGAAATTTTAAAATGGCAAAGTGTAGTTTTTACCAAATTTGTTGGAATCCAGTCATGCACTCAGAATAAACACAAACTGGTGCTGAAGTCCGGTTTCCTTTTTGAAAAAGAAGAAAGAAAAATACACTTTCTAGACTTTAAAATGCAGCTTTTGAAACAATGTTCCAAGGGCTACTTGGATGCTGGCTGGTGCTTACAAAACAATACTAACAAGTTGAGTGTAAATGAATCAAAACCAGACAGATTCTATTTCCCTTCAAGAAAATGGGGTGTTTGGGGGGGGAAATAAATAAATAAAAGCTTCCCAAAAATGTATGTGAATTTTAACAAAAACCAGTGTTCTGAATAAAAACTAGAGCCATGTCTTCTGACCTTCAAGCCAGGCTGGGTTTCAAAGAGGTGATACGGAGGGGTAAGCGTGACATCCAGGCCCCTCCGAGCAGGCACTGAGCTTTGGGAACACTGTTTTGATTTCAACTTCACAATAACCTGCACAGAAGGCAGGTGTTCTTCCTCCAGCTTACTGATGAGAAAATGAAACTTGAGTCACCTTCTCTAAATCACTCAGCGTTACTCTGAAGGACATGTGCATTAGGAAACTATTCACACACCCCCACGCTCCTGCTGCATGAGAACCATCACTTACTTAGCAAATACGACTTAGCAATGTTTAATAAGGCAATTCTGAAGCACTTTACCAGTACAACATGACATCCTATCAAGGCCAACACCCGTACTGGCTTAGAGAGTGTGTCTAGGGCAGAACTGGTTGGGGATGGGGGAGTCTCATCTTGATTTAACTTAGGGTCACTGTGAATTCATGTCCTAATTGCAAGTTACTCAACTTTGTGGCAAGTCTATACTAAGTGCTTCACCTGTATTAACTCCTTTCATCTTCACAGTTGGCCCCAGGAGTATTGTAGTATTTTTTTGTCCCTATTCTACACCTAAGAAAGCTGAGGAATGAGGAAGAGGCAGAGCCACAGAGGATTCTAACCAGCCTGTCTGGCTCCTGCAGGCCCAGAGCATGTGCTCTTACTCCCTTGACCAAACTGAAGGGCATCATCCATGTATTACAGAACTGAGTGCAGGCTGACTATAATCCTAGATATTAAGCAGCACTGGCTTCTTGTCTTAGTCAATTCCGGCTGTGATAACAAAATACCACAGACTGGGCAGCTTACAAACAACAGAAATTTACTTCTCACCGTTCTGGAGGCTGGAAGTCTGAAATCAAGGCCACGGCATGGTTGGGTTTTGGTGAGGGCTCTTTTCCCGGTTTAGCCAGCACTTCTCATTATGTCCTCACATTGTAGAAGGGGCTGGAGTCTCTCTGGAGGCTCTTTTATAAGAGCATAATCCCATTCATGAGGGTTCTACCCTCATGACTTAAGTACCTCCTAAAGGCCCCACCTACCAATACCATCAGTTTTGGGGGGGTTAGGATTTTAACATGAATTTTTAAGAAACATACATTCAGACCATAGCATTTCTCAAGGTATGTGATCATCAGAACTTGATGTTATCTTCCCACCCATTCATTCATTCATTCATTTTGATTAAGTGCCTGTGATATATAAAAATAGGGGGTTATAAAGAGATCAAAGATGTGCAGGTCCTTGTCCTGAGGATATACAAACATAACAGCCTCAAGTTGTTCACATCCCAAATTTACTTGCTTTTAGATGTTTTCTTGGCCTTCTGCTATTATTTATTTTTCATGTCACTTATTATTATGTAATTTCTTTCTTTTGGACATATCCAAATTTATGGCTTAAATTAGTTTGTCCCTGAAACTAGTGAACCTCATTAAGAGTTAAACAAATGGAGACACAACTTGAAATGAAGGAACTCTTTGCACTCACAGAATATTAGAATTTGAAAGGACCTTAGAGATGGGGCCTGTGTTGGTCAGAGTAGGCTATTTGCTATAAGAACCCCAAAAGTTCTTACTGTTCTCACAAAATCCAGTGTGTGCATTCCTGGTCAAGCCACTTTCCTCCAAGTGGTGACACATGGATTCTAGGCTACTTCCACACTATGGCTCCACCATCTCAACAAAGGGTTTCAAGACCTTCCAGACCATCCAGCCAGCAGACAGAGAGATAAGAGAAACCTCAGAGAAAGTATGCTTACTCCTAACTGCCCCCTCCCATTTCACTGACAAGAGTTAGTCACATGCCCAACTAGACACCAAGGTTACCAAGAAAAATCAGTAGTGCAGGGAGCGTGCAGTCCATCTCTAACACAGACTCCAAAGCCCACCACCATGCAGATGAGAAAACTATGTCTCAGAGTAGCTAAGTGAGTCATCCAACACACAGGAGCAGAGTCTGTCTTCTAATACAGCACTCTTTGCCTATAATATTGACACTTTCTAAAAAGCCATTTATTTTTTTATTTCTCATCTCATGCTTACTATAGAAAGTTTGGAAAATACAGAACTTAAGGAAGAAAATAAGAATTGTTCATAATCTTCCAACAATAATCACTGATTATATTTTGATGCCTATCTCCAAGTCTTTTCCATAATATTTGTGTATTTTATATACATATTAATTTTTAAACAAGTCAGGAAATGACAGATGTTGGCGGGAATGTGGAGAAAGGGGAACCCTCCTCCTACACTATTGGTGAGAATGCAAGCTGGTACAGCCACTCTGGAAAACAGCATGGAGGTTCCTCAAAAAGTTGAAAATAGAGCTACCATATGGTCCAGCAATTGCACTACTGGGTATTTACCCCAAAGATACAAATGTAGGGATCCGAAGGGGTACGTGCACCCCGATATTTATAGCAGCAATGTCCACAATAGCCAAACTATGGAAAGAGCCAAGATGTCCATCGACAGATGAATGGATAAAGAAGATGTGGTATATATATATATACACACACACACACACATACACACACAATGGAATATTATGCAGCCATCAAAAGGAATGAAATCTTGCCATTTGCAATGATGTGGATGGAACTGGAGGGTATTATGCTGAGCGAAATAAGTCAATCAGAGAAAGACATGCATCATACGACCTCACTGCTATGAGGAATTCTTAATTTCAGGAAACAAACTGAGGGTTGCTGGAGAGGTGGGGGGTGGGAGGGATGGGGTGGCTGGGTGATAGACATTGGGGAGGGTATGTGCTATGGTGAGCGCTGTGAATTGTGTTAAGATTGTTGAATCACAGACCTGTACCTCTGAAACAAATAATACATTATATGTCAAAAAAGAAGAAGAAGATAGCAGGAGGGGAAGAATGAAGGGGGGGAAATCGGAGGGGGAGACGAACCATGAGAGACTATGGACTCTGAAAAACAAACTGAGGGTTCTAGAGGGGAGGGGGATGGGGGGATGGGTTAGCCTGGTGGTGGATATTAAGGAGGGCATGTTCTGCATGGAGCACTGGGTGTTACACGTAAACAATTGAATCATGGAACTCTACATCAAAAACTAATGATGTAATGTATGGTGATAACATAACATAATAATAATATAAAATATATATATACATATTAGTTTTTAATTACAAAATATTCCATACAGAAAGTAGTATAAACAAACCTATATCCTGCCCTATATACCACTGAGTGTTTAACAAATGCTAATATTTTGCCATATTTGCTTCAGTTCTCTCTCTTTTCTTTAAAAATAAAATGGGACCAGCTAAAACCCAACCCCCATCTAATTCTCTCTCCTTCCTAACAGAAACCTAGGAAGTGCCATCCTCAAGCTGAAGTGGGTAGAGATCCTGTGCATATTTTTACACTTTTACTATATATTTATACATATTCCGTAACAGTGTATGTTCTTTTATATACTTAAAAATTTTGCATAAGTGGTATAATGACATGTGCACCCTTTCATACCTTACTTTTTTCAGTCAGCAGTATGTTTTAAAACTTATTCATGTCGATACATGGATATCGCTTTCATTCTGCTGAACTAGATGTGGTATTCCATTGTATGACTAAGCCATAGTTTATTTATTCTACTGATATACAGTTAGATGGTCTCCACTTTTTTCCCTTTATAATCATTAAAAAACCAAATTGGCATCAAATTATAACACAGAACTGTTGCCTGCTTTTTCCACTTAACATTAAGTATTCATACATACTCTTTGAGAACATTATTTTTAGAAGCTGCATAGCGTTCTCTCACAGGAACATGACAAAATTATTTAACCATTCCCATGAACATCCTTTTACATGCATTTAGGCATGATAACAAACAGAAAGACTAAGAAGTGCCTGTAGAGAGGGAGAGTACTACCATGGTTCAACAGCCATGTTCTGGTCCCACACTGTCCAGGTGCAAATCCCACCAAGTCCACTTACTAGGCAAAATCTTCAACTCCTCTGTGTTCTATAAAATGAGGTTGGCCATGGTACTTACACTGAATCCCATAGTAATCCCATGGGTTTATATGCTTTCTGGCTTTTGTGTTGTTTTGTTCTGTTTTTTATTCCCTTGTAGGCAAACAAGGGTAATCCTGCATCCGCAGGTCAAGCTTGCTTACAGAAAGCACAGCAACATTCAGGACAAAAAGTCTTGTGAGATCCAAATCACTGACTCCAGCACAGTGCTTGGTACACAGTAAGCATTAAGTGTTAGGTTAAAAGTCTTTGTATTTGTAGTGCCTGAACACAATTGCACACATGCGTGTGCACACAACACTCCCACACAAGTATCTATAATGCTATCGTATTTTCGGTATGTGACATGGCGCTGCTTCACTTAATTCCACCCCAACTTCTCCTTATTGTTAAGGTTTCCCAATCTGTTCCTGACGGTTCCATCTAGCAAATCTTCCAGTCTTGTTGCCTTTTGCAACAAAATCCCTTCAGACTCTTCAGCAAACCCTCACCATCTGACACATTATACACTCAGCCAGTGGCACCAAAACCTATAATTGACTTAGTGAAATTCTTAGACTCTCCCTTTTGCAATTCAATTCAACCGAATGGTCTGTCTCTCCCAATATTTTGAAGTGTCACCTCCCACAGGCTCCTCCTCTCTTTTTGTCCTATGAATGATGTCCTACTTCTCAACTGCTGTCACCTGGCTCAAATCTCAGTGCAGATTACATTTAAAAAAAAAAAAAATGAAGAAACCCACTTAGTTTTTTTAGTCCTTCCAGATATGGCTCAATAAAACTTCATTGGCCTCAGGAGACATCCCCTAATTCAGCTAAACAAACAGTCTTCCTTCTACTCTTAGGAATGCTATTGGGCAGTGTAATGGCCTTTGAAAAACTCTGGAGCCCCTGAACTGGAAAGGGGGATGAAAGGAAGCTATGCATGAGCAGTGAAGCAGTCAAGCTCCAAGTCCTGTCCTCACCGAGGCCATCGGCATGCTCCAAAATCTGATGAGAACCATAAGCTCACAAGGAAGTACTTACTACACAATTTGTCACTACAATTTCCAAATGGCCTAGGATGACCATAGCACCTTTAATCTCAGTAGTGCCAGGGGAATACTTAAAAGGCCCTTAACTGTTGAAAACTATAATGGTTAGAACTATTTTCATATTATCAAATATGGTCTAAATTAGCTTCAAAAAAGAAGTTTCTAGAGAAGATGAAACACACACACACACACACACACACACACCTCTATGTGATAAACCTAGTTGAAAAGAGGATTGAGTCCCACCCATCCTTTCATGGGGAAAATTAGTACCTTTTAATCTCTAGGAATATATTTGCTTTCCTTAGCTACAAGCTTAGTTACACTCTTTGAACTCATTAGTATTAACTCCTTCTCCTACTGCAGCCTGATCAGAATTAATTCTGTTTTGAGAAGTCTTAGCAATGAAATCCAAATGAAGTTTTGCCCTCTGGCCTACACCATTTGGGATTACTCCTATAAGACCATGTCTAGACTCTTAAGAAAAATCAGGGAAGATGTCATCCTTGATTGGCTTGATTGTGTTTTTTGAATTTAGGGATGTCAGATAACACTGTTGCCCCTTTATATACCCTCAGGAGTCCCAGATCCTGTCTTCAAATTGTAGGGATACAGGAATAAAGTAGACACAAATCTTACCTAGTCTATGATCATGTCATCCAAGACCACACTTTCTTCACAAGAATGCCATTAGGAACTGAAGATTTCACAATCACAGGTAAATGCCTATTTATGACTTTGCTATATACCTTCTTTTTCTACGGTTTTGTTTTGTTTAGTCTAGGGTATCAGCAAATATCGTGATTTAAGACAATTAGCATTGACTGAACCATAAACATACCCTACACCTTCATCCTGACAATTCACTCTCAACCATTCCTTTATCAAAGAAGGAGAAGCAGAGGAAAAGGAGGATGTAAGTAGAAGATATAAAGAAGGAGGAAAAGAAAGAGAAGAAGGGAAGGAAAAAAGGAAGGAAGGAAAGAAGAAAGGAAGGGCATTATCTGCCATAGTAGCTGAAAAAAAAAAAAAAAGATGAAATAGAAAGACTTCAGAAAGGCCCCCAACTCTCAGTACGTTCTACTGAGAGTCACAAAGTCTACACCACCCTTAAGGCATAAAACAACCAGCCCCCTCAAATACAGCAAGACTTACAGACCATGATAATGATCAAAAAGTGTTCCATACAGCACCTCAGAAGTATCAATATTGCTTAGCATCTTAAATTAATACAGACTTACATTTCTAGGCTATTTTTAGTATCACAAGCTTTGCTAATATACAAAATGGAGTTCTCTCAATTGAAATCAAATCTGCCTCAATCTGGTAATTGTTGCCCAGAGCACTCACTGCCTTGTAGGGAGAAAGGATGGTGCAAGGAAGAGCAGAGTCAAGGCCACATGGAATTGGCCCTAGCTCTGCCTGCCAACTGGCTGTATCCACCTTGGACAGCACATTTAACCCCCTCAGAGCCCAATTCCTTCTCTGTAAAATTTACCAGTCTCTCAGGGTACTCCCGAACTAAGAAGTCCAGTTCAGGCTTGAAAATTAAGTCACTTCCTATGTTTCCTTCATCAGTAAAATGGAAAAGCAATACCTACTCTAATAACATGGTATGTGGAATACCACAGAAATTTAAATCCACTGCATAAACCTTAGAGAACTTTCAGTACATTCTACTTAGAGATATAGTCACAAAGTCTATGAATCACAAAGTTTCTAAGAAACTATGGTCTATGGGTCAAGGATCCATGATTCTCTGGCTCCAAGATCTTGCTCTGACAGAACAAAGTTCTTGAGACTCAAAGAGAGAACTGACTTGGATTAGACCCACACTGAGTATCCAGGGTAGTGACCAGCCTGGTAGATAGTCAGGGAGGGATCTGCCTTTCCACCCTGTAATTCAGCCCTTGATATACAAGGTGTGAGTAGGGACACAGTGGTTGAATAAAATAAGAGAAATGGAAGAGTCTCAGGACATTTCTGCCATTAGCATTATTCCCACCTTCTGACTTCTTGGGAAATGCCATCCACGGAACACCCTGTTATTTAGAGGAACACAGGACAGGAAGGGGGACAGAATGGGACATTTTCTTATCTTCTACCCCCATCTCACTCCCCCAACTGACTTGGAGGGAGAATGGCAGTGGCAGCAAAGGCCACACAGCTAGAAGTAAACTGAGTATCAAAAGAGGACACACCTAGAAATGCAGTGGGAGCCTGAGTGATACGGACGTCCCTTGCTACAGATAAAGTACAGGAATGAGAAATCACGGGGCTCAGCCTTCTTTGTGGTGGATGTTAATCCCGTTCCAAGCATTATAAAAAGGTTGCATTAATGTCTACTATTGAGTTCCTTGGTAAGGTGAGGCTCCTGCCCTCCAAGTCAAGTGAAAAGGGACCAGCAAGAATCTGAAAGCATTGGAGGAAAGCAGCCCATCTCCACAGAAATTGCAATCCAAGTGGAAAATGCATGTTTTAATTGCAATGGTTCAAGACCACCAAAGAAAATGCTCCAATGAATTGAAAGCCTGTTTCTAACTGAATCACACGAGACTGTAGCACATTTCTAGTAGAGAAGGTAACTACTGGAGTCAGCCAAAAGATAAGAATATCTAACCCACAGGCAAATTACAATGTATGAAGGTTGTCCTTATTTTTTTTAAGATTTTTCAAATTAGCATGCTGTATCTTTTCTTCTGACAGAGTCAGAAGGCAACGGACACAAAAACTAATGATGTAATGTATGGTGATTAATATAACATAATAAAATTAAATTAAATTAAAAAAACAAAAACTAATGATGTAATGTATGGTGATTAACATAACATAATAAAATTAAATTAAAAAAAAAGAGAAGGCAACGGACACCCAAAGGGGAAGAAATACCCAGGAAGAAGGCCAAGTCTCTGAGAAGTGAAAACATCTCTTCCATTTCTTTTCTAGTTAATACCTTGGGCTTCTCCACAAGGAAAAAAGCTGCAAATGCGCATGACTGTCTTCATTTTGTATGTTCACAGTCCCATAAAGAGCTAATAAACTAGCCAAGCCTGCAAAAAATCTTGTCTGGACATTTTCAGGAATTAGACCAAAAGGCCTAGAAGGGCCTGGTGAAAGCTCCGTGAATGGAGGCGTTTCGGTTAGCCCCCCTATCTGGGAAGCCAGGCTCATGCAGTCAGTACAGTCAACATTTCCTATTGACAAATGCCTACACAGTCATACGTGTTGGAAACCCTGAGTAGTTCGATGGTGTCATCCCTATTTTCCAGACCGAGAGAGGAGGATAAAAGTTGAATAAGTCATCCATCCATCACCTGCAGCAACATGGAGTGCCAGAATCAGGGTACAGCCTTCCTCCCGGACCACACCCACCAGCCTGCTCCCTGTCAGGGCTCCCCAAGCTTCAGCTTCACTTGGTGCAGCTCACCTCCTCTGAGTGCCCCTGTCCTCCCCATGAGGAGACTCAGCAGCAGCAGAGAACAGCCAGGATCAAATGCTTGCCATTTCAGAGTTTTAGAAATCCTCATAGAACTAGTATAACCACCCCTCCCCCAAACCCCGAGGAATTGGACAAGCAAGCAGGGAGGCTGTTGGTGGGGAATGGAGAAGTAACTTGGCCCCACTCTCTTCTTCTTGCCTCCCAAGAAAAAACAGTAATAGCACAATTCTCCCCTCCTTGTTACCCCATTCACCAAGCAGGTGTGGCCAGGAACTAGAAAATTCTCAGGTGTGGGGCTTGTCCTTCCTCACCCTTGGGTGTCAACCAATCAGCAATAGGAGATTTACTGGGGGAAGACAAACTGAGGTTTTCTTGTTTTTTTAAGATTTGAGACACATTTATACTCATTTTACACTTTAATAGGAATTCTTAGGAAAGAAATGATGAGGACTGGGGGCCGGGCTATACCCTCTCTTTGGAAGCCTGGATGACGGTCAACTTGGCAAATTAAAGGCACTTGTCTTGGGCCCAGGAACACACACTCTCCACAGCTTCCTTCTTTAGCTGCATGTGGTAGAGTTTTCACTTTTACAATAATTCTTCATGGAAGAAGGATGAAAGTTGTACTTAATGAAGTTTTGGAAAAAGAATCTGATCCTGCTCTGGCGCTCAGATGCTGCATTTTTGTAAACAGCATGCAAGGGTCTCTGTAAGATTTATAGGAAATGGCAATTGGCAAAGAAAAAACGTTAGCTCCTACTCTGGCCCCGTAAAGCTGTCTGGCTGGCTTTGTAGAGCTCTCAAAGAACGTTACTGAAAACAAAGGAGAAATCAATACCATTCAGGCCACTGCCAGCTGTGGGCCTCCAAAGTGAATCAGCCTGGCTTCTCCTACCTCTCCGAATAGTGAGCGTCGGCTTCAAACAGACTGCAAAGTAGTTACGCCCTCCTCCCCGAATCCTTAGAAAATTGTCCCTGAAATGAAAGGTCTGCAAAATCTTTCATCTGCAAGAGGGTAGTAATGCAAGGATTTTTCAGGTCAGAGCAAATGATAAGAAAGGAATGGCCACTTTCTGCTCATCATGTAGTGAATTTGATACCAACACTTGTTAGATGCGAGCCAGCCCTCCAAGTTGAGTCTGTCCAAGCCTACCAGTAGCGTCTCGGGTTACCAAGAACCAAGTAATTAATAGGGGGTAGCCGGACTAATTATGAGTTTGGAAAGGAAAGAAAGGAGAAGCAACAATCACTGAGAATGGGGTCTTGTGTAACAGAATACAAAGTCTTTATTTCAGAACTTTGTTCCAGGGACAGTAGTGATTAACTATCGAACACCCTCCTCCCACCTTGAAATAAAAAATTCCAAATGATTATGTCTTCGACCTTGCTCTTAGAACCTCCTCCTTTTCGGCCCCAAATGAAACAACTTACAGGTTAATACGCCAATTAAACCTCCACAGAGCAACATTCTCTTCTTCAACATTCTCTTCTGCAGGAGTTGTCAATGAGGAGCTCTGCACAGGATTTTGTTGAATAAAAAAGAATCTGTGCTTCTAATGTCACAAACAGCCCCCTCCCCGTCAACTCCCTTAATTTACAGTTGATGGCCTATCTCTTCACCTTGTCAATCTTCAAATACTTATTCTCTAACCATGATAGGGAAATGCCAAGTTCTCTGCAGAGGGAGGAAAAGTTTCTCAGTTATGCATCCAAATGTACTTGTCACACAAAAGAGCCCCAGTGCTGACTTGCCCGAGTCAGCTCTGAGTGACAAACTTTAGCCCTTACCACCCTGAAGACAAAAGCAGGCACACATAAACGTTGCAGCAGCTCCTGGCATGGCTCCGGTCAGGCCAAGCATTCATGCCGGGAGTGTGGAATTTCCCTGTCACATAAAACCATAGTGGGGTCAAGAGGCAGATACACTAATCAAGGAGCAGAGCAGGACCTTTCAAGGTCTTCTCTGGCTTCGATGTTGGGGGAGGGAAAGCAGTCCTTCTGGCAGGTTTAAATGTCCCAGCAAAGGAACTTCACTCCATTAGTGAATCCCTCAGCAGACTGACAAGGCAATTAACAATAGATAAAAATGTACTAAACACCTACTCTGTGCAAGGCATTAAGATAAGAACTTGTTAAGACTATAAGAAGTGGAGCAGGGTCCAGCTCTCACTGGAAGTATAAGGCTAGGCAATTATGATTAACCATACAGCATTGGGATGCCCGTGAGTGAGAGCTGTTTTTCCAATAGCCCTTACCTTTCCTCCCGTGCTAACAAAAACTTGACTTTGTTCAATAGATGACTGTCTTTTCCTAAAATGTGACCTTCTTCACAGTCCAAGAGGGTGAATTTTGACTGGTCAAAACTAATGGTTCTAAACTCTGCCTGCACATTGGAAACACATTGGGGAGTGGTTTAGAAATTCCGGTGACTGGGTCCCACCCTAAGACTCCGATTTAATTGGTCAGACATGGGTCCAAGCATCCAATAGTTTTTAAAGTCCCCAGGTGATTCTAATGTCACCAGTGGTTGAGAACCCCTGATCTAAGTCAACACAAATATTTCATTCTGTCATTAGTGACTGGCTTAGGGTTGGTTATGTGGTTTAATTCAGGTCAAAGATATGAGAAGGCATCTTTTGGGAGGCTTCTAGGAAGGTTTTCTTCAGGTTTAAAAACACAAAAGGAAGGTAGGTGCTTTCTTCTCCTTTTCTGAGCTTTGGAGAGTGTTTGAAGAGGAGGTGAGGTCTGAATAGGGGCAAGCAATTTGCAACTGTGAAGGGAATAATAGTCAACAAGGCTCAACACCTAGAGGAAGGCAGAAGAAAAAGATAAATACATAGTCCATGATGACACTGTTGGACTAATGGAGTAACCAAAACTGCAACCTCACCTTCTGAAGACCAGTGACCTTCCTATAGAACCTGCTAGCACACTGTAAACAACTATTCTTTTTTTTTTTTTTTTTTTAGATTTTATTTGACAGAGAGAGAGAGACAGCGAGAGAGGGAACACAAGCAGGGGGAGTGGGAGAGGGAGAAGCAGGCTTCCTGCAGAGTAGGGAGCCCGATGTGGGGCTCAATCCCAGGACCCTGGGATCATGACCTGAGCTGAAGGCAGAAGCTTAACGACTGAGCCACCCAGGCGCCCCAACAACTATTCTTAAAAATACTGATGTCTGGGTCTTACCCCTAGAGGATCCGATTTAACTGGTAAGTGGTAAGATATGATAATCAGGATTTTTAAAAATATGCCCAGTTGGTTACATTGTACAGCCAAGCTTGAGAACCATTGTTCTAGATTTCTTATTGACTGTGACAACAAATTTCTTATTGTTTAAGCCAGTGGTTCTCAAAGTGTGTTCCCCCCAACCAGCAGCATCAACATCACCTGGAAGCTTGTTTGAAATGTACATTTTTAGGTCTCACCCCTGACCTACTGAATCAGGAAAGAATTTAAGATAACATGTATCTGATAGACAGTCTTCCATTTCAGATAGATTTGCCTTTCTAGTACATTTGGCCCAATATTATGAGAATTGTCAAACAGAAAAGTGGAAGAACTGTATAGTGAACAAGCAACAATTTGCTATTTTTGCTTTACTATAGATCTCTACAACTACCCAACTCCATCTACCCATCAATCTATTTCTTTGATATGTTTCAAAGTAAGCTGCAAACATCAAAACATTTCACTCCTAGACACTTCAGTGTGCATATCTCAAGCCAGAATTCAGTATTATTCCCTTTTTTAGGTTAAATTTACATTGAATAAAATGTACAATTCTTTTTTTGTTGTTTTAAATGTACAATTCTTAATTATACTATTCCTTGAGTTTCTAATTACCTTCTGCTTATGTTTATAGTTTAGTAAAACTAACATTCATTAATTTGCATGTCCTAAGCATACATATTGTAGAGTCATCGTTGATTGCAGTAACACAATGAGATGTATCAATCACATCTTAGAGTTTTCACATTCATAAAGTATGGTGTTTCTTCATTTGACTTTTATGAGATAATAAATATTGTCAGGTGTTAAATGTTATTAGTGATTAAAACTGCAGTCAAAAATGTCTTCCCGTGGGGCTCCTCGGTGGCTCAGTTTAGCACCTGCCTTCGGCTCAGGTCATGGTCCTGGAGTCCCAGGATCAAGCCCCACGGTAGGTTCCCTGCTCAGCGGGGAGTCTGCTTCTCCCTCTTCCTCTGCCCCTCCCCTCACTCCTACTCTTTCCATCACTCTCTCTCAAATAAATAAAATCTTTAAAAAAAAGTCTTCCCGTTCTTTTAATCTTCTGGTAGTTTTAACTGGTGGATTCCCTGAAATGACACAGTGTTCTGTTTAAAAAAGAAAACTGCTCCTATCTCCAAATATCCTCTGTGTGAATCAGGGTTTCTCAATATTGTATAACCTAAACAAAACACAGCACCAGCTGCTACTATAACTTCTGATTTGTGTCCATAAAGAAAGCCTCCTTGCACATGCCAATTAATTATAATAAGTAACCATGACAAATGTAAGCTTTTAAAATAGAACTTTTAATATACTCATGCTTACTGATGCTTTGAATAAAATAAGACTTCATGCGGGGGGGAAAAGAAAAAGTTCCACTGTTAAAAAAGTTTGAAAACCACTAACTCTAATTCATTACCCTTATTCTATTGATAAGAAAACTGAGGCATAAGTACCAGAACTCTTGCATCTTTTGGTCCTAGTCCCTCTCCACTAGGTAATATAAAAACTGAATTAATCCATAAATATTTATTTTGCATGATTATGTGCTCAGTTGTGTGCTAGATTCTGTGGGTTTAAAAGTAGAGGAAGGCATGGTGCTTTCCTCACACCAGACAACAAGCACCAGAGAAAAGGAAAAACTAACATGGATAACACAATGCAGGGATGGATAAGTTCTAAACTATATGGACTATAGAAGTGCTCCTTGAATCCAGAGACAGGAACTGGAATAGCCAGGTAACTTAAGTTGTATAAAGAAAGGGGAGGTGGGAAAAAGGTGCCCAACAAGACAAGTCTAGGGTATGTTTTGTGGAAGACAAGGGCTAGTAGAATTACTTGTACGATGCTCATCCTACAGTGCCTCTGGGAGTTGTTTAACTCATTATTCATTTCACTTACTGTGAGAAAATTCTAAGTCCTCCACTTTTCCATTTACCTGGTCTCCAGACCTTTGGATTCACCTTCAAATTTGACTAATGCCAACTCCTAAACCAAACATACAGAGGTCCCATTATGCTAATCTAGGATTTCTTCTTTTTTTCTTTCTTTCTTTCTTTCACTTGGGAATGGGAGACATGACAGTAGGGACAAGATAAGAGGAAAACAGATTTTTTTCTAGAACAAGATTAAAAATCTTACTGCAGAAAGGTAAGAAATGAACCACTATCAAGATGGTGTCAAATCCAGGAGGAGGAGGGCAGCAACTGGATCCACTTAGCTTTGCCAAAAAGTCCCCCGGTAAGACTTTTGCCTTCTAAAGTGATAAGCATTACCAGTGTTACACAGATCATTTAATGTTCTAAAATCTTACTCTTTGGCATTGTTCAGATTTGGTTCCTTAATACTGGAAGCTCCAGGCCTCCTGGTTCACTGCTCTAAAAATCTAAAACATATGACACGGAAATTCTAGTGAACACAACAAGAAATTCTGCTTATTCAAAATGCCCAATATGTATGGAGTCAGTTCAAATGCCCAATATGTATGGAGTGCCACATGTTCAAAGCCATAAAATTTAGATGTTGTTTACCCAAGCAGCTTGCTTGGATGTCAGGCCAGGCACAAAAAATGTCAACACTCACTCCTTCTGTAACGTACACTGCCCCTGCTCCCAACCTGGAACTGGCTATGGATATTCAATAGTGCCACAGGGCCCCAGGAAAGTTCTTAAATAACCCTGCTCGTTGTAAGCACTCAGACCTACACTCTTTGCACCACTGCTTGTAGCTGTGTAGCTCAAGAATGCTAATTAGGTCACTCACAAAAGGTAGGTGCTCTCAAATGACTTGGTCATGCCTAAGAACAATCCTGCTCTCCTGAACTTTGGTTTTTTGGTGGGAAAGTCAGGCCACAGCCACATTATCATTAGTGTCTGCCCCTAAGAGGGGGAATAATGCTACCCCTGGACAGTTCTTATGTCCAGGTTCCAAATCAAGTGATGTTGCCTCATTTTTGTATTTCAACATCTTATAAACATCTCTAAAAAATATCCATATAAACAACATCCTGCAGAGGGGAAAAATCTAAGTAAACATTATCTATCATGGGATAACGTATCTGTGAAGTAAAGTCAAGGGAGTTATTTTTTGTTGAGAATGGATAGATTCAAGGAGAATTTACTACCTCTTCTTCCACAATCAAGGAAGACTTAATGAGGAATTTAGGTATACACTAAAGAAAATGTCTTTCAATTTGAAGCAAGATGACTCTTGAATTCTATATTAAAAAGTAAACATCAGGGTCAGATGTTACTCTTCAATGGCTCCAGTCTTATAGAGACCTCAAGGGTCTCCTTGTAGCAAGCACAGTATTCTAGGACTGTAGAAACTGACAAGGAAGACCATGCCAGGTCATAGGAAGACCATGCCAGGTCATAGCTTACCCAATTTTCTTCAGCACTGGGTTTATTCCTTGCCCGTTCAGAGTAGCCTCCTTATAACATCACCTACCTTTTTGGCCAATGGATCCTGTTGTACATGCCACTAAACTAAAGACATCGGAATTCAATATAGGTCCTTATGAGTTCTAGGGATGAGCTTGGGTCCCTAGCGTCTCCCTAAAGCTGACAAATTGAATTAACCAGCTTCCTGGAAGCAGCAGGTGATCAACTCCATTAAGCCAGTCGACATTTTATTGTCATCTGTGACTGATGAGCTATTCATGGGATTCCTCTTCTCTTTGAGATTCCACTCACTTAAACTTCTATTATGCATCATGTATGCAGCCCACATGAAGATAGCATGCTTGATTCTCCTTGATGGAGCAGGATAATGCCTACTGAAATTATATTGGTGGTCTGACTTTAACTGAGAGTGAGCTTAGGATATTGATCTCAGTTCGCAAAGTGTTTCTTTAATCACTTGATGAACTATTCTTTGAGATATTTAAGCTGGCTTTCTGTTTCTAGCCTGAACATTTTAACCAAATCCCAGGTCCATTTCTAAGATGATTAGGGCCCTGGGTAGTTACAGTCAGTGGTACCAGGGCTACAGACTCAATCTTCAAAAACACATCAAGATGCTCTGTAGCTATTGTCAGGGGAAACTCAAAGAGACAATGAGAAAGAGCAAAAACACTGCCAGGCAAATAGCCCTCCACAACAGATGACACATCTTTCCAAAACACTCAGGAGGCATCCTGCCAACAGGGTGTTCAGTAGTAAACAGTCACTCTATCAACAAAGAAAGAGGGCAGCTTCAGGAAGAGGGAGATGCAAAGGCAAGGAGATATCCAGTAAGCCCAAGTTTACTGCGGACCCCACTGTCCACACCCAGGCAATGGAAATGTGACTGGTCCCTACAGATGAGAGGAAAGCAACTCCCAAAAACCACATGGCTCTTGAGATCACAAACCTCTTCGTAAGTCACACCTAATTGAGAAACAGCACACTGGCCCAGCTGCTGGTGGCACTCAGGAGTCCATTCCACTGATAAAACCTGACCTCCAAGTCCCTAAACATGCTTCATTTGGGCTTTCAGTATCAGGAGCTTTTGCTCATCAAATATCTCCACAGCTCAGAGAAAGCTCCTGAATCTTCAAAGTTGGTGGTGACAGTGATGGTGGGGTGTGTGTGTGTGTGTGTGTGTGTGTTTTAATCTATCAGGGGGCTGAGTGAGAAAAACCCGAGTTTGATTCCTAACTTTGCCAATTACTAGCTGTGTGACCTTAGACAAATTACTTCCTCTTTTGAAATATTAAGTTGCTCATCTATAAAATGAGAGTCATAATAATACCTGCCACATGGCTACTATGAGAATTTGAAAAGTAGATGAGATGACGCATGCAGAGCCACTGTACAGAGTTGGCACCTGGTAAGTACACAACACACCATGTTATAGCTTCCTGATCCACAGTTTTCTCAGAATCTAAGATACACATGCATGTGTACATGCAGACACACACACACACACACACACACACCCAATCTCTTTCCTCTGTCCTCCAACCTCTAGTTCTCTAACAAGTACAGGCAATATAGGATATTCTTTGTTACTATAATCAATGCAAACTTTAAAAAATTCAAAGAGGACTCAATATATAAAAAGCTAAACACAATGCCAAGTGCTCTAAAGATGGATGCAAAGTTTATGTTGAAGAATTGGAAAACAGAATTGGATAAAGCAGTTCAGTCACAAAGACCTCTGTTTCCCTTTATTCAAGCAGTTCCTGAAATCCTACTTTCTCTATAGAATCTTCCTTAAATAAGAAAGGGAGAGGGGTGCCTGGGTGGCTCGGTGGGTTAAGCATCTGCCTTCAGCTCAGGTCATGATCCGGGGGTCCTGGGATCAAGCCATGCATCGGGCCCCCTGCTGAGCAGGGGGTCTGCTTCTCCCTCTCCCTCTGCTCCTCCCCCCACTTGTGCTCTCTCGCACGCTCCCTCTCTTTCAAATAAATAAATAAATAATAAATAAATAAATAAATAAATAAATAAATAAATAAATAAATAAGGGGGAGAGTAATTGTTGGAAATCTTCAACAAACCATTCCCTTAATACAGATATCCAGACTGAGGGCTGATGAGGGAGGGGATGGGTGAAAATAGAACTTGAAGCTTCTAGAGAAAATGTAGGAACGTATTTGGTTATTTGTGACAACTGTGTATCAACAAGGCTTAATACCCCTATGTGTAATACCTACCCTAGCCTTGTGAATGGCACACATAATTTTCCTCCTTGAAGGTACCACTATTGAGTACTGGCTTTTTCTGAGGACTCGTCATCTTTAGGACCCTGCTGAAAGCCAAGGAGGCAGAAAGGAGAATCAACCTCCAAACCACTGGGGAGGGGGGTGGGAGAGCACAGAGTACTCACACTCTTCCCTTCAATCCCCAAAGCAATATATATGAATATTATACCTATGAAAACAGACATCCATATACACCACACAAATATATCATGCCCCTGCTCTTGGCAGGCACCCAACTGGCCCCAGCTGCAGCCTTAAGCAAAATCTCTTAGCAGCCACTTGTGGTGGCCATGAAATATGATCAGACAGGAGTCATATTCCTCATACCTGTTCAACTTTGAAACCAAAGTCCTGGAGAAACCAATGAATTTATCCCCAGCTTGCCTATTCAGAGTCAATGGTTGCAAAGCAGCAAGATTTTCTCTGCTGGCATAGATATGTAAGCCATTGTCAACTGAAGTTAAAGTGGGGACTTTCTGAGAATATGTATTTTGTGGGAAGACAATAAAGAAACTAACCACATGATGACCCTGCTTAGACTGGTGGAGATATTCTGCAAAAGAAGACAAGTGGGAACATGCCAAGCTCCAAGACTCCTGAAATGATTAGGGAAGCATATAAAATTTATGCTTTCTTACATAATTACTTTCCAACATGGTGAATTTTCGCAAATCTAGAACTCCAGTTACTTATTCCTCTTTTTTAGGGCACTGCAGTATTTCAATTCAATTCAACATGTATGTATTTAGTCACTAATGTGTGCCTAAGGATGTGTGTGTTTGAGGTGTCAGAAGTGGTGAGGGGAGGCCAGGAAAAGACTCAGAAGAAGTGCAAGGCATAGCTCCTGACTTCCAGAGTTCTTTATAGTCACACACACACACACACACACACACACACACACACACACACAATAAGTAATCGTACAAAGGAGAATGTACTAGTTTCCAAAAAACAGGTGAGGCAGTCAAATTCAGAAAAGAGAGAAATCAGAATGGATTAGGGAAATCTCCATGGAGAATAGGAAACTTGAACTGGGACTGAGTGTTCATTCATTCATTCATTTGTTCGTTCATTCACTGAATAGTCATACCCTATGTACCCCTAGGCACTAGAAATACGATGATGAGCAAAACAAGGTATACCTATTCTCACAGAGCTTACCAGCTAAAAGGTAACCAGACTTTCATCAGATTTCTTACAGTACAAATGGTGGCAGTGCCTGTGTGCTTGCTGTCAGCCTTTCTATGTTCCATCTATTTCCATTTCTCCTGGTGCTTCCCTGATGATCATTCTAAGGGCTCCAACTCTTTGAGGGCTTACTATGTGTCAGACACTACTAAAAACTGTACTTGCATTATCTCATTGAATCCTTGAACCAACCTTATAAAATGAGTGTGATTAGCCTTGCTCTGAGTTGAGGGAATCAGATCCAAAGACGTTAAAATTTTACCCAAGGTCGGGCGCCTGGGTGGCTCAGTCGTTAAGCGTCTGCCTTCAGCTCAGGTCATGATCCCAGGGTCCTGGAATCGAGCCCCGCATCGGGCTCCTTGCTCCGCAGGAAGCCTGCTTCTCCCTCTCCCACTCCCCCTGCTTGTGTTCCTGCTCTCGCTATCTCTCTCTCTGTCAAATAAATAAATAAAATCTTTAAAAAAAAAAATTTTACCCAAGGTCACACAGCTTGGAAGGATTGAGATCCAAGCCTCTTAGATTTCAAAGCTGCCTATTACTTGAAGATCCAGGTGTAGCTTAAGGATTTCAGTAGAAACATTTTGTTATCACCTCCATTAGAATAATGAGGGAAATGTTGCAGATGGATATAAAGTTTTAAAAGCTTTCTTGTGTGGCTATCAACTAGGTAATCCTGCTAAATGATAATTATACTTTTATTTCTCCTTGGCCAACAAATGAAAAAACTTGTAACACCAAAAATCAAAACAAATGCATTCTCTACTTAAGCCATATATAATTTTTTATTTATACTCTGAAACATCAACTTCCTTCCTCCTGAGGCTCCCTGAGAAAGCTGATCTAAAGAAAGACCTGGCATTTGCTCCAAAATGCTGATTCCCTGGTACCTTTTCTCTCCCTTTCCACCAAACGCCCAATTTCAAAGGCCACCACCAACAGGATTTGGCAGGAGATTCTCCTGAGAACTTAAGAACCCTCCTGCAGAATTGCCGCTCAACCCAATCCTCCCCAAGGTGACCCAGCAAAGGAGGGGAGACCTGCCACAGTGTGCTGACATTTTCCATGGCTTCTTTTAAGGAACAGCTGGGCCATAATAGAAGGTTACTCAGGGATACCCATAGGTTTGACAGGAGCCCATATTTTAAACAGGGAGGATACTAAATCCATCCAACTCCTGGAATGTTACTACTCTCTCAGGAACCCAAGAGAAGTTTCTGATGCTGATCTATAAATCTCCCTGGCCTAAAATACCCCAAATTAGTTTCTGTGCCATGGGAACATAAAAATGATATGGCTTTCTTCTTTGACATGTCAGTTAATAAAGAGTGGGAGGTGGGGCCCGGATGTTGCCTGACAGGTTTCTGAAGGGTTTACTCGTTAAAAATGGGAAGCACTTTAATTACCTGTTTGGTGTTTTGTTATATGTGTGTGTTATATGTTTTAAAAAAAAAAAAAAACAGGTCCTATGGACACTCAGGAAATTATATCATTAATTATGCCTGTCAAAACACTATGTGGACTAAAGTAAATGGACATTTCATAGGGTTTCTTTTTTCTTTTATTTCTAGTTTTTAAAATGTTTTTAAAATATTGTTTTCATAATATTTCCACAGAGTCTACTATAAGTACTTGATTAATGAATAGAGTGGATTTTTGTCATAGAAAATCCAGCAAAATAATGGCAAAATCGGTGTCTTTGACTTTGGAATTTGTTAATTGATGACTTGCTTAACAGAAAATTTACTTCCCCAAATTATGTGTTACTTAACCTAATATTAATGTTAATTTGCATTCCTAACATACAGTAACCATGGGAGAATGGGTGCCTAAATGGTATATGGAAAGAGGTGGTGGGTTGGGATCATGGAACCCGGAAGGCATCCCCCACTAAATCTGGGAGAGAGGACTGCCACTCTCCTGTGGCACATTATACCCTTGATGTGAAAATCCACTGGCTTTTGGAGCCAGGAAGGATTGATAGCACAATACAATTCAGGCATCTCTGAACTAATAAAGTGGATAACCCTTCCTGGCCAATGCAGAGAAGGATATTCTGGTTTGGGGCCATATACTGCCTAGTTGTCCCAGATCCTAGCTCCCATTCAGCCCGGTTGGGTTGGAAAGTCAAGTGTGTGGCTCCTGTGTCTCTGAATGATAAAGTCTGTAACAGCGGCTTGGAAGAGGATCCCCACCCCATGTATTCAATCTAGAACCAGTCTACGGGGAGCCCTCAAGGAAGCAGCCATGCAGATTCTTAGAACAACTCAAAGAAAAGAAGGAATAATTAGAGCCCTGGTGGCCTGGAGAGAAGAAAACTTTACCCAATATACTCTAAAGCCAACAAGATCTTTCTAAATGCTCCACAGGGCTCTCACCTCCTTCATGGCTCAGTGGTTAACATCCATGGTCACTGCCATTCTTATCAGAGGGTTCAGCATGCAAAGCATTCATAAATATCTCCATCCGTGAGTCTGTGTATGAATAAAGAGGGTGCCCTCCAACACTGGTATGGCTTCGAAGAATGGATGAGACCCTCAAATGCACCTCAAGTGGGGGAAAATAAGTTAATGCAAACTTCCTGGAAACCTACTTGGCATAATGTATAAAAATGTTCACTCCAAGTGAGCAATCTCCTCGCTAGAAATCTACCTTAAGGAAATAATCAGAGATGGAAAAACAAGTTTATATTCAGGAGTGTTTATCTCTGAATTATCATAATAAAAAAATTGAAAACAAACTAAATATTAACAGTAGGAGACTAGTCAAATACATTCTGAAACATCTATACTGTGGAATTTAAAAACTTAAAAGTAATGTTTTTGAAAAATACTTAATGGCATGGAAAAAAGTCCATGTTAATGATGACTGAGTTATTGGATTATGGTGATTTTTATTTTCTTCTATACAGTTGTGCTTTTCAAATTTTCTACAATTAGCAAGAATTATTTATATTCAGAAAAAAATACATTATAGAACAAAAAGAAAGAAAGAAGGTTGTGCCCAACCTTCGACCAAACAATGATTCAGTCTCCATATGCTTCTCCAGGACACACGGAGGACCCTTTTGTATTTGAATGGAAGGCATCACCCATTCACACTGGAGAGCTGAACTTACTGCAATTTTGTAGCTCCTCTTAGACTCAGGCAGCCTATTCCAGGGGAACTTAAGAAGGCATCCTACACATACTACAGCCAGCAAACTGGAGACGAACCAAAGTTTGTGCGGAGACTGGAACCTTGGCAGCCAAGCTCAGAAGGGCTGGTTTTCCTCCTGAGTTCTTTAATGGCCGCCTAGCAAAGGTCACACCAATACTGATGGTGGCCTTGGACTGAGAGGGCAGGACACTAGTCATTAAAACAGAGCCAACTGTCCCAGAGCACTTGTCACCAGTGTAATTGGTGTCTTGCTTTCCCATGCCCTTATTCCAGGAAAAAATTATTTGGTTGGGTTTGGGGTTTTTGTAAACTACAGTGACCCTTCTAACAAAGGTCCATATCCTCCTCCTCTTTAGTAAGCTCAATATATATTCAATATATATTCATCAAGAGGCAATTTTTCCCCTACCAACCTCTGAATACACATCAGGGCTATGTCAATCACATCACGGGGGGGTACATAGAGGATAAAACTTCTGAAACATAAAAAAAGCTCCGTCTCTATCCAAATCCCAGGCAGACTTTGCCAAACACTTTCCCCTGAAATTGTCAAGGCCATGTGTTTGAACAGGAAATTTAATCCACATGTTTCTGATTCATATGTACACTTAATGCATCAAAATATCATCTCTTTGAAGTCCAAATGGCCTTTTTATAGACTTCTTCCTTAGGAATGGAAAATTGTGCTTGGCCAAGAACTAACAAATTTGAACCCCCCAAAGTCCAAGTTCTTTTCAAAGTTCCCAACTCAGGAGATTGAACCAGGATCTGAAATACACCCTCCATCCCCCTAGCCACCCCAATATGACTGGAAATCTTGGGATACTTCATTCCATCATGCCTTCTCAATCTTGATCATATACTTTCATAGAGGTTTCCAGTGAAAAACAGTTAAGAGTGAACTCTCAGTGAATTACCACAATAATGCCGCAGGAAGAAAGGCCAGCCCTCCTCCCCTTCCAGGAAACTGAGAAGGGAAATCAAGTGATTGTCCAGGAGTGATAGAGCAATTAGGGGCAGAGCCAACTATTTTGTCTCAACTGCAGATCAGGGGTGAGATCCCAGGATTTCTCTGGGAACCCTGATGGTATAACATCACAGTTGGAATATTTGGATTCAGAGCTTCCATAATTCTATTCCCAAATGCCCCATTGCAAATACTGCTCCAAACCTCATGCTGAAAGGGGAGGACTGTAAGCCTGTGTAGCCTCTTTAAGTCTCTTATCTGAAGATGATTTGAAACATAAATCGATGCTGTCCAAACTGGAAGTGGGGAAGAACATTGGGATAGATGGGAAAGAATTAGTCATTTCATGTATGCAATGTTTCCATCAAGCTGAGCCCTCCCCGCCAGCTGCGCCTCAAGTCGCCCATGGCTTGTGGGCCAGGGGAGGATGGGGCTATCAGAGTTAAACAGAGAGGATCCACTCTGCCCCTGAACTCCTCTCCAGACAAGAGGTCCCTTGACAGCAAGTCTCTAATTAATTCAGTCATTTCCACAGCAGCACTTGGTGTATGGTGATTAATAAACTTATATTGAATAAATTGAGAGTGCATACGTGAATTCTCACCTCAAGGTGTGCTTCTGAGACACTGGCCTAAGATAGATCAAGGGATTTTTCATGATAACATAAAGGAAATAAGTGTATTCCAGCTAGAAGGAATAGCAAGTACAAAGGCTTGGAAGTAAGAAAGGAAAGGCTTGGAGGATGGTGGACTGTGACCTGGGCATGGGCTGAGTTGGGGGATTAGTATAGGACAACCAGATTCTGAAGGACCCACATTCAGTAATTTGTACACTGGCCCATAGGCATTGGGGAGCCAAGGAAGTCTGTAAGCAGGAGACAGGTAAGGAGTGATAAGTTCAGATCTAAGTTTTAGAAAGGTATCTTTGGCCTCTGTTATGGACTGAATGTTCTGAATGTTCCCCCCCAAAACATATCCAAATTCATATGTTGAAGTCCTAACACCCATTGTGATGATGTCTGGAGTTGGGAGGTAATTAGAGTTAGATGAGGTCATGAGGGTAGAGCTCCCATGATGGGACACCAGAGAGTGTTCCCTCTTTCTCTCTCTGCCATGTGAATACACAGTGAGAAGGCAGCCACCTGCAGGCCAGGAAAAGGGCTCTCACAGGAACCGGACTATGCTGGCACCCTGATCTCAGACTTCCAGTCTCCCCAAATGGGAGAAAATAAACTTCTGCTGTTTAAACTCAAGGAAGGAAGGAAAGAACTAACAAAAAGAGACAGGGAGGGAGGGAGGGAGGGAGGAGGGAGGGAAAGGAAGGGAAGGAAAGGAAGGGAAAGAAAATTGAGTGTGCATATTTAAAATAAAATTTAATGGACCCTTCTATCGTGCCTTTGAACATCCCTTCTACCTCTCTTCACTCACTTGTACTTCCAAAATTTAACTGCAGAAAAAATTATCAGCACTATCTCCCCAATGTACCCACTATTAAGCATTATTTAGTAAAAATAAATCAAATCTGTACCTTAAGCAATTTGCCTGACCTCTGTCATTAATCATTTCAAGTGGGCGGATGAATGGTCATTTGCAAATGGGCATAAAACTCAGAGAATGTAGACTGCAAATTCAGTTAAGCTTGCTTCTTAAGATAATAACTGAAAATGTTTATCAACACAAAGATAATATACCTAAAAATATCCAGTCATGTCTACAGTAGAGAGTAAAAAGAAACTGTGGCTTATTATTTCCATCCTTTTTAGGCTTTCTCATGAGTTTCACCAATCAAAACCACAATGGTCCACACTTAAGTACAAAAAGCAACACTGATTTCAAATTGTTTTTAGAGAACTGCTCATCAAAACTCTGTCAACCCTGGGCGCCTGGGTGGCTCAGTCGTTAAGCGTCTGCCTTCGGCTCAGGTCATGATCCCAGGGTCCTGGGATCGAGTCCCACATTGGGCTCCCTGCTCGGCGGGAAGCCTGCTTCTCCCTCTCCCACTGCCCCTGCTTGTGTTCCTGCTCTCGCTCTCTCTCTCTCTGTCAAATAAATAAATAAAATCTTTAAAAAAACAAACTCTGTCAACCCTGAGGATTCACATGGAAGACATAAGGGCTCCTCACCTTTCAGCTTCCCCAGTAGAATACACATTTCTGAGTTTTTAGTGAGCCAAAAATTTGAATAAACTAACCAGGCCACCATTTCTTCCTCAAATGGTATATATTGCCATAACTACCAAGTGCGTTAGAGAACCTAGTTAATGTGCTGCTTCTGTTATCCAGATGGGAAAACTGAAACAGGTGGACTATTATATAATATGCCAACAAGCTGGATTTAGAATTTGAAGGTCAGCATCTCCTGTCTATGGCTTAAACCTCTGAGTAGTATCATATCCCAAAAGCTCTTCCTTCCTCTTAGCCTCATGGGACAATAAGGGACCTTGGGGATGATCCAATTCAATGGCTTTTCAAAAAAATGCTTAGCAGCCAGTCCTTTCTATCATCAAAATCTTATGCAAATGGCCTGTATATAAAGTCCATACTCTTGCAGGGACTCTGGCTGAAGATCAAGTAGTGGGGTTCTGAGAGCACCCTCTCTATTTGATCCTGAAAGGACCCAAAGACTGACCAGTACTCCTCAAAGCACAGGTTGAAAACCTGTGACACCATTCATTCCTCAAAGTCCAAAAAGGTAAAATGACCAGCCTAGAGTCTCTAAGCTAATGACAGAACCCAGCCTAAACCCCAGGTGACCTAACTTTCTGTTCAGTGCTATGCCCACTATCTTACACTGAAATCTCCTAGCAAGAGAAGATTTATTTTCTAAATCAGCAACCCCATGATTACTACAACCTAAACATATGGAAGAAAGAAATGTATAGAAGAAAGAAACGTATGGAAGAAAGAACCTTCTTGGATCAAGATATAATTATAAATGGGGAGTAGTGTAATAGTTTAGATCAGGAATTGGCAAACATTTTCTGTAAAGGGCCAGATAGTAAATAGTTTAGGCTTTGCCATACAGTTTCTTTCGCATGTATTCAACTTTCATTGTAGTCACAAAAATACGTAAATGAATACGCATGGCCATATTCCAATAAAACTTTATTTATGGATTCTAAAATGTGCATTTCATATAATTCCACATGTCACAAAATACTATTCTTCTTTCAATGTCCTTCCCCAAACATTTAAAAATGTAATAACCATCACTAGTTCATGGACTACAGAAAAACAGGCAGAGGGCCAGATTTGGCCCATGGGTTGAAGTTTGCTGACCTCAATCTAAAAGAAAACGCAGGATTGAATACGATGCACAGGTTCTTTACATGCTTAGCACATAATTCTTAGACGAGCTCAGACAATGTAGTCACTCCTTAAGCATTAATATCTGGGCTGCCTTTTACTCAAGTCCTTAAGGCCTACCAGAACCCCACTGTGGAAAAAGTAATGTCTCCTTGCCTTAGACTGGGAACCAGCAGGATCAGTGCCCTGTTAAGGGTCATGGTGGGAGCTAGTGAACTGATGGAGGAGGGTCTGTGGTTCACCTGGAGGAAGAAAGGTGAAGGCCCCAACCCTGGTGGCAAGATCCCATATATCTGATCCCAGGACTAATTCAAGCAGATCAACTGAAGACATGTCTCATTTCACTCAAGATTACGTGTGATCCTAGGAGCCTGGAAGTCACTTATTTGGCTCTTAAATTAGAATCATTAATTCATTGGCTGGCATGCTTAAAACCATCATGCACAAATAAGGGAGTATTGATGTGCTATATTCCATCTTCTAGAAACTGGATTAGTTTTTCCCAAGGAAACAATTTTAAGAATAACTAGTAGTGTCAGCATTACATTAAACAAGTATAATTCATGGAATTTAGCCATAAAATGACTTACTCAGTGGAGCTTAAGTGGTGGATACCCTTGGGTGAAAATCTGAGCAGTCTCATTACTATTCTGATAACCTTTAAGAAATATGAATATTCCAATCCATTAGTTAAAATATCTAATTCCAGGTAAACTTCAGTCTTACTCTAAAGTTACAACTTCTTTCCCTGCCTGCCACTCCGACCCCAAGTGAGGGCCTATTTTATACAAGAAGCCTAAGGTCAGGAAATGGGCTAAAGACATTTCTTCCCTCTCCATGGCCCAGTACTTGCTAAACGTACTTTCTGATGCCTCTGAATCAGAAGTCATGGAAGAAGTAAAGGAAATAGGGTGGATACATTCTTACTTAACTGATACAAACTTCAGCACTGCCACTTTCAGGACCTGGCAAATGTCTAAAGATGAATCTCTTGTGGGCACTTCCCTGCATGCTTTGGAGATGCTCCATAACTGTGGATCTGCCACCAGCACAATGCATTTCTATTCCACGTGGTGGATTCTCCTTCTTTAGCCCTAAAAAACCCAGCTGTACCTCCAGGTTGTCTGCTGAGGTCTGAATACCCTTCCATGAGACCTTTCAGACATGACTTAAAGAGACTCTGCACCAGCTATCTCTTGCTGCAACCCCCGTCACCTGCCCCAACAACTCTGAAAGGGCAGATCAATCCCCTGCACAGCACTCTCTCCTTTACCCCACAGCTCAAAGCAACCAGCTAGTCCATCTCTCGTGTCCAGTGATGTCACACATAAGCTCAAAGGGACACTGTATTCCCTAAGCTCAAAGGGACACGCAAGTCCATCAGTGTCCTAGAAGCTGCTTTCTATTTGAAGAGAATGGGGAAAAACTCCTTTGGGGAATCCTTTGGGTTGGAACCCACTCTCCCCAAAAATGCTCTCCATAAATCCCCTTTCAAAAGTACTTCTCTCCTCAACCCTTTTATGCCCTCAATATGGATGAGGGGTTCAAGGTTTTAAGTTTTCAGTCACTTGCCTTATAACTCCTGTTCTTAACTTCAGTTTGGGACGTTATTTCTGCTGTTCCTGGGCAGCAACAGAAACTTCCGCTGGAACCTGCTGTAGTCATTTATGCTGCAGTCGTTACGAGAACAGTTTGCTGAAGCAAACCTCTGATGCAGTGTAACAAGACCACAGTGCTAACAGCATGTGCTGTAAAACCTGGCCGCCCCCAACAGCACGGGCCCCAGGGCAAAGTTTCCGCAGCATCAAAGCCCTGCTTCTCCTGACTCACATCCCATAAAGTAACCCCGTGGCCAGTGGAACAGTCAGTCATTGCCCCGAGCAGACGATAAGCTTCATTTCTCAAAGTATTCGCTCCTGCTGTTCTCTCAATCTGTAATACCCTCTTGCTGCCCATCTAAAAATCTTACTGGTATTTGTCCTTCAAGGCCTGGCTGAAATGCCACCGCCGCCATAAAGCTTGCCCTCAAAGCCCCCATTTGAATTCTCTTGTGTTCCCACAGCACTGTGTTTTTACCTCTTCATAGCCCCAATGTCATTGTCTTGAAGAGCTATTTTAGCCAACTGTTACATGGCTGCCTCCTTCACAAGACAGTGAGTTCTGGAATGGCAGAGACTTTGCCTTACTCCTCTTTGCATACCCCATGTCTCAGCAGCAGGGGCCAAGAGCACTGTTCTGGTTATCCAGGCAGAAAGAGGAAACAAAGAGAAAAAGATGCCAGGGAACCTTGAGAAGAGCAGGAATCACAGCTCCAGCTCCACAACAGAGTAGTAAGGGGTCTATCCTGAGTGGGACTGCTAGGCAGCCATTCCTACAGTCCAGGATATGCCCGCAGTGCATCAGACAAATAGAGAAACGATTCCCACACTACATTGGATCCTGCCTGTGCTCTGGCCAGAACCCTGGGACCTGGTTTGCCAGTCTGTGTGCTCTACCTTCCCAGGTTCTTAGAGCTTTAGGAGCTAACACAGACAACACCCGTTGTCGCAGGCGCAGATCACTCACAGTGCCTGGACTTCTGCATCCTTTCTTGTAGGCCCTTAGCCAATATCTGGCTGGTGAGGGAGTATGAAAGCCCAGCTCCCCTACTTCAAGGCAGCACAAAGCTAAGGTGCAATTTAGGCTGCAGAGCTCCCTGGGGATTGGGCTGAGTGACTTACCTGGGTGAAATGTCTAGTAAATGGCTGAGATAGGGTTCAACCCAGGCATACTTTACCACCATCATAGATGGCTTGTGAGTTTAAGTATTACAATTAGCATGTTAGGTTCTGTAGACAAAGGGGGGTAATTCATAGCATAGGAAAAATAAAAGGAAAGCAGAATATTTCTGCATTAAACTATTATATGGAAAATGAGCAGATTAATCCATCTCCAAATTATCTGCATTGTACAGATATTAGTTTCCTAGTGAAAAAAAAAGAAAAATTAAGAGCTTTGAACCCAGAGAGAACTCGTTAGATAAGTTATTTCATTTCTCCCAGCCTCAGATTTTTCATATATAAAATGGATATAATAACACCTAACTTGCACTGTTACAGAAAGCATTAAATATAACATATACAAAACCTCTACACAGTGACTAGCACATGGTCACCATTTGATAAATGGCCATTGTAGTAGTATTAGCAGTAAGAATATAGATCTGGCCTCTGTGATTTGTGTAACACTGAGGCTCACAAGTACAAATACAAAACCCCACCATGCATAATGCTAATCTCTGAATATAATAGAGTATTACTGATAAAAGTCAAAACTTCGAAAACTGGCAGAAAGAGTATATACTTGGACCCATATACACTCTGTCTGACATGTTGGGGGTGATCTATCTACCAGTAATCGATGACTGTTGGGAACAAGAATAATTATAAAATCATCATGTGAATGATGAACTAGGGAATGAGTCCTTCCCAAGACAGGCTTCAACTGCAAAGTTTCACACTGACATTTAGTTCACCTTAAAGAAATAATCGTATTTAATAAGGTAGTTGTCACTAGAGGATCAGGGTCTAGAAACTAAGCTTCTATCATCTAATGCATAAGATTTATAAGCAAGATCTATTTAGGATGAGGAAGTCAGAGCCCCAAAACTACCCAAAATGTATTATAACTCCAACAAAAGAATTTAGATATTGATACCTTAAACTTCATTGGAGTCAAATATTGAGTTTATTCTTAGAATGGCTATGTATAGTCATAACTTCCATTTTGCCTTTTTTTTTTTTCTGGTTATAGATCAGGTTTGGTTTGGTTTGTTACATGGATTGTAGGAAAACAGCTCTGGATAGCTCTGACCTTTCTAGAGGTAACAGGAGAGTACATGGTAGATTTGATTCATGAAGATGACCAAATATGGCCAAAATACTTATATGATCACTGGGCTGTCTATGGAGAAGCAAATTAGTCAAATAAAAGCTAAATCGCCATTTACTTTGGGCCCAATTACCCTTCCTATGTCTTTGGTTCCAGGCTAATCTGATAGACACACTGCTCTCCCACTAGAAGACTGAACTATTCCAAGTTTCTAAACAAATCTAGAAACAATAGCCACCCACAGAGCCTACAGCAAATTGATGTTTTCTACACTTTCAACCTCAAGTGAGAGGAACAAGCCATAGGTTCATGGGTCTGAGCAGGCCAGGTTGATGCAAAAAGCTGATGGGGGGGGAGGGAATGGAGTGGAAGATACTTTAAAAATGTATCCTTTTTTTATTCCTCAGCTTTTGAGTTAAGCTTAATTACATTTAAGGTAGAGAAGGATATAGCCCCATGTCCATTTCCTTTGTATTTGTTCATGTCAAGAATGTCTTCCTAGCATGTACAATAGTAATTTGAGAAATAAATATTTCTGTCAATACATCAACTAAGTATTATGGAGGCCAAAAACATCAATCTCTTGAGTGAATTAAACTTGTGTGAGTTTTTGTTATTTTATGGAATTCAGACATTCTGATCTGAATGCTCCAATTGTTTTTGCATAGCATAAAATATGCAAGTGAGGAAAATCATCCTTCAGCTCTGAGAGGTAATTCTCATAAATAATCCCCCAAAAGACAGATGCAGAAAGGGACTACCACACACAAGGAATGGAATTTGAAGATCCTAGATTAGCTACCTGGCCTATCAGACGGACCTTGACTCTGGACATGTTTTTTTTTTTTTTTTTTTTCCTTTTCATCTCCTTTATAAAACTTACATGTGAGCTAAGAGACACAGACTCGCTGGATAAAATCTAAGATTGCTTCTAAAGCTGTATGACTCTGAACCTGGGGGAACAGCCATGTTATACATGCAGTATAATTACATAGTATAAAAACATAGTCCTGTCTGTAAATAGAAGCACTGTAACAGTTAATATCTTCCCAAAATGCACAATTCTCACTGCAAAACAATGAAGTTAGTAAATGCAACTTCTATCAAACTGACAGCAAGCTGCTGAAAATTCAATTAATTTTTAAACAAATTTATGCTGTTATTTCTATTTTATCTCATTTGTTTTTTAAATTCATTTAGAACACTCAAATAAGTAAGTGTTTTATCAACATTATGATATATTCAGTTTCCACCAGGCAGGACCTGTTAGTAATTTTTCGAAGCTTCTTCATACAAGAACTGAGACATACATGCTAAAACTGCCCTTTGTGGATTCATGTATCACACTGAATAGAGTGACAGATCCTACCTGAATGAAAAGACACACCTTAGTTATTAATGTTTTCAGGATTACCATTTGAAAATGATAATAATTACATGCCCCCGATTTCAAATATGCAGGCATAAAAAACCCTGCCAAAATTTGAACCACTTCTTTTTCTTTCAAACACATGAAACCAAGCTTAGAGCCTTCAAATTGCTTATTGCTTTCATCTTATCACACAGTTCCTATAGCAGTTGAGTTCCCACAAATACACCCTAGGATGAATGTGTAGGAAGTTTATGGGGTAGTACTCTCAAGATCAGCACCTAAGGAAGAGAAAGGACTCAGAAATGGGACGGAGGGAGAAGATGGTCTGTGACATATTCTCAACAAACACCTTTGCGAACCCCAAAGGAACCTCTGAAGCTGGGATGGCCCCTTCTTAGCCGTCCCAAGTTGAGGTAAAGCAACTGGTGGAGTAGGTCCTTCAGTCCCAAAGGGAGATCTGTGAGGCTCATCACAGCATCCCCTACAGTTCCTAATGGAGCCAGGTCTAAGTATGCTAACAGTCCAGTGGATCTGTTATCAGCAAATATTTGTTGAATATATACCATGTGCTCACTACTATAGAGATCACTAAATTCTATACATATCCTTGCTATCAAGACACGTGAGAGTTTAGTTGAGGTGAGCAGATTTAAAAACTCACATGATAAAATTTTAAAATAACAAGCAAAGAAAACAGTATCACAGAAATGAGGGTAATCAGACAGAGATCACTTTAAAAATCTGAAAGATAGAAAGGTGACTTAATTCCGTGACACCTGGAAGAACTGTAGTTACACCTTTAAGGTTACTAGGATTTTTTTGATGGGTGGAGAGCAGGAGAAAGGCCATTCTGGGTAACAAGGTAGCAACAAAAGATCAGAAGGCAAAATGGAAGTAATCTTCGTAAAAATGGCCATAACCCTTTGAAGCAGAGTGTATTAGGGCCAAAGGTGGGAGGAGAGACATGCACAGTGAGATGTGGAAGGCACTCAGATGAGTCCAGCTTTTCTGCTAAGTGCAAAGGTGGAAGCATTTGGCTCATCCAGGAGCAAGAGCAATGACAGCTTTTGATTTATCAATTTCTGACCAGAGCAGAGGCAATCTGGTCCTGGGACTCACTGTGGAAGCATCTCTCTTAGCAGGCCAGTTCTGCAGTGTGATTCTTGGAAGCCCGGCCTAGAGGCCATTTTTCTGCATTCCCAATGATTCTTTAAGCAAATATCCCTTAATAAATACATACCTTTCTGCTTAAGTCAGTGAAAGCAAGTGCTGCTGTCTGCTAACTAAGAACCCTAACATAAACACATTTTCTTATTCAACATTCACAACAATTGCATGAGTAAATATTATTACCCTCATCTTACAGATAAGGAAACTAAAGCCATAATGTTAAACAAACTGTCCAAGGTTTTCCAGTAAGTACGTGGCAGGCCCAGATTTGAAACTAGGACTATCCCACTTCCTAATCCATGTCATTTCCACATTATCACAACTGTTTCCTGAAGACAGAGACATGAATGAGCCTCAATATTTTCCATATGAGCATATCTGCAAACATAATAGTTTCCACAATGCATCATAAAACAATCATTCCAATGGGAGAGCAATACCAAAAAGTGGAAAGTTGCCTGCAACCCATGCCAAAGACAGAAGAGGAGGAGTCCCTGGAGCCAGTGGGCCATCCTAGCTCTGCCTAACTCTACTTCCCATGATTGTTCACAAATTTAACAACCAAACTCAACAATAATCTCTACAGCCTCATAAATAAATTCAAGGCCACAAGGGAAAGCAAGTCTTTGCATTACCCACCCCATCTTGTTCCATATATTGAATATAATCATCTCATGAAGGTTAAGTTCTCCCCCGGAATGATGAAGGCAATTTAACCACCCGTCTTAGCCTTTTCACCTTCAAGATCAATTTTGTCAGCAGACTCACTGGACAGAGGCCAAGAATATACATTTCTAAGACCAACCATCCATGAATAAAAGGAGAATCTATGGCAAGATAAAAGAACAAATGATGTAGTACAACTACTACCTCCTCCTAAGCCCAAGGAAATATGCTCACCACCGGACTCGGGCCTATAGGCTTCATCTTGGTAAACTAGCAGGAAGACTTATGGTCAGTGAGTCTCAGGGTAGCCATTTTGTACCTATCACAACTAGTTTTCCGAAATGCTGCCAGAGAATGACTTGGGCTCCACAGGAAAGGGAACTTACCCTCTGACCTCAATACTTCAAACCTGACTTCACACCAGTTTAAAACACTTCATGGTGCCCTTCCATTCATATAGTGTTCTTCTGGATATTCCTTTCTGTCCTCAATTCCATCTTTAGCACAGCTGACAAAGGCTGCATGGACACACAGTTGTCTCCCGAGAGGAGCCCCATACTTTTTAAACAGCTTTGCTTTGTGACCTGACCTACAGGCAGGCTGCATACTTCAGTATACTGACAGCTAAGTCATGTCTTTTGTCCCAGGCACACAGATACAGCAGGGTAGGGAAAGTTCACATGGAATGCTCACATTTCAAAACGTAAATAAATGGCTCAGACCAGAGGCCCAGTGCACTTAAGTTTGGAAGACAAAACCTCCCAAAGAAAAGAGTGACCTGAAGGGGACTTTTCAGAAATCCCTGTAGGACCGTGTGGCTCTGACAGCTGCACCTGGAGGGCCGAACGAAGCAGATCTACTACCAGCAGGAGCCCAGATGTCCTGCACTGGTTAGGACTTAACTTTCTGTTCCTTCCTGACCTAGTCCCTAAATATCTTTCAGATACTTTTTTTTCCCTCCTGAGCCCTATTCCTTTCTTCTTCTTTTCTTTCCTTTGTCCCTCTTTTCTCTGTTAAACTTTGTACTTCTTATTCCTCTAGCCTTTCTCCTATTTCCTGGTTCTGCAGCTCTTATTTTTCTTATACTTGGAACCCTTTTATTTTCTTCCAGTTTTCCAAGGAACTTTTACACACAGCTGGTCCCATCTGTCTCTCCTAAATGATCCTCCCCTTCCTTAATCATAACTCATTTCCTCTCTAATTCCACCTGCTTTTAATAGGCTGGACCCTACATTCTCCACACCTAAATCCTAATAACATTTGGGATAGCAAAAACCAGGGGCCCTAAATTCCATCACCTTTTAAATACCAGGCACAGATATCAGGCTCACAGTGTTACCACCCTTTTTCCTTTTCCTACAGTGATCTGATTTTTAAAATTTATTTTTTGATATTTAACTCATTTCAAAATGTTCACAGTCTTACAAGACAGATAATGCATGTTCACCACAGAAAAATTAGTCACAAAAGTAGAAAGACAAAAATAAAAACTATTGTTCTACCCTTCAGAGAATACCCCTGGGTTTCATGATTGACTCAATGAACATTGTTTTAAAGATACAAAGATGAATGAGAAAGACACTGTCCTTGCTCTTAGAGAGCCTGCATCCAGTGAGGAAAAAAAAAATACAATATAGCGTATATAGAAAACAGCAAGAATCAATAGAAGTAAGGGCAAATAATTCACACTTTGGAAAAGCCTCCTGGAGAAAATGTCACCTAAGATGAGCCCTGAAAGATGAGCCAGGCACAAAAGGGGAAAAGGGAATATCTCAAGGTACGTTATTAAAGACAGAGTTTGGCATGTTCAAAGAATCAAATGGAATTCAATATGGCTGAAAAGAAGGAGCAGTATTACTCAACAGGCCTGAAGGTAAGGCGGGGCCAGAGGGCCTTGTAAGGCACATGAAGAAGTTTCTGTAATGGCAATGGGAACATTGA